>NC_045427.1:389946525-390260525 GCF_902635505.1 Sarcophilus harrisii | reverse complement strand
CTTGACACCACAAAAAGAGCTACTTCAAATATTTTTGTACATGTGGTTCTTTTCCCTCTGTCATGATATCTTTGGAATACAGATCCACTAGAGACACTGCTGGGTCATAGTTTTATAGCCCTTTGGATATAATACTAAATTGCTTCTCAGAATAGTTGGATAAATTCACAGAGAATTCTATTTCCAATATTCCTTTACCTTTATCAGCAAAGAATAGATATAACAGGAACAGAAGTCACATCAGGGCCATGTGTCAATGGGTTGGTGTTCACCCAAGTAAGAAGAATCGTTTTTTGGTGACAAGGCTTCTCTAGCCATAGGCATATAATAGTCTTTGCCTCCTTTCAGGCAGGAAAGGGGCCCCTCTCTCATCTTCCTTACTGTTTATCCATGATACCTTTGGACATTGTTTAGAAGTTGCCAGTGTGATTTAGGCAGAAGTACAAATTTGTCCCATTACAAATTGGTCTTCATGACGAAAGAATTAGTTTAAGATAGGTACTAGACCATCATCATCCTGAAACATTCCTTCATTTTTGTTCCCATAAAATCTAGATGCTTTGGAGGTCCTGTGTTGCTAGAGACTCAAAACCACTAAAGAACCTGAGTTTTGATTGAAAAATTCAGGACCAGAGATTGGAGAGCTTATACTACAGGGACCTCAGAATCAGCAAAGACAGAGAGTTAAGTGCATAGGATAGTTTTGGGGCCTACCTCTGTTATGGGCCAGAACTCTTGTACTTGAAACAAGGATTCTTACAAGGTGTTAAATCAGTGGAATCGATAATACAATGGTTATCTAGTTTAGCATGGTGATTAATAGTTCTCTAGTTCAGTACATGTACTTAGTACTTAATATAGTTCTACAAGGTTCACGCCTCTGATGATGTAATTAAAATAGAGCATATAAAGCTGAGACAGACTCAGCCAGATTCATTCACTCCAACTCATACCACCCTGGTGACAGGCTTCTCCTCCTTAGCTTTTCCACTGAAACAAAGACTCCAGAAGGCCTCCAAGAAACATAGCTGAAGTCCCAGGCAAGGAAACAAGATTTTGAAGGAGATAAAGGATTTGAACTTTATTCCTGGCTATTCTTGTGGTGATTACTCTGCTGAAATGAAGGCTGGTCCAGAGACCTCCAGAAAACCAACGAAGAACACTACATACTTTATCCCATACCATCATGATGTGAGAATCATAGGACTATAGATTTCAAGGTAGAAGTTTCTCCCTATGGTTAACAGTTCTAACCATTTTTCCCCCTAGTATTTCTAATGTTCAGTCAAACATGACTGAACATGTTTGACTCCTTATGACCCCATTTGAGGTTTTTTTGACAAAGATACTAGAATGGTTTTCATTTCCTTTTCCAGCTCATTTTATAGGTGAGGAAACTGAAGCAAATAGGGATATATAACTTAGCCAGGGTCACACAGCTTGTAAATGTCTGAGGCCACATTTGAACTCAAGAAGATGAATCTTTCCCACTCTCTGCTCACTAGGGTGCAATTTAGCTGCCCCTAATCCCTCTGATCCAAAGCTGATTTTTGCTAAGGGCAAAGCTTTCTCCTTCAGCTGTCATTTTCCAGTCTTTCATTCCCATCTACCTGGGCCCTATCCCTCTATCCCTTTACTAAATTCTCTTCTATTTTAACAATTTCCCCCAGTCAAAATCCTTTTTTTCTCAGAATTCTTCTGAAGGTACTGTGACTCCTCTTCAATGCAGGGAATTCTTTGTCATGGCTACTACTTCTTCTCTGTCAGATCCAGGCTGGAACTAACTAATGGGTACACTAATACCCTATGCATGAGAAAGCCACTTTATTCAACAGAAACAATTCAAACATTAACATACAGGAATGAACTACCAATTTGTTTCCTAAAGGTTCAACTTTCCTAAAGGTGTTTCATACACATGTTCCCAACAAAGTTCCCCCTCTGCCTAAGTGGAGGCAATATGTTTCTCCCCTAAGGTGACAGTCTTCAATTATCCCTGCTGTTGAGTCACTTTGAGATGCATGAATTTCCTTTTGAGAGTTTGGGAAATTCAAGAATCTACTCCAGTGATTGCCCAGTAATGGTTTGACTTTTGATACCTCCAGGGGATGTTTATGGGTTTAACTAAGAACATTCACCTTATTTATGATTTATGACTTATGTAAAAACCTACTTTTTGATTGATAATTTCTTTTCATAAACTAGGAACCTGTGGGTGAATCATTTAATCTCTCTTTGAGTCAGTTTATTGGGGAGGATGGTGAAAGGGAAAGAAGAAAATGAGATCTAACATTCTACTTAGGAATATACATGAACTAAGGTAAGGATTCTGGGAAGGTGTCGGAGTAGGTTGGTAAATTTCAAACTCTCCTGATTTCCCCACAAATAGGACAAATTTGTGACTCAGGGTGAACATAGACTGTTGAAAAACTAAGAAGACTTGGGGCAGAACAGGGATCTTCTTAATATAGCCTGAGAAGATCTATTGTTATTTTTTGGGGCAGAGGGGACAGTTGGAGTTAAGTGAGTTGCCCAGAGTAACACAGCTAGTAAGTGTCAAGTGTCGTGGGCTAGATTTGTCAGATTCTGACTCCAGAATCAGTGTTCTATCCACTGTGTCATCTATTGCCCCATCCTAATGACATCTGAAGAAAGACCCAGACTAGTATTAACATGTCTGAGGTGCAAACACCTCTGAGCTAGCTCCACAGAAGCATCAAGTGGGGATCCCTTGGCCTAGCTGGTGGTGGATGGAGCCTCAGCGGAACCACAGACACTTTTACGTCCTGGACTGTTTGTTCAGTGGAGGGGGGGGGAGGGGTTGAGTTCAGGAAGACAGAAGGAACCTTGGCTGATTGGGAATGCCAGGCCCAGCTGTGCTGCTAAGACACAACTCTGGGCAAGAAGAAACCAGCACTCGGTGAGTGCAGAAGCAATAGAGCAGGTATTGGCATTTGCAGGAGGGTAAAACTCTTGGATTGGGGTTTCTGTTTATAAAAGAGAGCTGAAGGGAAACTTGAGGCACCATCTATCCACCCCATGATTAGAGGTGCTTACATTAATACCTCTTATTAAAAAAAAAAAGAATCAGCAAAGAAGAAAGATCCCCATCATTGAAACATATGGGAACAGGGAAATCTGGGGTTCATCTTCAGAGGAGGACAATTTAGTAAAAAAAAAAAAAAAAAAAAAAAAAAAAACCCCAAAACAAAAAACAAAACAAAAAATCTTCTATCCTAAGGAGTAACATCAAATTGTTTTCTGCCCAGAGAAAATTTATAGAAGAACTCAGAAAAGAATTCAAAAGTCAAATGAAAGACACAGGAAAAGCTAAAGAAAAAAAATTAAAGTCATTCAAGAAAAACAAGATTAGAGAAAAAAAAAGTTAACCAATTAGAAAAGGAGGTACAGAGTCTCAAAGATGAAAATAACTCTTTGAAAATTAGAATTAGGCAAGGGGAAGCCAGTAAAGCTACAAGAGATCAAGAAATCACAAAACAGATTATAAAGAATGAGAAAATACAGCAGAATGTGAAACATCTTATAAGAAAAATGACAGATCTGGAAAACAAATCAAGAAGAGAAAATATAGGAATAATTGGACTGCCAGAAAGTTGTGACCAAAAAGAGAACCTTGATATAATAATGCAGGAAATAATCCTAGAAAATTGTTCTGGAATGATAGAACATTAGAAAGTAGAATAGAAAAAAATCTACTGATCACCACCTCAAAGAGATCTTTTATAGAAAACACATAGTAATATTATTGCCAAATTTTGATACCCACAGATCAAAGAAAAAAATTTTCAAGAAACAAGAAAAAACCAATTCAAATATGTTGGACTTATAATTAGAATTGTATAAAACTTAGCAGCAGCCACATTTAAAAACTGCAGGTCTTGAAATTATATCTATAGACAGGCAAAAGAACTAGACCTGTGACTGAAAATAACATATCCAGTAAAATTGTCTATAATTTTGAGTGAGAATAATTTTTGAATGTCTTTTTCTAACATTCAAAAAGCTTGCAGATTTTCAGAATTTTCTATCAACCAAACCTGAACCTAACAGAAAATTTAACATGTAAAACTTAATATCAAAGATCAGTTTTAAGGAACTCAACATGGACAAACTGTTTAAATGTGGACATATTGTTTATTTTTTTACATAATAAATGTAACTTTATGTTTAAGATTTGCATCAACAGACTAAAAACCATTACACTGAATTCCCAATCCCTATATTTATGCACACCTGCATTTTTGATTTCCTTCACAAGCTAATTGTACAATATTTCAGAGTCTGATTTTTTTGTACAGCAAAATAACGTTTTGGTCAGGTATACTTATTGTGTATCTAATTTATATTTTAATATATTTAACATCTACTGGTCATCCTGCCATCTAGGGGAGGGGGTGGGGAGGTAAGAGGTGAAAAATTGGAACAAGAGGTTTGGCAATTGTTAATGCTGTAAAGTTACCCATGTATATATCCTGTAAATAAAAGGCTATTAAATTAAAAAAAAAAAAAGATTTGCATCAACAATAGGGTGAGATAAAAAAAAGATTGACAGAGGAATATACATGGATTTATATATTTACGTTAATAACTCACATAAAAGTATCTCTGCAATGGGAAGGACAAATACAGAGTCATTCAGAGATAAGGAAGTGCTCCAGAAGGAAGGAGTGCTCCTGTTGAAGGACAGGATGTGCTTCAAAGTACACTTCTGAGAGTAAAGTACTTATATTTTGATTTTTTTACTTGGTCTCCTAGAGTTGGGGTCAGGGCACAATATTTTGGTGGTTAGTTATCATGAAAAAAATGAGCTGGTGGTAGAGAAAATATTATTTTAGGGGTTTGCATATTAGGGAGAAAGACAGGATGGCAGTAGACAAAATATTATTGGTGGAGATAGCTATATTAACTTTTGAAAAATACTATTGTCAGTATTTTTTTCATGAATATGTTCTATAAGATTACAATCTCCCTTTAGGAATGACTATTAGGCTTAATCTTATAATACTGCTTTCCATGCATAGTTCCTATAAGATATAACCTTCCTTATGATAAGACTTTCATATGGTCCCAAGATCATTAAATCCAAACTTATAAAAAATGTCAGCAATTACCATTATTATAACTCTAGATTTCTTTATCATCCACAACTATGCCCTTTCCATATTCTATACTCTGAAATTCCCTTCTCAAATTATAATCTGTGGGTAGATAAGTGGTTCAGTAGATAGAATGATGGACTTGGAATCAGGAAAATTCATCTTCCTGAGTTCAAATCTGGCTTCAAGCACTTAATTTGGTTCACACTATATATTTAAAGGCACTACTTAAACAGTCCCTGCCCTAAAGGAGTTTCAATGATATCACAAAAGATGATATACATACACATACAAGTTTATTCAAAATATGACAATAAATACAAGTTAATTTTGAAGAGAAAAACACCATGCACTAGAAGTTGGGAGAGGGTTAAGAAAGGGCATATCTAGGAGGGAATCATCTGAGCTGAACTTTGAAGGGAGCTAGGACTCTTAAGAAATGGAGTGAAGAGGAAGCCCTGATTTCCAGCTTCGGAGGAACAGCAAAGGCAGAGAGATAAAGGAGGGCATGTTGTGCATGAAGAATAGCCAGAAAGCCAGTTTGGCTGAGTCATAGGTTGTGTGAAAGAGAGTAATATCTAATATGACTAAAAAGGCAGGTTGGGACCACATTGTAAAGAAAGGACCTTAAATATCAAGCAAAGGAGTTTTCATTTGATTCTCAAGGTTACTACTGGAATTTATTAAGCAGAGAAATAGTATTGTCAGACCTATATATAAGAAATAACAAAATAAAAATTATTCACCCCAATTACATGCAAAACCAATTTTTAACATATGTCTTTTTTTGTGTTTTGAATTCCAAATTTTATTCCTTCCTCCCTTTTTTCTCCCTTCCCAGGAATTCTTTGGCATCTGTGTGAAAGATGAATTTAAGAGGAAGAGCAGTGCAGGATAACTCCTTAGGAGATAATTGCAATGGAGTATGAATTGGAAGAAAAAAAACCCAAAAGCCACCAACCTATACTTTAACATAATTAATTCTTGGCTGAGGGTTACACATCTTTCCATCTGCCTGACTCCATCTACACCAATTTGTCATCCTTCTTGGGATGTTCAGGAGCTTCCTGTTCTCTTAATCCAACATTCTTTGTCTAGTCTCACATTTTCCCTTATCAGTTCTGCCCCTATAGTTGATCATTTCATCTTTACATTGTGCTCTGCCTTTGGCTCCTTTCTTTCCTTATCCTATCATTGCTTGAACCTTCCCATATCTCAACTCTGGAATCCCCTACACCATTTGCTTTTTTTTGATTCCTACTTTTGTGCTGCTGAACTCTACTGAAGTCAGTCCCATCACTGTGGTCTAGATCCACTAAAAATTCATTATTTAATTTCAACTGGGTGCCCACAGATGCCCAGAAATGATTTGTTACTTTCACCAAGTAATTCCTCATCCTACTCAAGATAATAATTGTTGCAGATCTTCTCTTTATTAATATTCCCACATCATTTTCCCATTGGATCAGAGGTTCTTAAATTTTCTTATGTCACAGATCCCTTTGGCAGCTTCATGAAGTATATGGACCCCTTATTTTATATATATATGAAATTGAAGGAAATCTTGAATATAAATTACACTCATAAAAATACATTTTCCATTATAGATCAATCTCCCTAATGAATATTGATGCTAAAATCTTAAATAAGATATTAGCAAAAAGACTACAGAAAATCATCTCCAAGATAATACACTATGATCAAGTAGGATTTTATACCAGGAATGCAGGGCTGGTTCAATATTAGGAAAACTATCAATATAATTGGCCATGTTAATAACCAAATTAACAAAAACCATATGATCATCTCAATAGATGCAGAAAAAGCATTTGATAAAATCCAACATCCATTCCTATTAAAATCACTTGAGAGTATAGGAATAAATGGACTTTTCCTTAAAATAATCAGCAGCATCTATTTAAAACCATCAGTAAGCATCATATGTAATGGAGACAAACTGCAACCATTCCCAATAAGATCTGGAGTGAAACAAGGTTGCCCACTATCACCGTTACTATTTAATATTGTATTAGAAACGCTAGCTATAGCAATAAGAGCTGAGAAAGAGATTAAAGGAATAAGAATAGGCAATGAGGAAGCCAAATTATCACTCTTTGCCGATGACATGATGGTATACTTAGAGAACCCCAGAGATTCTGCTAAAAAGTTATTAGAAATAATCCACAACTTTAGCAAAGTTGCTGGTTATAAAATAAACCCACATAAGTCATCAGCATTCTTATATATCACTAACAAAATCCAACAGTCAGAGTTACAAAGAGAAATTCCATTTAAAGTAACTACTGATAATATAAAATATTTAGGAATCTATCTGCCAAGGGAAAATCAGAAACTTTATGAGCAAAATTACAGACCACTTTTCACACAAATTAAGTCTGATCTAACCAATTGGAAAAATATTAAATGCTCTTGGATAGGGCGAGCAAATATAATAAAGATGACAATATTACCTAAACTAATCTATTTATTTAGCGCTATACCAATCAGACTCCCAAAAAACTATTTTAATGACCTAGAAAAAATAACAACAAAGTTCATATGGAAAAACAAAAGGTCAAGAATTTCAAGGGAATTAATGAAAAAAAAATCAAATGATGGTGGCTTAGCTGTACCAGATCTAAAATTATATTATAGAGCAGCAGTTACCAAAACTATTTGGTATTGGCTAAGGAATAGATTAGTTGATCAGTGGAATAGATTAGGTTCAAGGGATAAAACAGTCAACAAATATAGCAACCTAGTCTTTGACAAACCCAAAGATCCCAGCTTTTGGGATAAGAACTTACTGTTTGATAAAAATTGCTGGGAAAATTGGAAACTAATATGGCAGAAACTAGGCATTGATCCATACTTAACGCCGTACACCAAGATAAGGTCAAAATGGGTTCATGACCTAGGCATAAAGAATGAAATTATTAATAAATTAGAGGAACATAGGATAGTTTACCTCTCAGACCTGTGGAAGGGGAAGGTCTTTATGACCAAAGCAGAACTAGAGATCATTACTGATCACAAAATAGAAAATTTCGATTATACCAAACTGAAAAGTTTTTGTACAAACAAAACTAATGCAGACAAGATTAGAAGGGAAGCAATAAACTGGGAAAATATTTTTACAGTCAAAGGTTCTGATAAAGGCCTCATTTCCAAAATATATAGAGAATTAACTCTAATTTATAAAAAATCAAGCCATTCTCCAATTGAAAAATGGTCAAAGGATATGAACAGACAATTCTCAGATGAAGAAATTGAAACTATTTCTAGTCATATGAAAAGATGCTCCAAGTCATTATTAATCAGAGAAATGCAAATTAAGACAACTCTAAGATACCACTACACACCTGTCAGATTGGCTAAGATGACAGGAAAAAATAATGATGATTGTTGGAGGGGATGTGGGAAAACTGGGACATTGATTCATTGTTGGTGGAGTTGTGAACGAATCCAACCATTTTGGAGAGTAGTTTGGAACTATGCTCAAAAAGTTATCAAACTGTGCATACCCTTTGATCCAGCAGTGTTACTACTGGGATTATATCCCAAAGAGATTATAAAGAAGGGAAAGGGACCTGTATGTGCACGAATGTTTGGCAGCCCTTTTTGTAGTGGCTAGAAACTGGAAACTGAATGGATGTCCATCAGTTGGAGAATGGCTGAATAAATTGTGGTATATGAATATTATGGAATATTACTGTTCTGTAAGAAATGACCAACAGGATGATTTCAGAAAGGCCTGGAGAGACTTACACGAACTGATGCTGAGTGAAATGAGCAGGACCAGGAGATCATTATATACTTCAACAACAATACTAGATGATGACCAGTTCTGATGGATCAGGCCATCCTCAGCAACGAGATCAACCAAATCATTTCTAATGGAGCAGTAATGAACTGAACTAGCTATGCCCAGAAAAAGAACTCTGGGAGATGACTAAAAACCATTACATTGAATTCCCAATCCCTATATTTATGCACACCTGCATTTTTGATTTCCTTCACAAGCTAATTGTACAATAATTCAGAGTCTGATTCTTTTTGTACAGCAAAATAATGTTTTGGTCATGTATACTTATTGTGTATCTAAGTTATATTTTAATATATTTAACATCTACTGGTCATCCTGCCATCTAGGGGAGGGGGTGGGGGTGGGTAAGAGGTGAAAAATTGGAACAAGAGGTTTGGCAATTGTTAATCCTGTAAAGTTACCCATGTATATATCCTGTAAATAAAAGGCTATTAAATAAAAAAATAAAAAAAATAAATAAATTAAAAAAAAAAATACATTTTCCCCCTTCATCCAAAGACGGATACCAGGTTAAAAAAACAAACAAACCTAATCTAAGCAGATCTTGACTTCTACTTTAGTGAGAAAATCAAGGTAAGCTGCTAGGACTTCTCTTTTCTTAAAAATTCTCTTTATCATGACTTGCTCTCTTCTCATTTCTTTCCATTTGTTATAGGAGAGATCTTCCCTTCTCTTTGCCAAGACCAACCCTCCTCTTACATATTGATCCCATCCTCTCCCATGTCCTCTGGGAGTTTGACCTATTACTTATTTCCTTTCTCTTTTAAAATTTTCATTTTCTCTTTGCCTATTGGTTTTTCCCATGCTCTCTATAAATAGACCTCATTCTTTTCTATCTTTAAAGGTATCAGTTTGCATCTCTTATTCCTTTCACAATCAGATCTCTATTAACAATTGTCTACACTTGTTACCATAGTTCATCACTTTCCAGTCCAACACTTACTTTTCACTTAACTCTACCACTTTACTGGAATTGGTACTTTGTCCAAAGATTCTAATGACTTTTTATGTAAGAAGGCATTGGGCCTCTAAGTTTCTTGGTATAGTAAACAAACTTACTGATATAGTAAGCAAACACTAGGGATACAAATGCATTTGTATCCCTAATAAGCAAACACTAGGGATACAAATATGATACAAATATGAAAAAAAAGAAATATAGTCCCTGATCTCAAATGCATTCTAATCAATTCAACTATCAACTGTGCAGAGATAATTCTTAAATCTACATAACCAGTTCTACTTTCTCCTGAACTTTAGTCTGGTCTCATCAACTGCCTGTCAAACATTTTCAAATGGATATCCCATAGATATCTTAAATTCAGCATGTCTAAACTTTGTCCACATACCAATTTCTCCATTTCTATAGTCTGCACCACCATTCTTAGTCAACCACATTAATCACCTTAAAGTCATCTTGTAGGAACTGATGCAAAGCTGGAAGAACAATTTACATATAAAAATATAAAGTAAAATAACTTAGAAAAATTTTAGAACTATAATCAGTACAACTCCAAATAATGACTTCAGAATACTGATAAGTATGCCACCCACTTCTTGAAAGACAGGTGAGGGTAGATTAAAAATACACAAGCATTAAAAATGTGTTAATTTATTATTATTATTATTTTTTGTTTGACAGTATTTATTTGTTATGAGAGGGCTTTTATGGGGGGGAAAGGGTTGGAATGGTGAACCTTGCCTACCTATATCCTACATTCAGCTTGAATTCAATTTAAAAACCTATATATCATAGAAAAGCACAGTTCATTTTAATATACAAAAAGTTCAGAAGAGAAAAAAGCAAAACAAAACATGATAATTTTGTTACTACTATATTAATGAAATGTTGGAATTTCTCAATAAAGACCCAGTCTTTAAAATGGGTTTTCTAAATTTCTAAATCTGAATTCTGTGAACTTGTCACATATATAATTTGTGTCTATATATACACATGTATATGTGTATGTATATGCATTTGCATGTATATATATATATATATATATATATATATATATATATGTATACCGACATGTAAAAAAACCTTTATTTTATGCATTTAAAAACATTATTTTAAGAAGAGGTCTGCAGATGTCATCAGATTGCCAAAAGGATTTTATGACAAACAAAAAGTTTAGAATCCTTGAAACTCATGAATATGAACAGTATATCAAACCACTTGGCCACTTGATAGCCCAATGTATTCCATTGCTTCTGGAAATTCACATTAATGAACAATGGAGAGGCCATGTCCGCAATTCAGAACTTTCACAGATATTTTTTCATTGTTTCCTGTTGGCTTTCTGTATGGTAGAAAGCCTTTTAATTGGCTGCTGAATCAAAACTCTGTACCCAAAAGGTGTATATAAACAAAAGCACTTTCTATGGCTGGTAACTTTGAACAGAGACTAGTAAGTTTCTGGGTGGAAAGAGACATAGCAGGTACTGTTGCCTTCTCTTTCTATCTAAACTGTCATATGACTATGATTGTGTTGTTATCTTTATTTTTTCTTTTATATTAAAATGCTCTTGTTTGTTGATGTTTCTTAAGTTCAGAATAAAAAAGAAAAAAATAGAAATCCTTGATTCATTGAAGCATGTAATCAAGACTGATTCTAGGTAAAAACAGAAAATCAGAAAAAAAAAAACCCACCTTTCTTTTTTATTCCTAATTTTATTTGGGAGTATATCATCCCTATCAATAGCTCTATCTTGCCAATTCTGCTTTTTCTGGTAACCTTTGCTCCTCAAGGCCATGTTCTCCTCCATTAAGACTTAATTGTCTTCCAGTTTATTTCTTCATAGTTCAAGATGTCAATTTGTTAAGTTTGATAAATCAGTTCATGCAAAGGGAAAGAGACAGAAGCAATATACATGCATATATGTCATCCCCTTAAGCTATCATCCTATATATTTCCTCTTGTTCACAGACAAATTTCTAGAAAACTCTGTCTATATACTTTGCTTCCATCTCCTCTTCTCCTATACACTTCTTTTACCTATTGTGTAATCTGACTTCTAACTTCATCACTTAACTGAGACTTCTCTCTTCAAAGTTACCAATGATCTCTTAATTGTTGACTTCTGATGGTCTTCTATATTCTTCAGATAATTATAAACTATTGAACTTACTATTTTCCAGGTTACTGCTTTCTCCAGGTTTTCATAATACTATTCAGTTCTTTTTCTGCATGTCTACCCATTCAGTCTCCTTATGGGATCACCTACCCCCTCCCATTTATATAACCACGCCATTTATCACATGGCAAAACCCTAGTTCAACCCTTACTACTTCTATCTCAACTGTCATGAGAGCCATTCCATTTCGTTTTCTTTCTAGTTCTTTCACACAACTGCCAAAGGAAGATTCTTAAAACTCAGGAATGACCCTGCTGACAAAGTTCCAATGCCCCTCAGTGCCTTGAGCATCAAATATAAACTTGTGTGTTTGATATTAAAAATCCCTCATGATATGATGTCCACTTTGCAGGTTTATTATACAGTACTCTCATTCATGTAGTAATCATGTCTTTAACACTCATGGAAAGAAGGTTATAGATCAAAACAATAACAGACATCAGTTGGAATACAGTAACCACAGTAGGCGCCTAAAATATTTGTTGAAGCAAACTAATAATGGGGACACTAACTTACATTTACATAGTATTTTACATTTGAACTCCTTTCTGGCAGAAGGATAAGTGATACATGTATCAAAAAGAATCCATACATGTATCAATCACTTTCTCAGGAAGCAAGAACTCACCCATTAGATGGTAAGCTCCTCAAGAGCAGGGACTATCTTTTACTATTCTTTGTATTCCTATTATAATGCTTGGCATATTATTGATGCTTAGTAAATGCATGTTGACTAAATGACTTTTCAAAAAGGACAATCAAATGAATAACAGAGGAAGGGGCCCTTGGATGCTATCATATAGAGAAATTAGATTAGTTTTGGGGTCATTGATCACAATATGAAGGTAACACTTCTGGATATTATTCTGCAACCTTTTCAAGTTCTTTTAATAAACACCTGAACAACGTGTTGTTTTATTCATCCATTTGTTTCAAAGGAAGGAGTTCTTTCTCTTCTCTGAAGAGGTGGAAAACTATGGAAATGGAATATTACCTATACTATCTGACTTAATTGATGTGTTGGTTGCTTTTGCTGAACTACTTTTTTTCTCCTTCTTTTAAAAATATTTAATGAATGAATTACTAAATGGGGAAAGGGAGGAAATATATTAGGAAATAAAAATAATACCAGCAAAAGATATCAATATATATTTAAAAAGATGAAAGCATATTTGTTACTGAAGTTGCGCTTATAATTCTTGCTGCAATTCAAATTTAATTGTCATTCACCACCACTGATTAATTCTCTACATTCCCTATCTTAACACTTGTTCCCTACATGGGCCATTGCAAACTGCAATCCACCAATGAGCAGGACTCTCTTCTCTTCACTTACCAAATTTGGGGTTGCACATTGAAAGAGTCAAAGCAAAAGTTAGAGGTAGGAATAGGTGATAAAACCAAAAGGCGTTGATTGTATAGAATTTAGTTATTCTGCAATATATGGTTCCCTTGGGAAATGTCTGTTGTCTACACTTCCTCACTTCCGAGAACAGGACATAACCACTTCATGGGAGTGGTATGGTAGTATGATGATTAATTTCTACAACCTATAGGAAGGAGGAAACAGTATTTCAAAAGGTTGAGGTTTCTTGGTCTCAGACATTCATACATTGTTCAAAGAGTTATCCTGGTGGGTGACCTTTTATCTCATTACAAATAGAAAAGACATTTTAAAATACTTTGCCTTTACATCACATCTCTAAATCTATAGATATGTCTATATATTTTCATTTACTTATCTATGTAGATGTTGTTTCCTTGTGTAAAATGTATGTTCCTTGAGGATGGAGACTTACTGTTTTATTTATTTTTTATTTTTTGTTATTTTTGCATCCCAAGCAGCTAGCATAGTTCCTAGTTCTATGCAAACAGTTTAATGAATGTTTGTTGAATTATTGTACTTCAATAACCTATAAAAGGTTGCTTGATGTTTTGGGGAGGAGGGAGCCAAAGGAGGGAGAGAGAAAAATTTGTAACTCAAAATCTTATCAAAAATGAATATTGACTAGTGGTGTCTTTAGTAGGCCTGTATCCCAAAGAGATCATAACAGAAGGAAATGGACTGCCCTTTGTCTTTGTATGTATCCTTTTGTAGTGGCAAGAAACTGGAAACTGAGTGGACGCCCATCAATTGGAATATGGCTGATTAAATTATGATATATAAATGTAATGAGATATTATTATTTTGTAAGAAATGAACAGAGTAATTTCAGAAAAGCCTGGAAAGACATACATGAACTGATGCTGAGTGAAGTGAGCAGAACCAGGTGAACACTATGCACAATAACAGCAAGATTGTGTGATGATCATATGTGACTTCCTTGGCTCTTCCCAACAATGTAGTGATTTAAGGCAATTCCAATAGACTTGGAATGACAAATGACATCTACATCCAGAGAGAGAACTATAGAGACTGAATATGGATCAAAGCGTGGTATTTTTACTTTTTGTGTGCTTGTTTCTTTATTTCTTATGGTTTTTTCTCTTTTGGTCTGATTTTTCTTGCACAATATGACAAATATGGAAATATGTTTAAAAGAATTGAACAAACTTAACCTATATTCGATTATTTCCTGTCTTAGGGAGGTAAGAGAGGGAGAAGAATTTGGAACACAAAGTCTTACAAAAATGAATGTTGAAAATATCTTTACATACATTTTATAAATAAAATACTATTGAAAATAAAAAAATAAAGTTAAAAAAGAATGTCGAAAACTATTTTTACATGTAATTGGAAAAAAAATACTGTTAACAAAAAGAAATAGAGAGAAAAATGATTGTTGAATTGCATTGAAATACATTTCTTTGATTTTCTATCTTAAATTATCTCCACTGAGAATTCCACAATCAATAGACTGGATTTGTTTAGTAGTTTTATTTATTTTTCTTTCTGCTCCCCCCATTGCCTATAAGGGGAGAAATCCCAACAAGAAAAGCAGTAGTAATTCAAAGGAGATGTTTGAACATTAAGAATTAAATTGAAAAGGAGTCTATAGGTCATTAAACCCTACCCTTTCATTTTACAAGTGGGGCACCTGAAGTATACAGAGGTATGGCAGGAAGATATAGAAAAAAAGAGCACTGGACTTTGCAAAAGAATGGTTGACCAGACTTAGGTTTTTTGATTCTAATGAAACATTAGACAAATCTGCTTTTTAGGTTTTAGTTTTCTCCTCTATAAAATGCAGTTAATTATAATGCAGTTTATTTTTATTTGCCTTATTTATCTTATCTCCTTCATAGAATAATAGCACTTTTAGCTGGAAGGGAACTTAGAAATGAACTAATCCAAGCTTCTTATTTTACAGATCAGGACAATAAAATTTAAGAGAAGTTTTTTCATCAAAATTGCTGCTGTATATCTTGAATATTCCTGAACAAGTCTCTGATTAATATCTATGCTAAAACGCTGTATGACAGCCATGATCCAAAAAAAAAAAAAAAAAAAAAAAATCTGGTTAAACTAGAATATTGGGATAATCTAACAAGGTGACATTTATTAGAAATAAATATGAAGCCTTATATGTGGGTTTTGGAGTAGACTTCTCAAGTAGAAGGTACAGAACACAGATTTGTAACTATGTGGGTTTTAGTGGACTGCAAGATCAATATGAATCAACAATAGGACATGTTGGTCACTCCCCCAAAGTTAAATTATCTATGGATTGCATTGAGAAAGGCATATCTTGCAGGAGTAAGGAGGTGATGGATCTACACTTGATTCTGGTCAATAATCACTTATTATCTGGTAAGACTTGTATTATCTATATTGTAAAGAAAAACAACTTTGAAACACTGGAGAACTTGATTAGTCCAATGACTAAACATAATTCCAGATGACCAAATATGGACCATGTTCTTCACTTCTTGACAGAGAAGTGATGGTGTTAAGATGTAGAAAGATACATTATATGGATGTATGTACACTGTTATGTGTACATGGTCAGTGTGAGCATTTGTTTTACTTGACTATTCATAGATGTTACAAGGGTTTTGATTTGTTTCCAAATAAGAGGAAAAGAATTGATTTTTGTTCATTGAAAAAAGATTAAATAAAAGAAAATAAATGTTTGTTGACTACAATAATAAAAAGAAAGTTTAAAAAATTAAATTAAATTCATACTATAGGCCAGCCATTACTAAGGGAAAGGGATATAGAAACAAAGGTAAAATATCACCATGCCCTCAAGGACTTGCATATACTGTATATATCTTGTGACTCTTGGTTCTGTTTGTTACAGAGCTGGTGGTTGGGAAGGCAGAGTTTATCAGTTGCTTTATTCTGCTTCCTTCCCTTTATTCATCCCCTTTACCCCTTCAAAGCCCCAAGTCCTCCTCCTACTTCTAAATACCATTCAAATTAAGCTCTTCCTTTTCAGGATGAGGAGGAATGTCTATCACCTTACCAAAAGCCACCAAGAAGTAGGGACTGTCTGCACTAAAATTCTCTGAGCCTCCTCCAGCATGACTTTTGTAGCCTCTGGAAAAGGGGTTAGATACCAGTGAGTATTTCTAACAGATATATAAATTAGACACTAGATGACCTTAAATGGGAAGGCATCATTAGTTGGGAAAACCAAGAAAGGTTTCCTGTAGAAGGTGATACTTGAACTAATCCTTGAAGGAAATTATGGAGTTCCTGTAGAATATTTTGTTCAGCTCTAGGCACCTTCTTTTCAAAAGTATTTATATTGATAAGGTAAATGGTAAGCATACAGAAGAGGGCAAACAAAAAAGTGGAACAACTCCTGTTTTTGCTATATGGAGACTGAAAGAAATAGTTGTGTGGCTTGGAGAAGAGAATACTGGGGAGGGAGGGAGAAGAGGAATGATAATAGCTGTCTTCTGTATCAGATAATAATCTGTTTTGTGGAGAAGGAAGTAGACTTGTGCTGTTTGGCTCCAGAGAATAAAATTAGGAATGGGTGGAAGTTATAAAGAGATCATTTTAGGCGTGATGTCAGGAAAATAAAAAAATACCATGGTTAGAATTTGGGAAATGTGAGTGAAGTAAAAAAATACACATACATACACATACACATATATATGAATACATATACATACATATATACACACATATACATACACAGATGTATGTGTTTTGTGTATTTTAAAACATTATCCCATTTCAGATATTAATATCTGTGAGTCTTTGTGATCCTGAGCAAGTCGCTTAACCTCAGTTTCCTCATTTGTAAAATGTGCATGTTCTCTTCTAGCTCTACATCTAAATACTTATGTTCCTATACACAAATGAAATGAATTCTTTCAAAAGAATTTCCCTTTTTCCCCCCTCCTCCTTACCTTCTATCCATTGGAGTCCCTTCAAGTAGAAGGTAGATGACTGCTTGTAAGAAGTGTTAAAGTGAGACTAGTACTAGTCAGCCAATCAGCAAATATTTATTAAATACTTAGCATGAACCAGACACTAAATAAAATGCTAGGGATATAAAGGAAAAACAACAACAACAACAAGAATACTACTTTTAGAAGTTCACATTTTATTAGGCTAATTGATGCAAACAACATGGATCTATGATCAATAAGGTGAAAATGAGAGGCAAGCTCAGAGGAAAGGTACCAGAAGTGAAAAGACAGAATGCGGAACTGAAAGAAGTCAAGAGAGCCAGAAGACAGAGATGGGGAAGAACTCTCTGAGCAAGTAGTGGATAGTTAGTGAAAAGGCATAGGACAAGTGTTACTACTGGGATTATATCCCAAAGAGATTATAAAGGAGGGAAAGGGACCTGTATGTGCACGAATGTTTGTGGCAGCCCTTTTTGTAGTGGCTAGAAACTGGAAACTGAATGGATGTCCATCAGTTGGAGAATGGCTGAATAAATTGTGGTATATGAAAATTATGGAATATTACTGTTCTGTAAGAAATGACCAACAGGATGATTTCAGAAAGGCCTGGAGAGACTTACACGAACTGATGCTGAGTGAAATGAGCAGGACCAGGAGATCATTATATACTTCAACAACAATACTAGATGATGACCAGTTCTGATGGATCAGGCCATCCTCAGCAACGAGATCAACCAAATCATTTCTAATGGAGCAGTAATGAACTGAACCAGCTATACCCAGAAAAAGAACTCTGGGAGATGACTAAAAACCATTACATTGAATTCCCAATCCCTATATTTATGCACACCTGCATTTTTGATTTCCTTCACAAGCTAATTGTACAATAATTCAGAGTCTGATTCTTTTTGTACAGCAAAATAATGTTTTGGTCATGTATACTTATTATGTATCTAAGTTATATTTTAATATATTTAACATCTACTGGTCATCCTGCCATTTAGGGGAGGGGGTGGGGGGGGTAAGAGGTGAAAAATTGGAACAAGAGGTTTGGCAATTGTTAATGCTGTAAAGTTACCCATGTATATATCCTGTAAATAAAAGGCTATTAAAAAAAAAAAAAAAAAAAAGGCATAGGACAGGGAGTTTGACTGTTATAATTAAGAACAATTACCACAACAAAAAAGACCAATGAGGCTAAATCCCATGGTGTAAGAAGACTGGAAAGGATTCAGACTGGGGGAGGGGAGCATGGGCTTTAGAAGTCAGGGGTATAGTTAGATAAGAGGCCGCTCCATGATACAGGTTTGTTAGGGGAGGATTGGCATTTTCAGAGTATCAAAGTAACAGTTGAATGTGCAGTAAAAATGAACATGGAGTTCACATGTAAAAGTCTAGGCTTAGTAGTATAGAATCATATTGTGATTCAGATTTTAGCATCATTTCTTCAGCTTTTAAACTAAAGCTGATTTTACAAGTGAGCAATGAGCCATTTGCAAATTGCAAAGGACAAAAAACTCTAAGAAGGGGTTTGAATGTGGACATGTGGTTAATTTTTAGCTGAATTAGTGATGTCATCCCTCAAAGCAGGCTTACCATGCTATTTCCTTTCCAGGTTGCTCCTAGCTGCTAGTGCAAAACTTTCTGTCTATCTGTCTGTTTATGTGTGTCTTTCTCTCCCCTTGTTCATATATATGAATATATATATATATATATATATATATATATATATACATTAAATATATCATGCCTACTAAGACTATATATACACATTATATATACATAATATGCACATAAGAATGTATACATACAATATATGTACACATAAGTATATATGTTCTAAGACATGCAAACATCAAGACCACACATATGAGTACATGTGTACATGCATATGCAAACACACACCATATACCAGTTAGGTGGTACAGTGAATAGAGTGCTAGACTTGGAGTTTGGAAGACTCATTTTCCTGAATTAAAATCTAGCCTTATACAACTATAAACTATGTAAGTTGTTTCATGCTGTTTGCTTTAGTTCCTTATCTATAAAAGCATCTAAAGAAAGAAAGGGCAAAGCACACTAGTATCTTGGCCAAGAAAATTCCAGTTGGGATCACAGAATTAGACATGATTGAAACAACTCAACAATGACAACATGAATGCACATATGTATGTGCATGTATGTACACACATATTATATAATGTAGTCTTTACTAAGAGAAGTACATGTTTCCTCCCCTGTTTGAATGTTATCTCCTTGTGGGCAGGCATATTTATTTCATCTTTGTCTTTGTATCCCTCCAACTAGTAGATTATGCCTAGCACATGGTTTGTGCTTAATAAATTGTTGTGGATTGGTTAATTGATAGTTCAATGTATTTGTCAGGAAAGTGATGTGATGCATTTTTGATTTCCTTCACAAGCTAATTGTACAATAATTCAGAGTCTGATTCTTTTTGTACAGCAAAAAAATGTTTTGGTCATGTATACTTATTGTGTATCTAAGTTATATTTTAATATATTTAACATCTACTGGTCATCCTGCCATCTAGGGGAGGGGGTGGGGGTGGGGGTAAGAGGTGAAAAATTGGAACAAGAGGTTTGGCAATTGTTAATGCTGTAAAGTTACCCATGTATAAATCCTGTAAATAAAAGGCTATTAAATAAAAAAAAAAAAAGGAAAGTGATGTGAAATAGAATAAGGGGATCAGACTTGAATTCTCAGCTTCATGAATAATTTTCCATATGTGGAACCATTAGTTACAGCATATGAAGAAGTTTTGAATGCTGTGGATACATTCAACTAATCTTGGCTGTATACTTTCCAGGGATGTTCACATTGAAAATGAAGTTGACAACACATCTGTCAGATTGGCTAGAATGACAGGGAAAGATAATGCGGAATGTTGGAGGGGATGTGGGAAAACTGCAACACTGATACATTGTTGGTGGATTTGTGAATATATCTAGCCATTCTGGAGAGCAATTTGGAACTGTGCTCAAAAAGTTATCAAACTGGGTATACCCTTTGATCCAGCAGTGTTACTATTGGACTTATATCCCAAAGAGATCTTAAAGAAGTGCACCTGTATGTGCAAGAATGTTTGTGGCAGCCCTCTTTGTAGTGGGCAGAAACTGGAAACTGAGTGGATGCCCATCAATTGGAGAATGGCTGAATAACTTGTGGTATATGAATGTTATGGAGTATTATTGTTTGCCTCGACCCGCGAGGAAGAGTGTGTGGACCCTGGAAGAAAAGAGATAAGGGCAAGAGAGAGGGGACAGGCAAAATGGAGGCAAGTCAAATCATTCTGATCAAGCCTCATTTTAATGGGTGCAATAGTACAGTAGAAAAGAAGGCAGGGTTGTTCAAACACAGTACAGGGTGGGGGTCCATGACAAAGGGTTGGTATCCCGCCCAAGGATGAGCTGCTCAGATGTTTCTGGTGGCAGGAAGCTCTATGATGTGATTAGGGGATGCCTAGATATCTGCCTATTCAAAGTTAGGATGGGATTAGGAGATTCCTATTCAGGAAGTCTTTGGTATAATGTGATTAGGAGATTCAACCTATTCAAGGTTGGCCTTATGTGGCTGTAGATTAGTGCCCGCTCCCCACAATTGTTCTGTAAGAAATGACCAGCAGGATGATTTCAGAGAGGCCTGGAGAGACTCACACGAACTGATGCTGAGTGAAATGAGCAGGGCCAAGAGATCGTTATATACTTCAACAACAATACTATATGATGATCAGTTCTGATGGATGTGGCCATCTTCAACAATGAGATGAACCAAAACAGCTCCAATAGGGCAGTAATGAATTGAACCAGCTACACGTAGTGAAAGAACTCTGCGAGATGACTATGAACCGCTACATAGAATTCCCAATCCCTCTATTTTTGTCCACCTGCATTTTTGATTTCCTTCACAGGCTAATTGTACACTATTTCAGGGTCCGATTATTTTTGTACAGCAAAATAACTGTTTGGACATAGATTGTATTTAACTTATACTTTAACATAACATGTATTGGTCAACCTACCATCTGGGGGAGGGGATGGGAGGAAGGAGGGGGAAAATTGGAACAAAAGGTTTTGCAATTGTCAATGCTGAAAAATTATCCATACATATATATTGTAAGTAAAAAGCTATAATAAAAAAAGAAAGAAAGAAAATGAAGTTGACACAAGCATTGCAGAGTTAATTCAGTGTTTGGAAGATTCTGAAGGAAAGTGTGGGAGAGATATTAGACTGACTACCAAACTGAATGTCTACAGAGTTGTTGTGCTGATCTCATTGTTGTATATCTGTGAAATCTAGACAGTTAACACCTTCCAGGAAACAAAAACCACTTCTATTTGAATTGTCTTAGGAAGATTTTGAAGATGATCTAGCAGGACAAGATATCAGACATTGAGGTGCTTTCTCAAACTAAATTGCCAAATATTCAAACTCTACTGCAAAGAGCACAAATCAGCATTGTTTGAATGCCAAATGTATGCTTGCCAAAAAAACTATTTTATGGAGAAGTTGCACAGGACAAATTCTTACAAAGTGGTCAGAAAAAGTGATACAAACACTCTCAAGATCTCTCTTAAGAACTTTAGAATTGATTGTATGATATGGGAGACACTGGCACAGGATTTCCCATCATGGCATGAATGCTCTCCTTAGAGAAGACACTATGCTCTGTGAGCAAAACAGAATTGAAGTAACTCAGAGGAAACATGGATGTACAAATTTAGAGTCCTTCCCAAATATTCATAGAGACTGGTGTCTGACTTGTGGCAGACATTCCAAGCTCATCTTGATCTCATCAGCCACAGTTGGACATACTGTAACTGCTTCAAATACAGTGATGTCATTTTGGTCTTCAAGAATGAAGAACAACACCAATGACTTTTAGTAGACATCTCAAACTGCTTCCAAATCTTCCCTCATCCTCCCTTCCTTTGTTTCAGTCTTTGAGGATGAGTCCAGAAATATGTCCAGGTTTCCCCGATCTTTGAAAACAAAACAAAACAAACAATATTACTTGACCTTGCCATTCTCTTAAACTGTTATAATTGCATTTCTCCTTTTTTTCATTGCCCAATTCCTAAAAAGAGTCATCTACACTTGGTACTTTCATTTCATCACCACATACTTCTCATCCTTTGCAACATGACTTTCACCAAATCCCTCTCTGAAATATTACCAATAATCTAGTTTTAGCAACTAGTTGCTAAAACTTAAGTATTTTTTCAGATCTCATCTTTCTTAAGTTGTGTATAACTTTGATACTTTTGACTACCTCCTCCTCTTCTTGGATCCTTTCAGCCCTACTAGCTGTCTTGAACTCTGGTCCTGAATTATAAACAGTCTGCTCCTATTTGGATGGCTCATTAGCATTTTAAATTCAACATGTCCAAAACAGAACTCAAGCAGCATGTTACCCTTCCTCCTGAACGTTTATCTATTCAACAAACTCCATATGATTGTGATGGAATACCACTATGCTTACAAGAAATGATAAGCTAAATGATCTTAGAAAACATGGATAGACTTGCATAAAATAATGAAGAGTGAAATGAGCAGAATCAAGAGAACATTGTATATATAACACCAATATTGTTTTAAGAACAACTTTGAGTGAGTAAGTCATTCTTACTATTATAAATACCTTAATTAGCTATGAGGAAGATTCTATTTGCATCTAGATAAAGAAATGATAAATAGAAATAGATGTATAGGATGGTTTTTACTTATATATACATATATATGTACGTACATGTATACATACATATATATTTGTGTTTACTGATGGCCATCTTGAAGGCAGGGAGGCAAGAAAAAAGGGGGGAAAAGTTACCATGATAACTTTATTATATATTTAAGAGGAAGAGCAAATTATATATAACAGACTTACAGTTTCATTATGTTCTTATGGAGATGCTTGTTTTATTCTATAGAGTAAAAATAAAATTAATTAATTAAAAAACACAAAAGATTCCAGTACTTCCCTATCACTTTCTAGATCAAATATAAAATTTTCTGACATTCATAATCTGAAAAAAAAATACACACATTATACTATAATGGATGTCAATTTTAGTCCTAGTCACTCCTAGTCAATCAGGTTTATTAGCCAGACAGTCATTCTAGACTTTTCCTCATTTTTCATGTTCAATCAGATACTAAGTCCTATCAGTTCTCCTTCCACAACATTTCTAATATCTTCTTTCTTCTTGGGCAGTCTCCTATCACAGAATAACAGAATTCTGGAGTTGGAAAATTGATTCCAAACCAAACTCAAAAATGTCCACTATAAAAACCTGAGAAGTGGTCATTTTTCCTTTACTTGAAGACCTTCAAGGAAGAAATGCCCATGCTCTCTCTAGGTGACCCATTACATTTTTGGAGAATTCAAATTCTTAGGAAGGGTTTTCTTGACATCAAATCTAAATCTGTCTTTTTATAACTCCCACACATTTTTCCTATTTCCAGCCTCTGTGTCTAAGTAGATAATCCTTCAAATTCTTGAAAATATTTATCAAATATCATCTGAGTCTACTCTAGGGTAAATATCCCTAGTTTCTTCAACTGATCCTTATATGGATATGGACTTATGACCCTTTGATATCCTTGCTGGCTATCTTCCTCTGGATACTCTCCATCTTGGCCCCTCATAAATGTACCCAAAACTGAGCACAATACTTAGGATGTGGTCTGACTTAAAATATTTAGTTCAGGTTAAAAGGATAAAATAACGATGAAGTTCTTCTGACAAACTTTGGAAAAGAAGATTTTCCAACAACAAATAGTTGTTTTTCAATCATGTTCCACTCTTCATGACCTTATTTGGGGTTCTCTTAGCAAAGATACTGGGGTGGTTTGCCAGTTCCTTGTCTGGACCATTTTACCAATGAGGAACTGCAAACTGAGAAAAATGAGTCTTCCTGATTCCAAGTCCAAAACACTATCAATTGTACAGTTTATTTACTCTGACTAAAGTATAGGATGACTATTATTTCCCTATCATTAGAAACCATACTTCATTAGATGCAGTTCAAGATCACATTCACTTATGTCTCTCTACTGACTGATTCTCAATTTACCCTAAAACTCTTAGAGCTGTTATTTCTGATATTGTCTTTTCTGTTCTATTTTTATGAAAATGATTTTGGGGTGCCAAATTGCAAGATTTTATGTTTATCTCATTTGAACTATTGCCTATCAAGAGTGTTATGTACTTTTCTATCCTTTGTGCTAGCTTTCCCTCTTAACTTTTTGTTATTACCAAATTTAATCAATTTGCACTTCTTCTTTTATCTAATCACAAGAGAAATAAAAGTTAAATAGAGTCAGGTAGGTGGCACAGTGGATAGAGCACCAGCCTTGAAGTCAGAAGGACCTGAGTTCAAATCTGGTCTCAGACACTTAACATTTCCTAGCTGTGTGACCCTGGGCAAGTCACTTAACCCCAATTGCCTTAGCAAAAGAAAGAAAAAGAAAAGAAAAAAATTAAATAGCATAAATCCAAGTATAGATTACTAGTACATTCCTCTGGAGACTTTGTGCCAAGTTGACGTGAACCATGAATCTTTAACAAATTGTAGCCCATAAACCAAATACAAGCTGTTGACTATTTTTTCATGGCTAATGAGCTAAGAATGTTTTGTTTTTGTTTTTACATTTCAAAATATAACAAAACTTTATTTTAAAATGTAAGAACCATTTTACTCAAGGGTTACAGTCTGTAGTTATCCAATAAACCTGTCAAAAAAAAGAATAATGTTTTTCCAAGAACAATTTTTTTATGATGTTGACCATTGATCATTGGTAGTCATTGATTCCTTTTCAAGATTTCCATTGTTCCTTAGTGATATATTGTAGAATTTCCCAGAAATCAAGCTAAGTCAATTAACTGACTTACAGTATACATAGCATGTTCTTTTTCCTTTTTTGAAATTAAGATCATATTTGCTCTTCTTTAGCCCGGTGGTACCTCTCCTATTTTTCGCATCTTTCTGTGATAGACCAATGATCTATCAGGTCTTTCAATACTTGGGAATATTGTTCATCTAGACCAGACAACCTAAATTCATCTAGGTCAACTAGCCTCTCTCTTTTATTCTCTTTCTTATCTTGGACATCTTTCTCTTTAAGTTATTTTTATTATGTCATTTCAAGTACAAAGCTAATTCCCTTTGGCAGAGAAAAAAAGAAGCAAAATAATTAATGAATAGTTCTGCCTTCTTTCTGTTGTCAGTTATTATTCCAAACCCTTCCCCAAGCAATGGCCTTTTTTCTTCTTTGATCTTTCTCTTTTCCCCAGTATAATAAAAAAAAGAAAACATTATTCAACACCCCCCCCCCAAACTTTGTGTTGCCCTTAGTTTCCTTCATTAGCTTCAACTTTATTTTTTTTTTTTTTCTCAGCCTTTATTTTTAGAAGGTGAACCTTGGTATTATATTCATCCTCTATTATCTACCCTTACTTTCACTTGTGCACATCTTTAAAAAATGTAATTTAGTTGATGTCCCTGTGTATCCCTATCTGTCTTTTCAGATAACTTCAGTTTTTCTTCTTCATTGGAATAATGTCATCTTTATATCTTTGGAACTTCATTCTTGAGCGTTCCCCCTCCTTACTGAACTATCTTATTCAATAGAGCTCTAATGCATGAGATACTATTTATCCTACCTCTGAACCCTTGAAAATCTTCTTTTCCAAAGTTTGTCAGAAGAACTTCATCGTTATTTTATCCTTTTAACCTGAAGTAAGGACAGACATTCTTTGATTCCCTTTATATTTTCATCTAGGAAGTGACAAGTCTTCACTTAGAAATAGATAGTAGTCACATAATAGAACTAGAAACATTATGTAGTCTAAGCAAGTTCCTGAAACATATCTCTACTGATTAAAAATTCTGAGTCTTGCTTTTTGAACTATTTGTAAGTGCTTATACCATCTCCTAGTTAAGATCTTTTAACACTGATTAATGACCTGATGGAGATTCCCAACTTCTTTTCCTTTATTTCAATAGCAAGATTGATTTTTTGTTTGTTTTTTTGCTTTTTTTTTTTTTTTTTTTTTTTTTTTTTTTTTTTTTTTTTTTTTTTTTTTTTTTGCCTTCAAGGAGCTTATGATATAGTAGAAATGAGATATTTGGTTAATAGAAGAAGTGAAATATAATTACAACTATAATATACAGAATTGTTCTGAATAATATGCTGTGTTTGCTATGTTCCTAGCATGTAGTAAATGCTAATCAACACATGAAATGAATGTGGAATGAATATAGAGGAGAAAGATGATGTAGTTTAAAGAAGACACCCAGGAAAGACTTTATAAAAGAAGGGATGTTTGAGCTGTTTCTTATGGATGGACAGGATTCAAAAAGGTAGAGAGAGACATTTTAAACCTAAGAAATAGAGGGATCAAAAGTAAAAAATGTAGCAGTGGGGGAGACACAAGAAAATTGAGAGTAGTCTAGTTTTTTTATGTGGAAAGGCTAAAGCCGTGTTGTGGAAGCCTTAAATTTCTTGAATAAGTTTGGACTTTTAAAAGTAGGCAATAGAGAAACCACTGAAGGTTTTCTTCCCTTCTTTTCCCTTCCCTTCTCTTTTCTTCCCTTCCCTTCTCCTCCCTTCCCTTCCCTTCCCTTTTTCTTCCTTTTTTTCCTTTTTCCTTTTTCCCCTTTTTTCTTTCAGAACTATTTGATTATACTTGTACATTAGATATACGAATTGTGCTCAGGAAAGACTAAAGTACAGGAAAATAGAGGCAATGAGACTGGCTATTGGAGTAGTCATTGAATGATAATGAAGACCTGAATTGGTTGAGATGGAAAAGAGAGAGCAAAAGCAGAATAAACAGGAATTGACAAGGAATTGGAATGGTGAGGAAAAAAAGGAAGTGAAACAAGTAAAAGGACCAAAGTTTTCAAAAGAGTTCTTTTTTTCTCTTTTCTGTTTCTATATGAAATGGTTGCCTTGATAGGTGTATGTAACATGAGATGTCACTGAAGAGATGAGTAACAATTTCTGAGGTTTCCGTTTTTGTCAGTGGTTTTCATTTCAGGCTCCTGGCTCTGAGATAATGCTATGTATGTCAAGCTAAGATTCTCCCATGAGGACTATAGTGTCTCATATTGTTCTCTGAGAGCAAACAACAAAGTGGAAGTGAAATTAGGAAGTTTAAACAATGACTACACTAAACCTACTTGCTCATTAGTGATTTCAACTGATGCCATGTTGTTCTGTCTCTTCATTTTTGTCCTTCTGCTGTGGCCAATAGGTGAGTTGATGATTTAAATTGTTCTCCATGAGGAGGGCTCTATAGCTAAGAATGTGGCAGAGGCAGATGGGATGTATAGTAAGTATGAGTGTCATTTTAAAAAGCACTATAAATTAACTTGCAGAGGGAAGCTTTATTCTACCTACTCTGTATCCTGTATGTAGTCCTTCAAAATTTTAGTTACAAACAGGGGATATATTAATAGAGATATCTTAGCCATTTTCCTAGGAATGGCTTAAGAGAGCTAGCTCAACCATTTTTCTAAGTGTTAATTATTCCATTTTCTAGTTTTCATTTTCATAGCCCCTTTCCTTTAGAGATATTACAAAGTTTTACCATGGCAGGTTTTTGTTGTTGTTCAGTGGTTCAGTGATGTTCATCAGACTATGTCTTGGGTATTTTTTGACAGATACTGTAGTGATTTGCCATTTCATTCTCCAGGGTATCCCCTTTTTTTAGATATGGAATGGAGGCAAATAGGGATTAAGTGACTTGTCCAGGTTCAAATAGTTAGTAAAAGTCTGAAGCTGGATTTTAATTCAGTTCTTCCAGACTCTAGACCTGATGTTCTATCCACTGCACCACTTACCTGCTCCTACCATGCCATATAGACAACCTCAAAACAGGGTGAATGATATAATCACTTCAGTGGACCACTTAAAGAATTTTTTTTTACTGTCACATACTTTGCTTAAAAAAAAAAAACAAACTTGAATACCCCTGCTCCTTTCTTTGTCTTAAACATTTTTTTTTCTTTTTCAATTACTTGCAGAGTCTTCAGCAGATACCTACACAGCAATGGTGGGTCAAACCATACTTTTACCGTGTTCCTATGTGACGCCAATACACAAACCTGTGCCTATCTGTTGGGGCAGAGGGATCTGCCCTTTGACTCAGTGTAATGAACAACTTCTCCTAACTGATGGACAGAATGTGATATATCAGAAGGAAAAGAGATACAGGTTAAAGGGTGTTCTTGCCCAAGGGAACGTATCCCTAACAATTGAGAATGTGAGAGAAGCAGACAGTGGTAGTTATTGCTGTAGGATACAATTCCCAGGTCTATTTAATGACCAAAAAACATCTCTGGAGTTATTGGTCGAACCAGGTAAGTGTAATTTTTTTCTCTTTGTTGATATTTATATAGGAAAATCCAACAATATATGAGAAAACTTTCAGAGACTCACAGTCTCATCTTAACCAAGTAATTTATATAAGAGTCCATGCAACTCATATCTGACAAGTAGTCACATAGTTATTCCTTGAAAAAAAATTTAGAGGGAAATTTTTGGTTAGTGTCCCAGCACAATTATCACCTTTGCATGTCAGAAGACTTTCTTTAAATTATGCTGGAAAGTGCCTAACAATGACCTCAGCGGTGTGTATGTGTACTGGAAGGAGGGTGGGAGTGGAGGGGAAATGAATAACCAATACACTTTAAAATTTAATCTGTATTATTAACATTTTCCATATCACATAAGACTAAGGTCATTGTTAGGCACTTTCCAGCATAATTTATAGCATAATTTATATTTAATGACTTTGAGCAAATACATCATTTTGACATTTATAAACACCCAAATTAGCTATCATATGAAGACAGACACTATTTGCATCCAGAAAAAGAACTGATAACTTGAAGCATGTATAGAATATTGCCCAATGCTAAGGTGTGGGGGAGGGAAAAAAGGGGGAGGGGAAAGAAACTTACCTAACAACTTTATTATATATTTTAAAATGAACAGTAAGTTGTATGTGATAGATTTACAGTTTCATGTGCAATCATTTTTTATTGTACTATGTTATGGAAATGCTTGTTTCAGTCCATAAATTAAAAATTAAAAAAGCAGGAAAATAAAGGAACCAATCAGTAAATAGTCAATGATGAAGTCTAACATCTACATTTTATTATCTGAAAATTCTAAACAGTGGAGTTTAATCCACATGTGAGATTACAGAAAATTTTTATAGAATTAGAGGCAACTCTTTTTACCTAATCTTTTCTAACCATTTTATAACCCATTTATTGTGACTAATCTCTTCATTCTTTGAAGTTGTCAGTCATCTTCTTCTTAATACTTTCTTTTCTCTAGGTTTTCTTGACACTGCTCTGTCTTAGTTGGCCTCTATCTGTCTGACTGCTCTTTTTCTGTCTCCTTTGTTCTATTTGCATTCAAGTCATGAGAATCACAGGAATTCCCCTAAATTCTGCCTTGGACACTTCTCCTTTTATATTGTTTTGTTTGGTGGTTTCATCAGTTTTCATGGAGTCAATGATCATCTCTCTACTAATATTCTTAAAATCTAGCTTCTAATTAATTTGCTTTAACAAAAATGCTGCTATAAATATTTTTTACATGTGAATCATCCTCTTCGTTCTTTGATGTTTTTTGGTATAGATCTGTTACTGGTATTTCTAGGTTTAACATAATCACAGTCTAGTAACTTTAGGGTTATGTTTCTAAAGAGCTTTCCAAACTGATTATATCAATTCAGAACTTCACCAACAGTGCATTAATATGCCTATATTCATTTAGCTCTTCCAATTTTTGTCATTTCTCTTTTTTTGTCATCATTGCCGATCTGAGAGACGAGAGTTTGAACTTGGGGATTGCTTTAACCTATATTTCTCTACTTATTCAGGATTTGGAATAGTTTTTCATATGACTATTGCTAACTCCAATTCCTCCTTACAAAACTTCCTGTTTGTATCCTTTGATGATTTTTATCAATTGGGGGATGATTCTTATTTTTAAAATTTGAATCAGTTCCCTATGTATCTTGGAAATGAGGCATACAATTTAGGGAAAGTAGAGGGTTTGGAGCAAAATTTCTAGTTGGTATCTGAGCTCAGAGTATTTAGGATGGGAAAGAGAGAGGATGATGGAGAAAGCAGAGGCAATATATCTTCCTGTTGAATGTGAGATGAAAAGTAAGGAAGTATTTGATGTGAGAAGGGATTGACCTAATAAAAGAAATGAATCTGTTAGTTTCTTCACATTCCTAATTATAGGAGGACATATAGGGTGAAAACAGCAAAAAGTTTTCCAATCTGTTTTGAAGTAGTAGTAGAATGGGATGGTGGAGAGTGGGGAAGAATGAAGGTATATTTAAGTCCTGGAAGAAATTTTCAGTAGGGTCTGCTATATTCTGAGCACTCAGCTGATTCAAAGAGATCAGATCCCATAGGATCTTGGGATTTAGAGTAAAAAAAAAATCTTAGGGTTCAACCTAATCCTTCCTTTTACATAGGAGAAACTGAAGATTGGAAAAATTAAATTATTTGCCTAAAGTCACAGAATCAAAAATTTAGAATTGGAAAGGACATTAGAGCACTCTCATTTTCCATATGAGGAAATTGAGGTGCAGAGATATTAAATTACTTGTCCAGGATCATATACCTAGTAAATGTCTGAAACAGAATTTTAACTCAGGTCTTCCTAATTCCAAGTTCAGTGCCCTTACCATTACACTAAGCTGTCTCTTACATAGGCATTAAGTAGCAGAGGGGGCAGGCAGCTAGACAGTCCACTGGATAGAGTACCATTGGCCCTATAGTTAGGAGGACCCGAGTTCAAATCTAACCTCAGACAACTTAACTAATATGACTGTTTCCCTCATTTTCCTCATAAGTAAAATGAACTGGAGAAAAAAAATGGCAAAAAATTACAGTATTTTTATCAAGAAAAGTTCAAATAGGGTCATGAAGACATGAACACTACTAAAATGATCTAACAATAAGATGTAGCAGAGAATGACGTGCTTGCCATCTCCTTCAAGATGAATTTTTGCTTTCTGGGAATAGGAGGTTTGCTTTGTATTTATTTATTGCTTTAGTTGGTTCCCACTATTTCTTTAATTTTATACACACATATGTATACATATATGCATATACATATATGTACATATATAAGCATATATATGTTTACACATATATTTTCCCTTTTAGAGCTTATGAAATAATTTCATAGCCACTGTATCATGTGATTCTCTCTACAAACCTATGAAGTAGACAGGGAAAATATTCTTTTTTTTCCCTTTCCAAATGTATGAATAAGTAGGAATGGGAGCTGAAAACAACTAACTTATTTAAAGTCACCTGGAATCATGGAGTGTTAGAAGTGATCTGGGAATCATAGATTTAGAGATAGGACATCTTTAGCAGCAACTAGTCCAAATCTCTCATTTCATTGTTGAGGAAAATCAGGTCAAGAGAGGTTAAGTGATTTGCTAATAGTTACATAGGTTGCAATCAGAGGTGTTTTGTAGCTAACTTGAACTAAAGTTGATTGTTAAATGTTCAAGTGTGAACATTTATACCTCAGATATTGGCAAAGATTACAAATCAAGGCATGATTTATCACTTTAATGATTGTCTAGACTTAAAAAAGAGATGGAGAAAATGTTGATAATGGAAATTAAACTTTAAAGCATGTCACGCATATTAAAAAAACAAAAACAAACCAGAAAGCCATTTGTAAAACACCTAATTAATATAACACAGACAGTAAGTGGCTGGGGCAGCTAGGAGGCATAGTGGATAGAGTATTGGAATGAGGAAAAACTGAATTTTAATCTGGTCTCAGACACCTACTTACCTGTGTTACCCTGGAAAAGTTATTTAACTCTGCCTCAGCTTCCTTATCTATAAAAAGAACCAGAGAAAGAAATGGCAAAGCATTCCAATATCTTTGCCAAGAAAACACTAAAGGCAGTGTTGGTATACTATGGCCCATGGTGACACTAAAAGTCTGACATGACTAAACAATAAAAGTAAGTGACAGAGCCATATTTGAACACATTGAGTTGAATTCATATGACTTCAGATCTTATGCATTACTATATCCTACTATACCCTATTATCTCCCATAGAGATCACCTAGTAGAACCTCATCCTATAAATGAGAAAACTGAGACTTGGAGAACCAACTCACTTACTGGGTTCTAGTATCCTGAGTACAGGATGTTTGACATTTATGCAGTCACATTGAACATCTAATACACATTCTTCTCTGGTCTTCCTCTTCAGAAAATGTCAGAACTGGAGGAGATCTAATCAGCTCACTTCCTTTTACAGATGAAGAAATTAAGTCCAGGGTCTGTTTATGTGACTTGTTCTAAATAATGGCTGAATTAGGATTAATATTTTAGGATCACAGGATTTTAGACTTGGCCACTTAGCCTAAATCATTTAAAGGCAATATAACCTAACTCACTAATATTACAGTTAGGGAAAATAAGTTCAAAGCTAGGAAGTTAAGTTATTTGTCTCAAGTCACACATATCAGTATTCTTTCTATTATGTCACACTGGGTTTCATGCAGCTCTTGAGTTGCAAAATATTCTAAATCAGGACTTTTTGAACTTTTTCTATGTATGACCCTTTTTTGCCTGAGAAATTTTTATGTGACCTCGGATATATAGGAATGTAAAACAGTCATACAAGTCAACCATTTACTGAAAGCAAATCATAAAGAAATTTATTTTAAAGCAATCCTTTGATATGCATATAATTTTGCTATTTATTAAAGATGAAAACAAAGTTGCACATAGATGAAATGGATATACATGTTTCTTTTTACATAAAGAATTAAATCTTAGAGGAATATTTGATATTGCAGGAGATAGAGCAATCAGAAACCTTATACTATTGCCAAATTTTTGCCCATACCCTTCACATGAACTCCATATGGGGTTGCAACCAACGGTTTAAGAAGCTTTGCTTTAAATGTATAGGAAGAGAATTATATACAGTTATCCTTTCCACACTGCAGAGGCAAGGTGGGTAGGGTGGTGGGATTAGGAGCAAAGTACCCATAGGGATCTGGAAAATCTGAATAAATTTTTTTGGCCCTTCTTACCAGAGAAGTTTTTTTTTTTTTTCTTTTATGGAATGTTTACAGTACTTTATTATCAAATAATTATCAAATTATACAATACTATACATATATTTTATACATTTCTGAATTTCTAAACTTTTTCTGTGTCATTTGCTAACTTTCATGTGTTGTCTGCAGCTTTTGCAAAACTTCCCCTAAATTCCCATTTAATTTTTTATACCAAGTTGCAATATATCAAGACCACAATGGGGATAGTTGAGATGTGGAAAGGATAACTAATTATATATCATGCATGATATTAGATGAACTCTAATCTTCCTTGAGGCAGTTAGGTGGTGCAGTAGATAAAACACTGGTCTTGCAATCAGTAGGGACCATTTTCCTGAGTTCAAATCTGGCCCCAAACACTAAATGTTTGTCCCTGAGCAAGTCACTTATCCCTGTTTGCCTCAGTTTCCTCATCTGCAAAATGAGCTGGAGAAGAAATAGCAAATACTCAAGTATTTTTGCCAAGATAAACTCTTTATGAAGAAGAGTCAGAGCAGACTGAACAACAAAAAATATTTCTTTGAGCTCTGGATTCTATTTTCCTTTTTCTGTGATACAATATTAATCACTCATATGTCATTTAAGGTTTCTGTTTTAGACAAGCCATATAATCACTCAGGTCTCAGTTTCCTCAACCAGAAAATAAAGGATTTAGGTCCCTTTCAGTTAATGAACCTGTTTGGAGAGAGGGTAAGATTTGATCAAGAGCATGTGATTCTATGTAATATCAGGCAATTCTGACAGAATAGTATAACATATACTATTCCCTTTCATAACAAAATGATTTGGTACAAAATGAATTTTTACAGCAGTAAAAATTGGTTATAAAGGAGATGTCAATTTTAGTATTGGCTTCTTCCCTCCAGAGTGAAAAATTTTCTGTTCCAGATTCCTGTTGACTTAACAATACTATCTTGTGTTTTTCTTACTTCAAATTCCCTTTACAATAACAAGATAACTGAAGTTTGTTTAGGTTTGAGATAAGCCTAAGATAACCCTTTCTTGGCTGTTGGGGAAATATTGTCCCATTCTCTGAGAAGTTTAGGCTCTCACAAGATTAAAGACATACTTTGGTAAATCTGCATTTAAAGAAACTCAAACCACCTAAGAGACCTTTGAGCCTTGCTGGAGGAGACCTAAGAAGTGTCTGAGCCTAAAGAAGTGTCTGAGGAATTCTAGATCAGAAAAATATGAGCAAGTCTTCATTTCCTTATTATTGATTGCCTATTTCTTAATTTCTACATGATTTTTCCTTGTTTTCTTAAAAATATTCTAATGCATCAAGACAGATTTCCCAAAGAACTGGGTTTTAGTTCAGTTTTAAAATGAAATAACATTTAATTGGCAGATAAAACACTTCAATTCAAGCATCTATCAAATGCTAACTTGCCAGATACTGTGGCAGGTGCTGGGAAAACAAATAAGAAATTAATCAGCCCTCAAGGAGCCTACATTTTATTGGGAAATGGGGGTGGGTGGGAAGGGGGATGTGTTTGTAAGTAAATACTAGATATATAGGGTGATTTTGAAAAAGGGCACTAGTCTAATGTGAAATTCAATTGGTTACCATTAAAACAGAGGTTACAGAGAACACAATGGAAAGGTAAGAAAGAATGACAGGGATATAGGAAGGACAGGTTTGATATGAATGGTTAGTGGGAGACTTGTGATCAGGGACAGCTAGGTGGTGCAGTAGATAGCACCTTGGGTCTGGAGTCAGAAAGACACATCTGAATTCAAAGACAAATCCTGAATTCAAATCCAGCCTTAGTTGTTTACTAATTAGAGTAAATGGCTATCCACTGTAGTATCTCTTCAAGAAAACCTCAAGGTGGCAGATGGATCCTGGATCAGGGTGATTTTTGTTTTAGGTAATCTATAAATTAGAATGGAGCAATAAGACAACAGATTGTTGTGTCCTTCACAATAGCAAAAGTACAGACAGATAAGTATAAGGAAGGAGTTAGGTCAGATATTCATTTTCTGGTCTTATTTTTTTTTTTTTTAATTTAGAGACAGAGGGTATTTCTGAGATCATTCTACTCCTAACAACCTCTTTTTATGGATGAGGAAACAAATCCAGAAAGGTTATGTGACTTTGTCCAACGTCATAGACAGTAACTGGCAAAGTTAGCATTGAAATCCAGGTTCTCTGTCTCCATAACTAGCTTTCTTTCCAATCCTGTGCACTGTAATCCTAATTCCAGAGGGTAAGGAGGATCGTGGGCTTGTTCAAATTTCTCTCTCTGAGCTGTTAACTCTGCTCCAGGATGGGCCAATTTTTTTTTTTTTTTTTTTTTTTTTTACAGGATTGGTTGCTGTGAAATGCTCTAAAAATACTCTAAAGGTATTTTCCCCTTCTTTTGCATCTCTGAATGCAAATGTCTTGGGGTTTACTGGCTAGATTTCTCTATTAACAATTTTGTTTATTTCCATAAACAAAAATCAATATGATTCTCATTGACTACCAATAGGTACTAGGCCAAGCCCCATTAGGTCATTGTTTGAGTCAAGATTGACTCAGACTGAATGTAAATTGCAATCATTTCTGCTATAATCAGAATCCATGAGGGTCTTCCCCACCTAGATTCATCCATCCCTCTATCCATTCATCTATTTTTAAAATTTATTTAACTATTTATTTATTTATGTCTTTTTACCTATTTATTTGTTCATTTTTTCATTTATTTGTTTATTTTAGACTAGATTAAAGAGAAGATTCTTTGTCTTATTTACTATTTAGCCTTAATCACTGAATGGGGGCAGTCAAACTGAAGACCTGTTGAAGACTAGTTTAAAAAAGCCAATGTCTTCTCCTATTTCATCTAGGGCCATTTATAGTCCTCCTGATCTGTATTTTGCCACTAAATCCAGATGGCTCTAGAGGGAAAAACGAGTCAGGTGATTTTGCACAGCCCTTCCCGACTCAAATTCAATTTGCTTTCCTGGTGTCTTGGTCCTCTTTAAGAACTAAGGACAAACAACAACAATAACAACAAATGAAATTAATTTTCCAAGTTTACTGGCTGTGTGAGAAAGGACAACTTAGAACTATACTTTTCCTTCTTGGGCTTCAGTTTCCTCCAATGTGAAACTAGGTGAATTCTAAATTATCTCTAAGTTCTCGCCTAGCTTTGACATTCTATGAATGTAGGATTTTAGTTGGGATGTTTGTACTTTTTTTCACAGGTGTACAATGTGGTCAAATTCCCTCTAGATAGAAAATGACCAAAGTTCACTCTGAGGCAGTTCTGTATTCAACATGTTCAGTCATTTCATTCATATCTGACTCTTTGTGATCCCAACAAAAGTACTTGTTATTTCCTTGTCTAACCCATTTTACAGATGAGGAAACTGAGGCAAATAGGGTTAAGTGAGTTGTTTAGGGTCACACAACTAAGTAAGTGTCTGAGGCCAGATTTGAACTCAGGAAGATGAGTCTTCTTGACTTCAAATCTGACACTCTATTCATTGTGCTACCTAGCTGCTTTATATTTGAAATATCTTTTGAGAAAATGTATGCATTTCTTATATATTTCATGGTAGATTTCTTTCAAGTGAAAAGCAGTAGTTATATAAAAGGTAAAATTTGAAAGAATGAAACAAATTGCATTTGTCTTCAGGAGGTCAGACTTAATAGACAAGATCAAATAGAATATTTTTGTCTGCTTTGGTTTAATTTGTTTTGAGTTCATGTCAGTTTAGACAATAAACATTTATTAAGCACCTACTATATATCAGGTATTGTGAGCAAAGTTCTTGGGATACAAAGAAAGGCAAAAGACAGTCCCTATTCTCAAGAAGCTTACAATCTAATGGGAAGATTATGTAACAACAGAATAGATACAGGATAAATTGCATAGAATTTCAGATGTAAAGCACTAGAATTAAGGAGAATGAAAATAGGCTTCCTATGGAATGTAGACTTTTAGCTGGGACTTGAAGGAATCCAGGGAATCCAGGGAATCCAGGAGATGAAGATAGGGAGGAAAACATTCTATGCGGAACAAACAGTCAGTGAAAATTCTTGGAGTCAAGAAAAATGGAATGTTTTGTCTGAAGAGCACCAAGGAGGCCAGTGTCCCTTGATGCAAGAATTCATTGTGGTTGTAAGATGTAAGATTAGAAAGGTGGAGATGGGAGAGGCAGGATGTGAAGGGCTTTGAACAACAGGCTGAGGATTTTATATTTGATCCTAGAGGTGTTAGAGAACCACTGGAGTTTATGGAGGTCCAACTAAAATCCTACCTTCTGAGAAGCCTTCCCCAATTCCTCTTAATTTTAGTGCTTTCTTTGTTAATTATTTATTCTGTATATAGCTATATTCTGTGTATGGTTTCATACAGACTTCTTTGTATGTTTTCTGCCCCAGTTGACCATAAGCTATTTGACGGTAAGAACTGCCCTTTGGCTTTTTTTTTTTTTTAAAGTATTCCCAGGGCTTAGCACAGTGTCCAACACATAGTAGACACTTAATAAATGTGGATTGATTGATTGGTGTTGAGCAATGACATGGTCAGATTTACCTTTAGGAAGATCTCTTTAGGACTGAATGGAAAATGCATTGGAGTTACAGAAAAATGAATCAGGCAGACCCACCAGCTGGCTACTGCAATAATCTAGGCATGAGATGAGAACCTGCACTAGGTAGCAATATCAGAGCAGACAAGGTGGGGGTGTTGGTGGTATTTGAGTGATATATAAAAATAAAACTGATGGACCTTGGTAACATATTGAATATTGGAGGTGAAAGTGAAAAGTCAAGGAAGATACCGCAGCATATCATATTGTAATTAGCATTGGACACTATCCTTCTTTTGCATGTACTAAATGCATAATGGCATAAAAGCAAAGATTCTTAGCTAATAGAAGAATGGTGTAGCTAGGTGACTCAGTGGATAGAGCGCTAAATCTGGAGTCAGGGTGCCCCGAGTTCAAGTCTGTCTTCAGACACTTACTAGCTATGTGATCATGGGCAAGTCACTTAATGTGGGTGAGCCTTAATCCACTGGAGAAGGAAATGGCAAATTACTCCAGTATCTTTGCCAAGAAAACCCCATGGATTGTATTGACATGCTATTGCCACAATAGGATCACAATGCATTGAACATGATATAGAACAACAATAGAAAAAGCTTGGCAAAAGAATTTTGGTTTTGAGACCAGAGGTTCTGAGTTCAAATGTCACTAAAGATGACCTTGATCAAGACCCTTTACTGTTTGGGTCTCAGTCTCTTTTCTAAAGTGAGAATAGGATGGGTGAAAGATCCAGCATGGCCCAGTAGTTAGAGAAGTCAGAAGGCTTGGCTCAAGCAAACTTTAATTTTTAGGTTTTTGTGTCCTAAGTCATAGAGAAATAGATAGACCTATGTTGTTTGATAAGGTCACAGATTATTTTATTTTTAACTATTTTAACTTATTTTTCTCTTCTTTCTTTTCAGCTAAGACAACCACCTACAAACCTCAATTACATGAGACTTCAAGAAATACCCAGCCAAACATAACAGTAAGAGCTTACTCTTATTATGAGATAATATTGATTAATAAATACTTATTGACTGGGTGAATTCATCTAATAAAATCTATTAAATCTAGGAAAAGTCTAGTAAAAAAAAGTGAAATGAGTGGCCTTGGGTGGCAATGAGTTCCCCTTTTCTAGAACTCTTTAAGCAAAGGCTGAATGGCTCCTTATTGAGTATGTTGTCTAAGGAGGTTCCTGTTCAGATTGGGAGGATGGCCTCTGAGGTTCCTTCTAACCCTGAGTGTCTGTGACTCAGTGAAGTGAAGTGTGAACCCTCTCAGGCTACCTTTTCCCACTCCAGAGTGAAGTGGTACATGAATTTCCTAATCCCAGTCTTCTTTGGTAGGACTAAGGACTGGTAATAGCCTCTGGTTTGCTCCTTCACCTTTCCCTTCTGAAAACTCATCTGAATAATTATGGAGTAAGATGGCATTTTGGTAGCATACCAATTAGAGGCATTTTAAATAAATTGTTTATTCAAATAAGAAACAAAGGAATAGGTGATATTGCTATTCTCTAAATGTTAATATTTGAAAAATCTGTTAACCATTTTTTCCCAATTGTATTTCATTTTTAGGGGAGAGGGAAGCTAGATAATATAGTGGATAGAACATTAGGCCTGGAGTCAGGAAGAGCTGAATACAAATAGGGCCTTGCATTCCTACTAACTACATGACTCCAGAAAAGGCATTTAACCTCTGTCTTGCTTAATTTTCTCAACTATAAAAAGGAGATAATAATTACACTCACTTCACTGTATTGTTGTGGGGATCAAATGGAATATCTGTAAAGTGAGTAACACAGTGTCTGCCCTGGTGTAAGCATTTAATAAATACTGGTTCTCTTCCCCTCTTTCCTTCTTTATTTTCCAGATGAGGAAACAGGTTGAAAACTAGATAGGGGAAGTGATTTGCACAAGTGAGGGGCAAGTATGCAGAAAATAACTTCTAGCACTAGTAATTGGGGGATTCATAATAGAAGAAGGGGGTATTTTATTTAGCAAGGCCTTCAAGAAGAAATAGATAGAAAAAGGGGGCAACAGGGATGAGAATGTCATTATAATTATAATTATAAAGGGATGTCTATACAAATTCCTGGAGGCAAGAAAATTCAGGAAGAGCTCATGAAACAGCAAATGGTTATTTTTAAATGGAGTACAGCCATACCCAAGTAATACCAAAAATGAAGCAGGAAAAGTAGCTTCGAGGCTGATTAGTTTGTATTTTATCCAGGCAATGAGAAACCATTGAATATTTTTGAGTAAGTCATTAGGAAATGGTCATTAGGTCACCCTGGTTATTAGGAAATGCAAAGGATAGATTGCAGAGAATAAAGACTAGATTTAAGATGCTATCATATTATACAAGGAGAAGAAATTGAGAACTTAAACTAGGGTAATGGTAATGGAAGGGAGGGAGCAATGTGAAAGAGATTTTGGAGGTATACATAGTGGGACTTTAAAAAGAAGATAGAAGACTCTTAGGTTATAAGGTTGTTGTGAGGCTCAAATGAGATAATATTTGTAAAGGACTTTGTATACTCCTAGGTAACTGGGGCAATGTTGGTTCCATCGATATTCTTTAGAGGGAAGGACAAGTTTTGGAGGAAAGATGATGAATTCAGCTATGAACATAAAACTTGATGTAAATGAGACATTAAGTAGACTTGTTTTGCAGGCAATTTGAAACACACACTAGAGCTTATGGGAGAAGTTGAAGCAATCCAGATTGTAGATGCAGTTGCATAGAGGTGATCATGGAAGCCACAGGAGCAGATAAAAATACCAAGTAAGATAGTATAGAATCACAAAGGAAAAAGGTCAAGGGCTAAGAATCAGTGTAGCTTAGTAGGAAGAAGAAAAAGAAGAAATAATTACATATACATATATATATAAAGATAGAAAAAATGAATTTATTTGTAAGTAGAGGGGAAAGAGAAATAAAGCTAGAAAGATAGGGATGGACTTCCATGGGTTGGAGCCAAGATGGCAGAGTGAAACCAGGAAGCTGCTCAAGCTCTTCCACTTTCCCTTAAAAACTACATGAAACTAAGCCTCTGAATAGAATCTGACAGAATGAAACCACTCTCCAGCTCAAGATATATTGGAAAAACTTCAAGAAAGGTCAGTCTCATTGGAAAAGGATGTTCAGCCCATCTCTGACAGAATCTATGAAAGGCAGTGAGAAGGTCTTAATCACAGCAGATCAACAACTGAGACCCTCAGACCTGTCTCAGTCCCAAGGCAAATTCTGGAAAACCAGGTTGTTTCCTGGAAAGAGCAGATAAAGCAATCCCTTGCAAACACAAGGGGTGCTTCTGCTCAAAGGCAAGACTCAGAGCTACATAGGAAGCTTGGAACAGTGTGTCTCCTTTACCCCAGGAGCAGAGTTCAACCATAAAAGTAAGGAAAAGAGGAAATACCAAAAGAAAAGGAAAGAAAATGAGGAAGAAACAGAAAAAAATCTTGACCATAGAAAGATACTATGGTAACAGGGAATACCAAAACACCAACTCAGAGGAGGACAAAATCTCCAGAGGAAAGCTCAAAGTGTGCTATGAATTGGTCTCAATCCAAAGAGGCTTCTTGGAAGTGTTCATAAAAGACTTTAAAAGGCAAATAAGAGTAGTAGAACAAAAAATGAGAAAATAAATCAGAGGTATGCAAGAAAGAGTTAACAGCTTGGAAAAGGAAGACAATTCCTTAAAAAATACAATTGGCCAAATGCAAAAAAAAAAAAAAAAAAATCATTGAAGAAAACAACACCTTCAAAAGTAGAATTAAATGGAACAGAGGGGAAAATAGTCATCAAAAGAATCCATTGATCACCTTTGGAAAGAGATTCCACAAGGAAAACCTCAAGAAATATTGTTGCAAAACTCCAGAATTACGATCTCAAAGAAAAAATACCGCAAGCTGCTAGACACAAACAATTTAAATATCAAAGAGCAATAGTCAGGATTACTCAGGATTTGGCAGCTTCTACAATGAAGGATAGGAAGGCCTGAAATACTATATTCTGGAAGACAAAGGGTTTGGGGTTACAACCAAGAATTAACTAAGCAGTGAGACTGAGCATCATCTTTCAGGGGAGACTATGACTCTTCAGTGAAGTAAGAGATTTTTAATTATTTCTCTTGAAAAAACCAGAACTAAACAGAAAATTTAATCTTCAAACACAGAACTCAAGAGCAATATAGAAAGACAAATAGGGCAAAAACATAAATTTTTATTAAAGTTTAAATTGTTTACATCCCTAGATGGGAACTGTATATTTGTAATTCTTGAGAACTGGATCTATTACTGAAGCAGACAGAGGGGGACATCATATGTCCATGTAAATGGACTCTAATGTGATGATACCAAAGAAAAAGACATTAAGAGTTAAAAAAAAGGATTGTATTAGGAGAAGAGGAAAGGAGAGGTATAATGGGACAAATTAGATCACATGAAGAAGCCTAGAAGACTTATTACAATGGAGAGAAAGAAGAGAGGATGAGCTTTGTCTGAAGCTTAATCTCATCAGTTTGGCTCAAAGAGGGAATAATTTAATCATTCAGTTAGATACAGAAATTTATAGAACTCTATAAAGAAGTAGGACAAGAAAGAGGAAGGAAAAGGGAGAGGCTGGATAGAAAGGAGGGCTGAAACACTAAAAAATAAGATAAGAGAAGGGAGGAGGGGTGATAGAAGATAAGGTAATGAGTGGGGTGGATCAAAAAAATGCCACAAAACACTATTAAGGACAGGATGGAAGAAGAGAACAAAAGTATAATCAGGGGAGATCATAGGATGGAGGGAAATACAGAGTTAGTAATCATAACTATAAATGTGAATGAAATGAACTTTTCTATAAAATGGAAGCAAATAGCAAAGTGGATTAAAAAACACAATCCCACAACATTTTATTTACAAGAAACACATTTGACACAGTGAGATACATAAAGAATAAAGACGAAAGCTGGAGTCAAATTTATTATGCTTTATTTGAAGCAAAAAAAGCAGGAGTAGCAATCCTGATCTCAGATAAAACAAAAGTAAAAATATATCTAATTAAAAGAGATAAGGAAGGAAAGTACATCTTGATAAAGGATATAGTAAACATATTAAATGTATATACACCAAGTGGTAGAGCATACATATTCCTAGAGAAGATATTAAGCTAGTTAAAAGAAAAAATAGACAGCAATTAGTGAGAGACCTCAACATTCTCCTATGAGAATCAGATAAATCTAACCAAAAAAATAACCAAAAAAGAAACTATGGAAGTTAATAGGTCCTAGAAAACTTAGATAAGATAGACCTCTGGAGAAAACTGAATAGAGACAGAAAGGAATATACCTTTTTCTCAGTAGTACATGCCACCTCACAAAAATTGACCATGTATTAGGGCATGAAAATCTCACAAAATAGGCAGAAATAGTAAATGCTTCCTTTTCAAACTATGATAAAAAAAATTATATTCAATAAAGTGCCAGAGAAAAACAGACTAAAAACCAATAGGAAACTAAATAATCTAATTCTAAAGAATGAGTGGGTCAAACAACAAATCACAGAAACAATCCATAATTTCATAATTTCTTGTTCAGCCCAATAATTTTATAAATATCTATACATATATTGGATTTAACATATTTTTTAAACATGTTTAACACAGATTACTTGCTATCTAGGAGAAGGAGTGTGGGGATGGGGGTGGGGGGGAAATTTGGAACATAAAGTTTTGCAAGGATCAATATAGAATAATTATCCATGCATATGTTTTGGAAATAAAAAAAGCTTTAATTTAAAAAAAAAAAAAGAAAAGAAAGAGAAATTGAATAAGCCATTAACGAATTCCCTAAGAAAAAAATCTCCAGGGACAGACAGATTTGCAAGTGAATTCTACCAAACATTTAAAGAACAATTAATTCCAATATTATGTAAACTATTTGGAAAAATAAGTAAAGAAGGAATCCTGTCAAATTCCTTCTATGACACAAATATGGTACTGATATCTAACCCAGGAAGAGTCAAAATGGAGAAAGAAAATTATAGATCAATAAAAGATATGGATTTTCAGATGAAGAAATCAACATATGCTATGTTCACTTCTTTTTTCTGTTTTTTTTTCCCTCTCCCATGATTTTTTTCTTTTGTTCTGATTTTTCTTTTCCAACATGATTCATAAAGCAATGTATATTAAAAATAAACAATTTTTTTTTTTAAAAAAGAGAGGGATGATGATTGGAGTAAAATTCTCCAAGAGATGGAATGGAATTATGATACAGGCATAGATAAATAATTTAAATCCAATAAAGAAGAAGGACATGGCATCCTTTAAGAAAAATGGAGAATAAGAAAAGATGAACAGGAGAGGGAATAGGCATTTGCATAGTACCCACTATGTTCCAGTTACTGACACATAATATTTTAACATATATTATTTCATTTAATCCTTGCAATAATCTTGAGAGCTAGATAAAATATTAAAGAAAAAAAGGAACCCTAATATATAATCACTTGATTAATGCCCTAGACTTGATTTGGAGGTATGAGAACTAATTTTTTTTTTATCTATAAAAAGGTTTTCAGCTCTTTTTAGTTCTTATAAATAAAACTAACATTTTAAAAATTATTTTCCTTTTATAATCGAAGAAATGGAGACAAAGATTATGTGACTTGCTCAACATCACACAGTAAGTTTTAGATTAGATGTATTTTATGATATTAAAAAGGCCCCTCAAGAAATGACCAACAGGATGATTTCAGAAAGGCCTGGAGAGACTTGCACGAACTGATGCTGAGTGAAATGAGTAGGACCAGGAGATCATTATATACTTCAACAACAATACTATATGATGACCAGTTCTGATGTACCTGCCATCCTCAGCAACGAGATCAACCAAATCATTTCCAATGGAGCAGTAATGAACTGAACCAGCTACGCCCAGAGAAAGAACTCTGGGAGATGACTAAAAACCATTACATTGAATTCCCAATCCCTATATTTTTGCCCACCTGCATTTTTGATTTCCTTCACAAGCTAATTGTACAATATTTCAGAGTCTGATTCTTTTTATACAGCAAAATAACGTTTTGGTCATGTATACTTATTGTGTATCTAATTTATATTTTAATATATTTAACATCTACTGGTCATCCTGCCATCTAGGGGAGGGGGTGGGGAGCAAGAGATGAAAACTTGGAACAAGAGGTTTGGCAATTGTTAATGCTGTAAAGTTACCCATGCATATAACCTGTAAATAAAAGGCTATTAAATTAAAAAAAAAAGGCCCCTCTATTTGTAATTGGGGGGGGGGGGGGGAGAGTTTTGTTTTTAGAATAAATGAGCATTGTACTATGTCAAAGGTTGTTCATCGTTTTTCCCTTTGTACCTATTGAGATAATCACATGGATTTGGATGTTTTTGTGTTTAATATAATAAATTATGTTGATTGTTTTTCTAAACATTCTTCCTTTTTATAAATATTATGTGATCATAATGAATGCTTTTTTGTATAAATTGTAGTAGTTTGTTTCACATGATTTTTTTTTTAATTTTTGAGTCAATATTCTTAATAATATTGGCTTATAGATTTCCTTTGGTGTTTTATCATTCTCTGTTTTAGATTTTAATTATATTTGTCTCTTAAAAGGGTTCTTCTCGTATTTTTGAAAATAATTTGTGCAGTACTGTCAAGTACTAATTGTTCTTTAAAAGTTTGACAGAATTCTACTGTGAATCCCTCAGAAGAAGAAGTTTTTTCTTTGATAGCTCCTTTATAGTGATTTCAATTTCCTTTTTGGTGAATGAGATTGTTTTATACAATTTTTATCTGATCTTCCATAGGTTTGGTTTTTTAATAGTTTTAAAAATATTTCTATATTTCTTTTGTGTTTTCAGTTTTGTTAGCATAATATATTCTAATTATTTTTATTTCTTGTGTTTTTGTTGTGATTTTGCTTAACTTACTATTTATTTGTTTTTCTGGCCACTTCTTTTTTATCAGATTAACCAAAGGTTTATCAATTTTATTAGTTTTTTTCCCCCAAAGAACCAGCCTTTAGTTTTATTTATCATTTTATGTGTCTTTTCTTTCCAACTTATCTATTTCCTCTAATTTTTAGTTTTATTTGTTGATTTTCTCATTTAAAATGCATATTCAGCCAATTAATCTGCCCCCTCTTTTTTTTTTTTTTTTTTTTTTTTTTTTTTTTTTTACTATTTTGTTACTTTTATTTTGTCTGTTTTATTTTTAGGGATGTGATAGTATCCTTGAGGATGGCTTTACCTACATCACAGAAATTCCAGTATGTTGTTTCATTATTATAATTTTCTTTCACATAATTATCGATTATTACTTGATTTGTTCTTTGATCCATTCATTATTTAAATTTTCATAGTTTGTGATATCTGAACCAGTGAATAAAGGATGTATTTTCTATTTCTGTCTTTTTACATTTTTTTGAAGTATCTTTGTGTTCTAACATATGACCAATTTTTTAAAAGTTCCATAAAGTGCTAAGAAATACATTTATTCTTTTATAATTATATTTCAAAGATACCTTAAGTCTTTTAGCTCTAGTTTCATTAGCAATGTGTTCAGTTTCATATTTTCTCTTTTGTTTATCTATTAGATTTATTCAAAACTGAAAGAATGATATTGAAGTCTCATGTCACTCTCATGTTACTATGTATTCTTGTAGCTTAGTTAGTATTTCCTTTATGCATTTTGGTCCTGTGGAATTTGAAGCATAGAAATTTATTACTGATATTTGTTGTTCATGGTTCCTTTCAGTATAATGTAATTTTTAGTTTAATGCTTTTGTATTTTTTGAATGTTTATTTTTGCTTTGTCAGATAGAATGATTGTATGTCCTGCTTTTTTTTATTCACTTAGATGAATAATTTTTGCCCCCACACAGGTTTATTTTGAGTATATTTGATTTTTAAATGTGCCTTTAAAAAATAATTCATTCATATTCCAAGTTATGAGTTAGGGTTATATTTTTTCCATTTGTCTCTAATGCTGTATATATACATATACAAACTTACACACACACACACACACATATATGTGTGTATGTATGTATGTATATAAATATTTGCATCTATGCCCTTCTATTCCTTCAGGCACCAATTGTTTCCAGTTTTAACTCTTCCTCTCTTAAGGAAGGAAAGGTCTTTTCTAATATCAAATCCTTGTGGATAACAAGGTCTCCATATCCCTTCACTGAAATCCCTTATCTATCTCCTATAACTAAGAAATATATTTTTCACAAGTATACTATTTTTTAAATATAATTCCCAATATTTTATGAATAGCCATCTTTTATTTGTGTCACACAATGCTACTTTGAATAATATTTAGCTTATGAATGCTGCTCTAAAAATTTGTATATAAGGAAATATGTCAGGTTTGAGTCAGATGGTATCTATCCCAGCCAGTCAGAATAAACAGTTACTTGTTTCATTCCTACTTGACTTCTTACAACTATCATCTGACCCTAATCTCAAGAATCCAGATTAGTGAGTCATAACCTTCTTGGGTCTCCCCCCAGATTCTACTACAAGCTATGAGTTATTGAATTGTCATAATCTGAGATAAGTACACAAATACCTCATTATTATTATTATTGCTTCTCCTAACTTAAAATTTCTGTTTCTGTTTTCATAGGAAATAACTTCACCAGCTAATGAGTTACAAAAGTTTGAAGACACTATACATATTGGAATATACCTTGGGGTTTGCATCTTTATGGTACTAGTCTTAACTCTTGTCCTTGCAACCTTAATTTTCAAAAGTAAGTCATTTCAAGAAATTCTCATTTTTTTACAAGGTTCTTATAAAATTTTAAAATTCAATTTTATTAATTTTCTTTTAAAAGTGAATTTTATTTATTTGCAGATTCTTATTTTTTTTCATCCTACCTTCCCCTCTCCCTATTGAGGAAGCAAGGGGAAAAATAACAAAAACTTTTGAACTATGTATATTTAAGTCAAACAAATTAACTCACCAGCCACATCAACTAGATATTATATGCTTTATATATATACACATACAAACATACATACACACACACACAAATATCTGGGCATATAACTTGAGTATATATATATGTATATATAATTATTGTTGAAGCTTTTATATGTGTGTATAAATATATATGTGCATATCTATATACATATACACATGCATATATGTGTACACACACACACACATATGAACAGCTAGCATAGTGGATAGAGTACTGAGCCTGAAATCAGGAGGACTCTTTTTTCTCAGATGCTTTTCTCAGATAAATGCTTCAACAATAATTATACATATTTATATATGTGTGTATATATGCATGTATGTGTATGTGTATTTATATGTGTGCACATATACCCACATGCATATATGCCCTAATCTTGTATTCTGAGTTCATCATCTCTCCATTTGGAGATTACATTGTAAATCCTCTGGAATTATGTTTGGTCATTATGTTGATTGGAGTTCCTAAGTCTTTTGAAATCTTGTTACAATATTATTACTGTTGCATATATTGTCCCCCTAGTTCTGCTTATTTTACTTTGCTTCAGTTCATACAAGTCTTCCCAGATTTCTCTGGGATGGTTTCATGCCCTTCACCCTTTTTAAAAAAAAGAATAATGCTGTTGCATTCCATCCATATTTCATATGTTCAGTCTTTTCCTAATTAATAGATATCCCTTCATTTCCAATTCTTTGCTACTACAAAAAGAGCTACTATAATTTTTTTGGTATGTATAGTTCTATTTCCTCTTTTTAAAAAATTTCTTTTGGGTATCAGTAGGAATATAGTTGGACCAAAAGCTACACATAGTTTAGTAGTCTTTTGGGTATAGTTCCAAATCTCTTTCCAGAACAGCTAGATTAGTTCACAATTCTACCAAAAGTACTTATATATACTTGTTTTCCTATAGCGTCTCCCATATTTGTGATTTTCCCTTTTTGTCATCTTTGCCAGTCTAATGAGTATGAGGTGGTACTTTAAGAGTTGTTTTAATTTGCATTTCCTTAACTATTAATTATTTAGAACTTTTTCAGATATCTATTTATAATTTGGATTTTTCTTGAAAGCTGTCTGTTTATATCCTTTGATCATTTTTCAATTGAAAAATGGCTCTTATTCTTAAAAAATAATGCCAAACTTATCTTCCTAAAATTATTATTAATATTAATTTTATGTCACTCCCTTGCTCAATAATCTAATTTTTTTTCTTCATGTGTCAGGTATAAACTCCTGTGCTTGGTTTCTAAATCTCTCCTAATTTGTTTCCCGTTACTTGCCCAAATGTGCGTGTATATGTGTGGAGGGCATGTGTGTGTGTATGTGTGTGCACTCATTTATGTTTGTGTGTGTGATTCTTTTCTATATTCATACTGATCTTCTTAATGTATCTAACACAAGCTTTGTGCCACTCTACTTGCCTCTCTAATTTTGCTCAGACTGCTCCCCCTGCTTTCCAACCTCTAAATCCTACTCAAATTTCAATGGTTGTGAAGGAAAGGGCTGAGTGTATGTACTTTTTAAAAACGGTGCTGCATCATTTCTAGAAGCAGTGTGTCTTATGGAGAGAGGGTTGATTTTGGAATCAGAAAGCCTTGAGTTCAAATTCTATCTCTGGTATATTCTAGGTGTGTGACCATAGTCCAATCATTTAGTTTCCTTATTTGTAAAATTAGAGGATTAGGCTAGGTGATTTCTAAGTTCCCTTTCAGCTCTGAATTTATGATCCTCAGAATAAATTTATGTTTCCAAACTCTACTTCTTATTGCTTCTATTTTTACCCCCTTCCTTCCCCCCCCCCCCCCCCCCCCCCCACCCCAATCAGATGTCTATTTCATATGACAGCCTTCCAATGCTTGAAGATCATGGAGTCCCAAATTGTTGAATCTGCAATAAAAGATACTGAGCTCTGAGCCAAAACCCATTTATTAAAGTGACATGGCCACTTTAATGAATGGAATCTCAGATTTTCCTTACCCACCTTCCTCCAGGACCTTAGATTTATAGTACTTGCTATCTGGACAATACAGAGAAAGCAAAGTAAGATATAGAGTCTCATTGGTTTATAGATTTTGACTGTGACCCTTTAGGAGGATCTACATAATAATAGAGCCCCATTGGCTGAAAAACCTGTCTTGACTTGCCAGGAGGACCTACTGAACCAACATGGGTTGGGCTCACAGTCATGATGTCAAAACAACCATATGGGCCAAAGGACCTCTAGATAGGCCACAGGCTAGCTTGTTGACCAAATTCTCATAGCCATCTTCTTACGTTGGGCAATAGAGAAGTGATGAAGGACGAAGAGTCAACAAAAATAGGAGGATTTTTCATCCTAAGTCATCTTTGTTGTGGAAAGCTTGGTCCCCTATTTAGCAGGAAAAAAGGGTCGTGATCCTCTAGTTAGCTTCCTATGATTAAACAAGTAAACTTCAGAACAAGTCAGTAACTTATAGCTTGTAGTTTGGGGACCTATTATAAGAAAGAATTTATCTAATCTTATCTAATATGGAAAATTTTGTATACTAATATTGATATTAATTGATTATACTGACTGAATGGATATTAATTGGTAAGTATAACGGAAATAATTACCCCCATGAAATAACACTAAACTGAATAATACTCTTTGGAATAAAAATATTATAAATCATTCCTCACAAGACAGTCTATCAAACCTGATCTAAGATTTCTCTTCTCCAGACTAAATGGCCCCATTTTCTCTGACCAATCATTATATTGCATGATCTCAAAAGTTCTTCACCTTCTGTGTGCCCTCAGTTTGGTTCATATTTAAGTTGAGTTTATTTACTTGATTTGGGTTTGAACTGATTCACTCAATAGACCTTAGGACTCTGTATCTTGGGTGACATTTTTCACCTTTTGAGCAAAACTTTGTTTCACTTTATAGTTTATTAAAAACCAGCACAGAAAATTAGCATTTTTTTTGTTCTGTTTAATTTAAGACCTTAAAAACTGTGTTCCATGTCCAAGACTGTATATAAGGCATTCTTTGACAATCATTTTGAGTTTAACAAACACTAAATAAAATGATTGCTTTTAATATATGTAGTAGAGGGGCAGTTAGATGGTGTAGTGGATAGAGCACCCTTCCTGAAGTCAGGAGGATCTGAGTTCAAATTTGACCTCAGACACTTAACACTTCTTAGCTGTGTGATCCTGGGCAAGTCACTTAACCCTAATTGCTTCAGCAATATATATATATTAGAACAGAAAAAAAGGATTTTACAAGAAAATGGGGATCCCTATTATTTATAGCAGCCTTTTTCTATGATTCTTTTTCCTTTTTTATTCATTAAAATATTCCAATGATACTTTTCTTCTTCCTTCCTTCTTTAATTTTATTTCTTCGCTATCCTATTCCTTCTCCCTGCATCACTAAATTGGTAAATAAAAAAAGTCATAACAATATATATATATAGTTAAACAACAACAATAACAACAATGAAACAAAAACCTCCCATGTTGGCTATATTTGAAAATATCTGTCTCATTCTATATCTTCAATTCATCACATCTCAACATGTTTATTTATCCTTTAGAATTATAATTGGTCTATGTATTGATAAGTGTTCTTAAGAAAGACATTCATTCTTACAATCTTGGAAGGGAATACTGTACTAAATGGCCCACTAAATTTTTTTTCTTTTTTAATGTCAGGTAATTTAGCTCAATGTTTTTCAGAGAAATTAATTTCTCTTCCACAAAATCTATGTATATTTATAGTATGTAAATAGCCCCCAGGATCCCTTCCTTCCTTCCTTCCTTCCTTCCTCCTTTCCTTCTTTCCTATCTTTTGGGTATATAAAGAAAAAAAATCATTCCAAAGTACTCAGTTCAAGGAAGTGGGAAGAACAAGTTATATGCAGATTAGTAAGAACAAAATAGTCATTCTTGGACATCAAAAAGTACTAACAATTGCCTAACTCTGGGAAGTCTTTTTGCAAAAGGTGGCCCTGAACCACTTCTGAGGCTAAGAGATGAAAAAGTCGAGCATTCTTAGAATTCTGGTATAGCACATGCAAAGGTGTGAGAAGGAAGATAGAATCTCAAACGCTCTTTATCTCCTTAGATGGGAAAAAATACCATTTCTGCTTCTCTTTCAGAATCACTTAAGTTCAATCCTCATTTATTCAGGATATCTTGTATATACAAGAAAAGTGATATTGGAGGTAGCTTCCTTGTCTCTCATATTGGCTATATATCTGGTTGACATTGATTTAATTGCCCTTATTACAGAATGAATTGCTCTAGGGACAAAGAGAAAATCTTGGTGCATAATAAATTATTATTATTGTTATTACCATTCTTATCATAATCATCATTTTTATCCCATTCTGATCTTTTTTGATACTGTTCCAATAAAAGTATTTTGAGGATAAATTGATACTCTATTATTGTTCTTTCACATTAATATTCTGTGCACAATTACAGAAGAGCATAAAACAATTACATTTTGTCATTGAAGAAAGAGTTGGAATCTAAGTTCATGTTTTGTAGATTCACTGAAGGTATTTCACAAACAATTCTATTAGTAGATAGGACAACAGAGATAACATGTTTTTTATCTTGGTTCCAATTATTTTCAATTTCTTCTGTCAATTTTTAATATTTTGAATAGTTTCATTTCCATGTGTTTCAGAAATTATGAATATTGAGCATTGTTTTTGTTTAATCATTTCAGTTATGTCCAACTCTTTGTGACCCCATCTGGGGTTTTCTTGGAAAAGACACTGAAGTGGTTTGCCATTTCTTTCTCTAGTTCATTTCACAGATGAGGAAACTGAGGCAAACAGGGTTAAGTGCCTTACTCAGCACCTTCTAGGTATCTGAGACTAGATTTGAACTCAAGTTTCTTCTGATTCCAGAACCAGAGATCAATGAACTGAGCCACCTAGCTGTCCATCCTGAAATGGCTTTACCTATTAAGAATATTATTTCAAAACTGTTATGTCTGAAAGGTTGTAATAATTTTTGCTATAATGATATTCCAGTCCAATTCAGTTTCTTTATTGGAATTCTTAAAGATGATAGTAATGATGATTATGATGACAATGATGATGATGATGATATATTAGTTAGAAAACAATGATAGAATGCTAGATGGCATAGTGGATAGAGTGCTGACCTGGAGTGAGGAGGACCTGATTCAAATCTAGCCTCAGACACTAGTTGTGTGAGCCAGGGAAAGTCAGTTAATTTTGTTTGCCTCAGTTTCTTCATTGCCTGGGCCCGCGAGGCAGAGTGTGTGGACCCTGGAAGAAAAGAGATAAGGGCAAGAGAGAGGGGACAGGCAAAATGGAGGCAAGTCAAAGCCTCATTTTAATGGGTGCAATAGTACAGTAGAAAAGAAGGCAGGGTTGTTCAAACACAGTACAGGGTGGGGGTCCATGACAAAGGGTTGGTATCCCGCCCAAGGATGAGCTGCTCAGATGTTTCTGGTGGCAGTAAGCTTTATGATGTGATTAGGGGATGCCTAGATACCTGCCTATTCAAAGTTAGAATGTGATTAGGAGATTCCTATTCAGGAATTCTTTGGTATGATGCGATTAGGAGATTCCAACCTATTCAAGGTTGGCCTTATGTGGCTGTAGATTAGTGCCGGCTCCCAACACTTCATCTATAAAATGAATGGGAGAAGGAAATGACAAACATATCTTAATATTTTGCAAGAAAACCCCAAATGGGGTCACAAAGAATTAGACACAACTAATTGACAAAACAACAAAAAGTAAATATGAATAATTTCAATTTGAAGGCAGATCCGGTTCAGAGACAGAAAGTTTAAAGCTTTATATCTCATTCTATATTTGTTTTTACAGATATGTTCACTTGACTTTTTTTTTTCCAAAAAAAATTTTTTTAGGACATTCCTATACCAAAAAGAAGTTGCAGGAATCCAGGTAAATATAATTTTATTGGACTCCTTGCCCTCTGTACATTTCTAATGCTCTCTTGTTTTCATGCCTTTGATTGGAATGTACTTCCTAGCCTCCTATCTACCCCCAATTCTATCTTTTGAAATTTTACCTTTCCTGAGGCTCAAGTACTATTTTCTATAGGAAGTATTTTATGATCTTTTTTCTACCCCCATTCCCATTCTCTACTCTCATTCCATTCTTTCTTTACATGCATTACCTGGTCTCATACATTCCATCCAAAGGATAATTATGCAGATTTGTGTAAATGACATAGTCTTTTTGTCAGATCTTAGATTCCTAAAAGACAAGTTTCATGTTTTTATTACTTTTGTGTTTCCTCTATCACCAACTATGATGCTTTGATATAATAGTTGCTCAATAAATGGTTGTTAATAAATGAATACAAATAAATGTTGAGTGAATATCAGTCCAATCTTGTGAACTTTAAAATCACATAGTGACCTTACATAGCATTTTTTCCCTAAGTTTACATATTTATCCATGAACTCTCTCAACTTTATTCCAGTTCTGTATTTCTAGCTGTGTACCAGTGACAGGTTGGGGCAGGGGAAGAGGATATGGAAGAAAGGTTAATGGTGATGGCAGAGAATATTGAGGAACAAGCACTTATTAAGCACCTACCTAATACTTTTTTTCCTGTTCTGGGATGGGGACTATGCTAAATGTGGTGGTTTTCCTGGAAGCAGCCTTAGTCTCAGTTGAAATAAATAATTATTCCAAAATCGCAGCCAGTTGTACTTAGTACCTAGTTCAAGTTCTGGCCCAAAATAACTCTTTCTAAGATTAAATCAACTCCAATGGCTTAACACTTTGTAAAGATTTCAACATCAAGCACTTTAAAAATATTATCTTATTTGATTCTCATTATAACCCTAGGAAGTAGGTATTATTATTAACCCCAATTTTATAATTGAGGAAACTGAGGCAGAAAGAGGTTAAATGACTTGATCAGGATCACACAGCTATTAACTATCTGAAGTCTGATTCAATCTTTCTCACTCTAAACTATGCACTATACTAACTGGTTAATTGCATCAGAAAAATCTTAGTTTGTGCCTTTATCTTAAATTCTGTATGTCCAAAATAGATCTTATCCTCTTTCATTCCATGCTCTCCAATTCTAAATCATGCCTTCTTTCCAGCTGCCTGGGAATCATCATTTCCCCAATCTCCCAAGCATTTTGTAGTCATTTTATTCTTTCATATTTTAATTCTTCATCTCATAGCAATACCAAGAAATCATAGATTTGTTTTCCCCTTTAAAATGTCTCAATTGTATTTTCTCTAATTCCATTTTTACCACTCTAAGCTCTCACTCATATCTCATACCACATCTACATTATTAAACTTCAATGACAGATGAATTTTAAAACTATATTTTTGTCATTCCCTTGCTCAATCACCTAAATTCTTTCTCTATTGCCTGTTCCATGCATCAAGTGTAAATTCCATTGCTTGGTTTCCAAATCTCTCTGTAATCTACTTTTCCCAGTTGTTCCCAATTGTTTCCCCAATTACTTGCCCAAACACGAAATCTTTGCTCTTGTCTTATCTGCCTTAATGTTCCTAATACAAGTAACATTTGTGCTTGTCTCTCTTCTTTTGCTTACACTGCTCCCCTTGCCTCCCCTATTCAGATTCTATTCAATCTTTAATGGCCATAAAGGAAAACCCAACCTACGATTGTACTTTTTAATTATGCTTCAGCATATCTAGAAGCAATGTGAATTGTAGATGGACTATTAACTCTGGAATCAGACAGAGTTGGGTCCTGCCTCAGATACATCATAAATGTGTGACTATGATCGAATCACTTAAACTTTCTGGACTTGTGTCCTTATTTGTAAAATGAGGCAGTTGACTACGATGGTTTCTAAGGTTTCTTTGAGCTCTATCTTTGTGATGCTCTACTCTTCCCTTTGGCAATTCTCTAATGTTCCTTCAGAATTATTCACTCTGGCTCTTCAGTTTCCAGCCAGAACTGTCTGTCCTTGAGAGTTTGATTTCCTTTTGAAGAGACCACTATTCACAACCTACTATCCCCCTTATTGACACCAAAAATGTCAAACAATCTACTCCAACTGCACATATGCAACCTATAATACCCCAATTTTGCCTAATCTGATTACAATGTAAATTGGAAAATATTAACCAAATAAGTAAAACTACAATGAAACATAGATAATATAATCCTTTAAAACTAAGTCAGTATTATGGATTTAATATTCATATGTCGTTAAAGTTTAATAATGCAGATATGAGATATGAGTGAGAACTTAGAGTGGTAAAAATAGAATTCGAGAAAATACATTTGAAACATTTTAAAGGGGAAAACAAATTTATGATTTGTTAGTATTTATATAAAGGATGAAGAATTAAAATATGAAAGAATTTTAAATGACTACAAAATTTTCTGCTTGGGAGATTGAGAAAATGGTGATTCCCAGGCAGCTGGAAAGAAGGCATGATTTAGAGTTGCAGTGGCCCCTATATCTTTTTTGAGTTTCACATCACCATAACATATAAAGGTAACAAAGGCTTTTGAGATGCTTGATTTAATTTCTGCTGATCTAATTGATTTCCTCATGACCAGTAGGCACTATAGCCAAGGAAGGTAGCATAGGAGTCACTACAAATGACTGTTGAATGAATAAATCATGAATGAATGAATGAGTGAGTGAATGAATGATACCTCACACAGGAACAGAATATTGAATTTTTTCCTCCTTCTTACAAGTAAATTCAAATCTTTTAGAATAAACAGGCTGAAGGGAGGCAGCAAAGGGAAAGTTATTTCTATTTCAATGAGATTATCTATATGATGAGATTTCACAAGAGCCTATACCCCTACAAAAATTCTCCACTCATGTGATTGAAGCTTCATTCCTTTAGCTTAACACTTCCTTTCTGGTTAAATTCAATTCAACAAGCATTTATAAGGTGATAACTATGTACCAGGCACTAAGTTAAGCTCTAAGGAAACAAATATGAGGAAAAAGATTGTTCCTACCCTCAAAGAACTTACATTCTACTGGAGAAAGGCAACACATAAAAAGGAGATGAAAAAAAGAAAGGGAAGTAGGGTGGAGAGGTCCCTTGCAGTAAGGCATGGCAAAATCCAGAGCATCAAGAAGTGGAGATTGGTGAGGAATAGGTTGACCTAGACCCCCTCCTCAAAACGGAGAGTCTAAGGGGAACTCACCAATGGGAGAAACGGCATGAAGAATAAGAAAGATGGGATGGAAGTAGGTTGGATTTTGGGGTAGGGAATAAGGCAGATGAAATATGGGGAGTCAGAAACTGAGATTTAAAAGCCCTAGCTAGAATATTTTTGAGCTCTTATTATTCATTTATACCTTAGAATCTAAGAAGTTTTAAAGCTTGGTGGGACATATATTACAAGGGAAGGGAAGTTGCCATGGGGTAGAAATGTGGATAGAGGCCTAAAAATGGGGACATACTAGAAGCATTAATTTAACAGTTTTTTTTTCCTGGAGCATTAGTTAATCTATGAAGTTAGCTTTTATTTTTGCATTTGCTTCTTCCTTTGGGCAAGTCACAGACTCTCAGAGCTAAAAGTCACCTCAAAAACTATCTAATACAATTTTCATCTGAGCAGAAATTCTGTCTACAATGTTCTAGACTTCACTTGAAGAACTTTAGTGATGGGGGAATCCCATCACTCCAGGAAGTATATTTTACTTTGGGGGAAGCTTATATGTTAAAGAAGGATTTTTTTTAAATAGAAGAAAAACTCTCTGCACCTCTGCATGGTTCCTTGATTTGCTCTCCAAAGTCAAACAAAACAAGCCAAATCTATCTTGTGCATTATATCCTTTTAAATATTTAAAGATAACTATCGTGTCCTTTCTGTGGATCATTGATCCAAGTCTGACAGTGGTATGATTAGTGACTGTGCTGGGGTGAGCAAAGTTGCCCCACCCTCTCACTTGCCCCTTTTCTTCTATTGGAAGAAAGTTACTCCTCCTAAATCTAGTTCCTCCTCTCTGGGAGGGGATATTCCTATCAAACTCATCAGAGGAAAACAATAGGAAAGAAAACAAGTGTTGGCATTTCCTTTTAATGGTAGACAGCTAATTACAGATTCTTTCACCCAACTTGTTGATTCATTCATTGTCTAGAGTAGTGGTTCTCAAATTTTTTGATCTTAGAACTTCTTTACATGCTTAAAAATTATCGAGGAAAACAAAATATCAAGGACCATCCTACCTCACCCCAAGAGCTTTTGCTTATTTACTTTAGATCTCTAGGTCCTTATTAAAAATCAAAATGTCTTAGTATTATTATGAAAATAGTTTTGACCTTGTGAATCTCCTGAAAGAATCTCAGGGACTCTCAGGAGTAATTGGATCACACTTTGGGAACCCCTGTCTTCAAGGATGCCAGATATATGGTCCTCTTGCTTCCTACTTTGAGATGGCATAAAAACAAATTAGGACAGCTAGATGATACAGTGGATTGAAAAGCAGGTTTGGATTCTAGAAAGGTCATTTTTCTGAGTTCAAATCTGGCCTCAGACACTCACTAATTGTGTGAGTGGGTAAGTCTTTTAACTGTCTCAATTTCCTTGTCTATAAAATGAGCTGGAGAAGGAAATGGCAATTTATTGCAGCATCTTTACCAAGAAAACTCCAAATGAGGTCATGAAAGGTCAGACACAATTGAAATGACTGAACAACAGCAAAAATGAATGAATAATGCTATTGTTGTTTTTATTACTCTAAACTCCTAGCCAGAAAATCACACTGTAGTAAAATATATTTCAGTTGTAGGAACTACTTCTCCTTCTAGATATAGATGCTCCCTTCTTGTTTCTCTTTGCTACCTCTGTGTAGTCACATCCATGGGCTAGCAATGCAGTGGTTAATCATGTTTGTTATAATAGTTAAATGAAAAGACAAACAGAAAGGCCAAGCAGCTTTTAAAAAGCAGTACTGAATTTTGAGAAAGGCACATAACCTCTAAAGAGAGAAGGATGGGAAGTCAAAGACAGGAACAATGAGTTTCAATGCAGTGCCTACTCTATATGTTGTTCAATCATATACCCTTCATTATAAAATCTTGGCCTCTGTTCCTCATGGAAGCAGCCTTTTCCTTTTGTCTTCTCCAGCCCTGCTTTTCCTGTTAGTTATTGCTACCCCTCTTCTTCTTGTGGTATCTGCTCTTCTCTTGCATAGTTTCTGCTTTCTAAGTCCATTAATAAGTAAAGGCTAATTTGTTAGCCAAAGGTTGGCTCTGACAGTCACAAAGTCAGCACAATTCCCTGGGGATTATGCAAGAGCCTTGGTCTTGAGTTCCCACACCTGGTCACCACCTCAAGATATGCTCCTTGTCTATATCCTCCCAGAACTAAATTCCATACTTCAGATGTGAGACCAGGGCAGAACATTACTGCATTACTATATTTAGAACCATAAATGACCTTAGTTCAATTCAATAAAAATCTCTTAACCTGCTAGGAATACAAAGACAAAATGAAAAACAAAAATCGTTTTCTTCCAGCAGCCTACATTTTTCTGAGAATGGATGATATAATATTGACATTCATACAGCTAAGTTTATAGAATGAAATTTTAGGAGGAAGAGCTCTCTCATGACTAAAATCATTAGATTGTGGATTTAGAGTTTAAAGGGAATTGGAATTCATCTAGTCCAACTATTTGTTTTATAGATGACAAAATGGAGTGCCAATAAGGTGAAGGAATTTGTGCAGGGAAACAATACCTAGTTCAAAGAAGTGGACCCATTGAATTTGGAACTTTCTGACTCCCAAGTTCATCCTTGGGCCCATGATGCCCCACTTTTTTTCTTTATAATTTACAAAGCATTTTGAATCAATTTATAGTTGAATGTATGTTAGGAGTTATCTGTTCCATCTCATTAATTTTTACAGGTGAGGGAATCAAGTCTCAGAGAAAGGAAGTTACTTGACCAGAATCTTACAGACAGTAAAATACAGAACCAGATATCCAAGCTCGGTCCAAAGACTCCCAATCCTATCTTCTTCACACTGCATCCTTCCCAGGAAGCTTCCCAGGAAGATCAGGAAAGTCTTTCCATAACAGTGGCATCTGAATTGAATCATGCAGGAAGTTAAGGATTCTAAAATATTGGAGTTACAGAGATGCATGGGAGGCATAAGAGAGAGCCAATGTCAAGACAGTAGGAAAAGAGATGGAATGTCTTTAAGGAACTTAAAATGAAGACAACATGAATTTTTTTAAAGTTACAAAATAAGCACAATGCAATTCTGGAAAGAAAATTGTAGGAAAGGGTTGTGTAAAACAAACAAAACAACAAAAAGCAATGAGGGGATAATTGAAATTAGATAACATATATATTAATATATAATTATATGACTTTTTCCAGAAGCATTCAGCAGCACATGAATGTAAGAACAGAGAAGGTGAATGATGATGGTAACCCTTGTTTGGATTTGGCTAAAAGAATGAATGAATTGATGATATGACAAGGGATCATTTGAATTCTAGCCTATGTTTATAGGCAGGGGACACAGTGGATAGAATGCTGGGTCTAGAGTCAGGAAGATTCATTTTCCTCAGTTCAAATCCAAACTCATACATCTCCTAATTGTATGATTTTGGGTAAATTATTTAACCCTGTTTTCCTCAGTTTCCTCATCTGTAAAATGAGCTGGAGAAGAAAATGGAAAACCACTCCAGTATCTAGGCCAAGAAAACTCCAAATGGGGCCATAAAGGATTGAATATGACTAAAAAACAACTGAAAAATCTAAGGTTGCAATAGTCCATATTATCTTGATTCATATTCATCTTTTGCATTAAGAATTTCCATGGTTAGGGCAGCTAATTGCTATAGTGTATATAGTTCTAGCCCTTAAATCAGGAAGACCTGAGTTCCTATCTGTATGATCCTGGGCACTTAACCCCAATTGCCTCAGAAAAAAAAAAAGAAAGAAAAAGAAAAGAACTTCCATGGTCTCTCTTTCTTTATCTGTAAAATGAGTGGATCACATTATCTCTATTATCACTTCCAGCCCAGCCCTAAAAGGCTATGATTTTAGACTTTGAGAAGTCATGATAATGGCAATTATAATGGCAAAATTTGAATTAATACTCAAGGAGGTCAGACCCAAACTCACAATACTGAATATTGAACTATTTAGCCTTTTTGTCTTTTAATTGACAGGCCAAGGTTGATAGCTTATGTATCTCATTCTTTCAATGTGTTTCCTTAATTCTATATTAGATATATAGGTCAATCTTCTTGGGCTTCATCACTGACATTTGTTTAACTTTCTTTTTCTATAGTGTAATCTCCATGTCAAATCCATTCCCCAAAACAGAAGAAAGGATGAGAGCTGAAGAAAATATCTATACCATAGAAGAGGATATTTATGAAATATGAATGTGTATATTCAAGAAGAGCACAATGACGTTAGAAACCAGAAATAACTCTAATCACATCCTTGCTTGTCTTATTTAAGTCCACATGGTTTTAGGTGACCATGCTGTCCCATCCCTCAAATATCTTTAATTAGTTCCTATTTCACACAGGCTAAAATACAATTTCTCTGGAGAAGTTGCTTATTCTTGTTTATCTCAGTTTCCTGAAGTGTAAAATAAACTGGGGAAAAAAAAAGGAAACCACTCTAGTATCTCTGTCAAGAAAACCCAGATAATTGAAAAATGAGTTAATAACAAAACTTAATGCAATGGGACAACAAAAATTTTCTTACTAAATTTAAAAACTTAAGATATTTGCATTTACCTCTCTTCTGCAACACATTTTCCACCAAGACAATAGCTCTTGGCTTATAGATGAAAGTCAGTCCCTATAATTCATTATAATGACACATTCATGGCATCACAGTTTATCGAATTACAATGACTTTACAGAAAATCAAATCCTAGGTCATTGCCCTATGTTGGACTGGGTAAAAAGGTGGAATACAGCATGGGATTCATGAAGCATAGTACTGGCTTAGAGGGTCAACTACGTAAGGCAGGGGACAGAATGCTTAACCTGGAGTCAAGAAGGACTGAGTTCAAATAGAACCTCAGATATTTATTAGCTGTGTAAGCCTAAGCAAATTACTTAACCTTAGCCTCAGTTTCCTCATCTGTAAAATGAGGTAATAATAGCATCAATTTCCATGCTTTTGAAGAGAATAAAATGAGATAACAATTGTAAAATTCTTAGCACAGTACTCGGCACATATATATGTCTTATAAATGCTAGCTATTATTACAATTATTATTATTGCTATTAGTCACAGGTTTCCTTTAATCCTGTTAGTTTTAAAGAATGGGAAACTCAGTTTTCATGGTTACATAGCCTTCAAATCAGTCAAGTGAATTACAAATATATGCCATTAATTCTCTAGATAGTCTTTAGTAGAGATTGTGGGTGATACAAGTGTAGCTCGTGTCTAGAACAATTCCAAGTTCCCACTTAATTTTCAGTTAAGGCACCATTTTTATATAGAAAATTCAGCATTTCCTACTAATAATTATTATGAGACAGTTTCAAGCTTGGATGAGTCCCAAAAGAATACTGCATCGCATGCCAGGGGACCTTGGTTAGAACCTTGACTCTACTACTAAATTCCTTGTGTGATGGGGTAAATTAACTTTCCTTGACTTCAATTTTTTTGTTGGTAAAATGAGGGGGTTGAGTTAGATCATTCTTAAATTCCTTTTACCTCTAAATCCATGATTCTATTACAATAGGCTCTTAATCTGGGATCCAAGAATTTATTAAAATTTTCTTTTTGATCCCTTTCTTAAATATAATTCTGTAATCCAATGTGTTTTATTCTATGCATTTAAAGACATTATTTTGGGAAGTCCATAGGGTTCATCAGACTGCCAAAGGGGTCATGCTGCAAAAAAGGTTAAGAATCCTCTCTTTGTATATGGGCATACAGTTTGAAGCACCAAGTACTGAGAAAGTCACTACCTTTCTGACCTACTCATTCTACTTGGGCATAGTTCTAATTCTGAGAAAGTTTTCTCTCATCAAGTTGGAATCTGAAATGTCCATCTATTATGTTGCTATTAAGTCTTCAAAGATCAAACAACATGACTCTAATCCCTCTCTTTTATATTTTAGGTCAACAATCCACATAAGATTTGTTCTAATATTTTTCTTGTGCATTATGATAAATGTGGAAACATGTTTAGAAGAATTGCACATGTTTAACCTATATTGGATTCCATGCTGTCTAGGGGAAGGGGGAGGTGGGTAAGGAGGGAGAAAAATTTGGAACATAAGGTTTTGCAAGAGTGAATGCTGAAAACTATTTTTGCATGATCTTTGAAAAATAAAAAGCTATTATTAAAAAAATAAACAAAGTTAAAGAAATTATTCAAATATATGAAGATATCTCTTAGGTCTTCAGTCTTATGTGAAGCTCAAATAACAATATGAAACAGATTGTCTGTGTTACCTGTAAATAAAATGCTTTGTAAATTGTAAGTCTTTGCTTTTATTATTATGAGACATCACAGTGTATTGGAAAGATCTCTGAGAATAAAAGACATGATCGAATCCTGATTATCACACTTAATAGATGGCCATCAGGAGCAAGCAACAGCCCTTGGAATTAAATTTTTCTTATTTGAAAAATGAGTATTATTTAGTACTTGCACTACCTACTTTCCAGGGTCATTCTGAGGAAAACTTTTTGTAAGTTTTATAGACAGCACCACTATGGCACCATAAAATTATAGGATCATAGAGGGCATTTTTCTTCATTTTATAGTGAAAGAAATTGAGACCCAGAGGGTATGTAAGAGAGCCAGGATGTAAACCCCAGTCTTTTGACTGTCTATATATTGTAGTATACCACACTGTCCCCAAGCATGCTACTGCTATTAGCCATCGCTATCCTTCCTCCCACCAGAACGTCCCAGTATCCCAGTATCAACAACATGGGCTGAATTCAATATGATTGCCCTGAAAGACAAATCAGGACAGCTCCCAGAGAACTAAAAAAATGCATCTTGCTCCATTTTATGAATTAATGGCCTGAGATTTCACTTATGAAAATATTCTCTTTTCTTACACTATCTCTATTTTTGGAAAGAACTGGAAGATTTTTTTACTGGAGATAAAACTGAGTCTCATTTCTTCTTGGAGAGAAGACAGTGGCATAGAGCCATTTGAGAAGGTCCCCTTTTCATTCACAATTGCCTCCTTGAAAGGTGTGTAAGCAGGGGACAAACCCAACATCTCTGCTGGAAGATTTTTATATTGAACAGTTCAAAGTGTGACATTGTGGCTTTCTATCCCAGAATGCCAAAAACCAACTCCAGTATTGGTTTGTTAATCAGGTAAAAGTGGCCTTCACTTCTGAATGCCCTCTTTCTAATTCAGACATTCCAACACTTATTATTCGCCTTCTATATCTGCTTTCTCTCCCTTAATTCTCAAAATTTCCTCACCAGATAAAGTACAAATCAGCTTGGGTCTGTTAGTACCAGTGACATGCTTGTTTTTTATTACCTCGTGGATAAGTTGCCATTACACTATGAGAGGGAAAAGGCATACATTACCAAGAAAGAAGATGGATCATACATTAGTCTTCATAAATCATAATGTCACACCTATGGCATGCAATATATTGTTTATTTGTTTATAGGTATTTTCAACAAGCAAAGGAAGAAAAAGCAAAAATGATGTTTTACAAAAATGGGCAGAAGTAGCCTAGGTTTTAGAGCTTTCATAGGGCAAACAGTCAATTTGAGATCAGAAGACATAGATTTAAAATGTGGGTTGGTTGCTTCTCACGATCTGGTCAAGTCACTTAAGCCTGTTTGCCTCAGTTTCCTCATTTCCTCAACTTATTGAATAAGTTATGGTATATGAATGTAATGTAATATTATTGTTCTATGAGAAACAATCAGTAGACTGATTTCAGAAAGTAAGGAAGTTGAATTAGATAATCTTTATGATCTTTTCCTGCTCCTCTGAAATTAATACCCTGGAAGGAGACCTTAAAAATCATCCATTGCAATGTCCTCATTTTATTAGAAACTGAAATGCAGTTAAATAGGCTGCCCAAGAACACAGAGTTAAGTAGTAGAGTCCAGGATTTGATCCCAGGACCTCAAAATTACTCTCTTATTTCTACCATCATATACTGCATTTGTTCTGGTATGAAATGAAAATTATTCAGCAGCTACTAAGCATGCTGAAAGTCAGTCTAGTGGAGATGGAATAAGAAGAAAGGGGCTTGTAGTGAATGACTCAGAGGAAAAAAAGTGGGGAAAAAAAGTAGAGACAATGGGCATTGATTTTGAGGAAATAATTGTCCAGTAGTTTTCAGTTGTGTTTGACTCTGGCCCCATTTGGGAAAGATACTGGCATGGTTTGCCATTTCTTTCTCCACCTCATTTTATAGATGAAGAAATTAAAGCAAAATAGCCTTAAGTGACTTGTCCAGAGTCACACAACTAGAAAGTGTCTGAGGACAGATTTGAACTTGGGTCTTTAAAAAAAATAATAATAATAGCTTTTTTATTTTTCAAAATACATACAAACATAATTTTCAACATTCAATCTTGAAAAAACCTGGTGTTCCAAATTTTTCCCTCCCTCCCCATTTCCCTTCTCTCCTAGACAGCCAATAATCCAATATAAATTGAGCATGTGAAATTCTTTTAAACATATTTCTACATTTATCATGCCCAAGAAAAAATCGTATCAAAAGGGAAAAAAGAGAAAGAAAAAACAAACAAACAAGCAAGCAAATAACAACAGCAAAAAAGGTGGAAATAACTATATTGTGATATATATTCAGTCTCCATCGTCCTCTCTCCATCAGAAGACTATTGGAACCAGCCTGAACCATCTCCTTGTTGAAAAAAACCAACTCCATCACAGTTGATCATCACATAATCTTGTTTCTATGTACAATATTCTCTTGGTTCTACTCACTTCACTTAACCTCAGTTCAGGCCTTTCTGAAATCAGTCTGCTGATTGTTTCTCATAGAACAATAATATTATATTACATTCATATACCACAACCTATTCAATTATTCTCCAATTGAGAGGCAAACATTCAGTTTCCATTTTCTTGCTACTACAAAAAGAGCTGCCACAAACATTTTTTCACATGTGGGTCCTTTTCCCTTTTTTATGATCTCTTTGGGATGCAGACCCAGTAAATACACTGCTGAGTCAAACAGTAAGCACAGTTTGAGAGCCCCTTGGGCATATGAACTTTGGTCTTCTTGATTCTACTGTGCCATCTGGTTGTATTTTTTGAAGTATGAATTTCTAAGGTCTCTAAATCTACCCCTGAGATTCCAGAAGATATCCTGGGGACATTTGGAAGGATAGACTTAGACCCCTTGTCTTCTTAGCCTGACTTCTTGAAGGACTCACCAGACTCTCTTACCTATAGCTTATAGACCCATAGGTAAGTCAGTTAGATTCTCTGGGCCTCAATTCCTTTTACTATAAAATGAAGAAGTTTCTTTCCAATTCTAGATCTATGATCCTATCATCCTATGTTGCCATAGGTGCCATATCATGCTCCCTGTAAAACTCAAAAGGCTAATAACTCACTGAGCAATATTCATTTCTTGTTTGTCAGTCACTAGAGCAGTGATCTCTGATCATGATTTAATTTCAAGACTTAGAGAACATCAAGACTCAAAAGGACCTTCCTTAAATGTCATAGAATCTGAACTTAGTCTTGAACTCAGGATCACTGACCGTAGAACAATAGAGCTGAAAAAACAAATAAACAAAATCTCTATGAAGAAAACCGAAATTGACTCTGGAGTCAGAGCATCTGGGTTCAATTCCATTTCTGATAGCTTATTATCTATGTGATATTGGGCTAGTCACTGAACCTTTCTAAGATTTAGCTTTCTCATTCATAAAATGAGGGCGTTGGATTAAATGTTTTAATTAAGACTCCTTTTATCTATAGATTGGTGATCCTATAAAGCTGAGACCCAGACTTGGCTTCTTGACCAGGCTTACATTTCTTTCCAAAAGTTAAACCTACCCTCAAAGGCCTTGTTCTAGCCAAGAATGTTCAAAAATCTCTGAAGACAATTTCCACAAAACAAATTCCAAAAATGTTTTGGAAAGTTATGGCATCATTAGCTAGCATAAAATGTATGACTTTTCAAAAGAATCTTTCGAAGTCACAATCTTGAGTAGCAAAAACTCTTTACTCTAAGCCTTGTTCTGTTCTGATTTTATATTCCTCCATTGAGGAAGGAGGGTTAACAACTGAAAGGAAGTAGGTAAAAAGATCAGGAAGAATTTCCTCCATTCTCACCACAACCTTGGGAGGTAAACACCCTTATCATCCCTGACTAAGGAGGACTTAGCCCTGTGTTCATCTAGACTATTATGTTTAGTACTTGTGTAATCTCAAGTAATTTAATCTCCTGGGACCTCAGTTTCATCTTCATCACAATAATAATATAGTTATTATTTATATCAAAGCTTTTTAAACTGTGGATTGGGATCCTCTATGAGGTCTCCTAGTTAAATATAGGGGTTGCAGAATTATGGTCAGTTATCAGTAAATACCTGATTTGTATACCTATCTTATATCCCTATATACCTGGGGTCACAAAAATCAAAAGGGGTTTTGAGTGGGAAAAGTTTAAGAAGTCCTGGTTTATATAATGCTTTAAGGTATACTTTATAATCATCTCATTCAATTCTCATACAACCTTGGGAGATAAACACCATTATCATCCTCCTTTTCCAAAAAAGGAAACTAAGATTGAGAGGTTAACTGACTTATTGGGGGGTCACATATTAAGTATGTAGACCAGATTTGAATTCAGGTCTTCCTGAATTCTTGTTGCTCTGCCATCTTGCTCACTTCGGATTTGCAAAGTGAAGACACTAAATTTTCAATAATAGGGTTATGATCTTTATGTTCTAGCAAAACTTAATTTGACATATCTTAATTGACGTCATTTCCCATTACTGTAAAACTCTGCTTCCTAATCTCTGACTTAGAAACTTTATCTTTACTCAAAGTGCAACTCTGATATCTACTTCCCTGTGAAATTCTTCCTGATCTTTTTACCCACTTCCTTTCAGTTGTCAATCCTCCTTCTTCAAATTATCTAATATTATCCTTACTTTTGAACAAGCCATACTCCCCTACTAACCTCAAAACTCAAGGAAAATCTAAGTTCCTTGAGAGCAGGGAAGTTTGTCTTTGCATCTTTGAATTTAGCAATATGTCTTGCATAGAGTAGACATTTAAATATTGACTTAAAATAATTAATTGCATCTCAGTGGAACTACTTTGGGAGCAGTTATTTGGAGCAGTTGTTAGACTCATCTTTATCAGTTCAAATCTGGCCTCAGACATTAGCCATGTGGACCTGAACAAGTCATTTTACCCTGTTGCCTCAGTTTCATCATCTGTAATATGAACTGGAGAAGGAAATGGTAAACCATTCCAATATCTTTGCCAAGAAAATCCCAAATGGGATAAATTAAATATGGATAAAAACAATTGAACATCATGGAACTCCCTTGAAGTGAACTGAATTCATTTGGACATAGAAGTTCTGTTTTCTGGGTTAAAACACAACAACAACAACAACAACAAACATAGAGCTTTGTTCATATGTTGTTGTTGTTCAGTGTATTGGACTTTTCATGATTCCCATTTGGGGTTTTCTTGACAAAAATATTGGAATGGTTTGCTAGTTCCTCCTCCAGCTTATTTTTACAGGCAAGGAAATTGAGGCAAACAGGGTGAAGTAACTTGGCCAGGGTCCCACAGCTAGTGTCTGAGGTCAAATTTGAACTTGGGGCTTTTTAACTCCAGGCCTGTTATCTATTTATTGCACCACCTAGCTGCCCCTTTATTGATATAGCTCAGCTGTTATAGACATGTCTCATATTCTGTGAGAGACTGGTTTTTGTTTATTTTTCATTCTGTCTTCTTGAAATGAAGACTCTCCAGAACCAATTTGTCTTGATGGCTGTGTTTAGTTACTTCAGTGGAAAAATAAATAAATAAAAATAAAATTGTAAATATAGACAATCTATCCAAGATTGAATAATTCTGAGGTATATAAGCCATTTCATATTTATAGGTGGTTCTTCCTTCGGGCTTATAGCAGTCTCAGTCCTCTATGTTGTCTCTTAATAACAGTCAGAACACATCTCAAGGTCTTTGTGGAAGGCTGTTAAACTTAGTCTTTTTCAGAAGGGAGCATATTGTTTATCTCAGTGCTAGTTTACCTTCTAATCCTTTTACCATCAAATACCAGACTATTGTTTGTGTTAATGATTGGTTTAAATCAGTTTGGCAAAAATTACTGAGGGGAAGTGGGTGAGATGGAGAAGTTTGACTTTCAAAGATACTTCAAAGTGTTATGCAAAGCCGTGTTTCAGAGATAGGGCATGGGATTCTGGGAGAAAGTTTCATTTAGGAAAAGAAGGAAGTAGATAAAAGAAGTGCTGAGGAAACTAAAGCCTTGTGACCAGCATCCCAAAGCATTTCTTCTGACCAGGTTTCACTTCACTAAAGGTGAGTAGATTTATAAGCAAGAGAAAATTCCATCAATGTAGGCAGATTTGGGCAAACTTTTTCCTAGTTGTTTGGCTATAAGAATCAAAAAGGGACAATTGATAATCAATGAGAGAAAAATAAATCTTGTTTAAAAGTTGTGAAATGCCCTGGCTGATTTTTCCTCATTCTTTATTCATTGACAAGTTTTCTTTCATTTAATTTTATTTTTTTTCATTTTAAACAGAAGCCTATTGTGAAATTGCTTCTGTGAGTTCTTTTGGGGAAGGTTGCTCTACAATGAACAACCTGCGTGGGTTGGCGCCAGATTGTTGATTTCCAAGGTATATGAGAAATGGAAGGATTTAGGTAGTAACGTTAGGACTCAATAGGAATGTGGCTCACTTTGATCATTTGTAAAGTATGACCTGGTGTAATTTTAAGGTGGAAATACCAGGAGTGGATGGGTGAGAAAACTAGCTATATTAAAATTGACACAAACATACTTTTATAGCCACTGGATCTCTTAGTTGGAGCCAACAGTTATGTCTTGTTAGAGAAGCTATGGTTTCTGCCTTAGTTCATTCTAATCTTATTCCTGTCTAATCCCATGACGATTAAAATTACATAATGAAAATATTTCTAAGCCAGTATTGCATAGTAGCCAGAGGATTGAAGATATAATTGGAATAATACTTGCTTGGCTTAAATTTTCATAGACTATTCATCTATTCTATCCATTTCCAATTCTGAAGCAGAATGCAAAATTGAGAAAAGGGACTATTACTTTTGTATTCTCAGTAAATTTAACCTTGCACATAGGAGGTGCTTATTAAATGTCTGTTGAATTGAGAGTATTGCAAATATTATTGGTGTAATTTTATGGAGGTGGAAACTAAGGCTGAGAGAGAAAAAAGTTGATTTCTAGGATTACATGACTAATAAATTTGAGACCTCTGTTTTGAAGCCAGCTCTAATAATTTCAGATCTAGTTCTCTTCTCATTGCAAGGACTGATCAGCCACAGTCAAATACACTGTACTTTGACCCCATTGTGGTGAAGTCATCGATTTTCTTTTGAGTAAGGATGAACAGAAATTATTTTTTCCCATCTGTAATTTACCAACTTACTTGCTTAACCTTTCTGAGTTTGTTTCCTCATCTGTTAAATATGGATAATCCACTAGCCACTTCTTAGAGTTGTTTGCTGAGGATCAAACGAGACACACTTTGTGTCCATTAAAAGCCAGCTGTAAATTTAACTAGCATTATCATTATGTGAAATGTTTGCTGCCACAAAATTGCAATAAAATTAAAGGAATTTTAAATAGTCTCAGAGGTGGATTTGACTTTGTACTAACTTGCACTTGCTTAATACAGATAAAAAGAATTTTAATTTTGCCCTATCTGAAAGAAAGATTCTTTGCTCTCCTTCAGAAATTGCTGATGCTTAGCATTTTATCTGCTCTGCATCCCTTTGTACTGCTCTAGGAAAACAAAACAACACCAAGGGGAAAATTTTCCATTTTATAGCCTTAGGCTGATTCCTTTCCCCCATTCCTACCCAAATAGACCGGTTGATAAGGGACTGCCTCTTGGTTTCTGCCTGCCTTAACTTGAGGCTTAGATTAAAGGTAGTTGTGGCCTATTTAGGCAACTCAGATACTTAATAGGTATTTTATGCTTTTTGTTTCTCTGGAATGTAAGATGATTAACATTTTTATTCTAAATTTCTTTGTGGGATGGAGAAAAACTTAAAAGTGCTCTGATATTTGCATCTTTCTTAGTGTGATTAATATTAATTTTGGTACCATGTAATATTAGAGAAGCATTTTTTTTCAGCTTTACTTTAAAGTGGGTGCACTAACACAAGAGTCCCCTTTCTCCTGTAAATTGGGAATCATGGATTTATTCATGTAAGATACCTTAGAGGTCACTGAGTCAAATCCCCTTCATTTATTTATGAGGAAACTTAGGCCCAGAGAAGTTCAATAACTTGTCTGTGGACCTACAGGCTATAAGGGATAAAGAAAAAAATGTTTTCAAACTCGGGTGCATTGTCTTTCCCAGCTCTCTTTGCACTATCCCAGGCTAAAGTGAGAGAGAGAGAGAGGAATGGGAATAATAATAGCATTTATCTTCCAGGATTATTATAAGTATCAAATAAGGTAATTTTCATAAATAACTTGGAATGCCTGGTACATACGAGATGCTTGATAACTGCTTGTTCCCTTCCCCTGGAAGAGAGGCCATCCAGTCTAATTCTCCCTATATATACATGAAGAAACTGAGACCCAGAAAGGAAATTTCATTTGCTTAATATTAGACAATTAATGAATGGCTGAGCTGGACTAGAACCCAGTTCTCTGGAGTCCTAATTCAATGCTCTTTCTGTTTTTGTTCACAGCTAGCTATTTATTGTCTGAGATTTGGCTACAGACTATGTATTGTCTGTTATTCCATTTTTTTTTTCCTTTTCACAATTTCCTCTTGAGTTTCTGTTCCCTTGCAGAATAATTTTCATGGAGGGAAGGAAATGTGTTATAGTTCATAGAATTGGATCTCAAGGCTCTAAATTACCCTTGTAGGGTCAATAACTACCTGCTGAAGCAATCTCTAGCTAGTGCATGGAAAATTTCTCACTCAGGACAGAGCTTAAATCATCCCCAATAGGTCTACTTTATGATCTTGCTGAAAGTGCCAATTTTTGTATCCATTTGGAAAGATGGGTAAGGTAGGTAAGAGACAATTTCTCTCCTGGCTGATGAATGGAGCCCAAAAGAAGGGTCAGTGTGTTTTTCTGGCACTTGATTGAGCTTAGAGAATCATTTTTCATTTCAAATATACTCATTTTATCTCTAGAATATGATTTTTGTGTGGATCTTTTGTTGTTAAAATGTCATTGAGGTAGGAAGACAGTTGTCAAGTGTTTACTATCTTTTCCTCTGCCCCACTATGAGGCTCCTACTATGAAACTCCAAAAGATGATCTGTCTCCACTTTGTCATCCAGCTTTCATGCTACTAGTTCTCTTCCTCCTTTTCGTTTTTCTAGCTAGGAAAATAAACTTGAATTTAAACATCTTTAGAATAGGTAGATGGAATTATTATTAAATGGAATCTGATGAAACTGTTAGATGTAAAAAAGTGCTCAATAACTATTTAAGGACTTTACATTTACTCTCTTGTTTGGAAAGAAAAGGAATTTTCAATGGGCATATGGATAAGAAGAGAATACAGAATATGGGGGCCCCATTTTTTAAAGCATAATTGCATTTTATTTTCAGGCAATAAGTATTTATTGTCTCTCTTCTACTGCTATTCTTTGGGGGGGGGGAACTCAAATTTTGTAACAAACTTGCATATTTAAGAAAAAAAAATTCCCTCATTAAATGTCTCCAAATCGGAGTCTCATTCTGCATAATAGTCTCTTACCTCTTTGTTGGGAGGTAAGTAGCATGTTTTCATCATCTCTTCATTGGTCATTGCATTGATCAGAGCTCTTAGATTTTTCAGTTTGTCTTTACAATGTTGTTATCATTGTATAAACTGTTCTCCTGGGGCTACTCCCTTCACTCTGCCTCAGTTCATGATTTCTTTCTAAAAACATTCCTGTCATCACTTCTTCTGGCACAATAGTGTTCTATTATATTCATAGTCATTTGCCAATTAATAGGTTCCCCCCCCTTAGTTTTCAGTTCTTTGTCATTAAATAAAGAGCAGCAATAAATGTTTTTGTACATATATGGTCAGTATCCCCTTTTTAAGAACCCTTGGCCTTAAGCTTTGTCACCAGGTGACAAAAGAGGTGTCAGAGGTGATACAGAATTAGTTGTGTGACCTTCTTGAGATACCTGACTTGAGCTTCCTAATCTCCAAATGGAATAATTGGACTAAAAATGACCTTTCCCTTCTCTAAAATTTGATGACTAAGATTCTTTACCTTTCTGTAGAATCTAAAGTTGTATGAGACAAGAAAGTTTGTTGCACACAGTGAATCATTTAGGCATACAATTTCCTGGGTCTGAAGATCTGGCTGAGCCAAGCAATAATAATGAAACTATATTCTGAGTGTTGGCTAATTTATGAAGGTTGTTTCAACAAAACTCCAAATCTCCCCTGGAATGATTTGAGGCTTTGGACCACTTTCAGGTCTAGGGAGGATATTTTTTTAAGAGGGAGAAGGACTGAATTGTATCCACAGAAAAATAGCTAAAGTATCATGGGATTTTTGAATAGGAAGTGACCTTACAAGTTTATTTGTTCAATTCATTCATTTTACATATCAGGAAAATCTCTTGAATTTTAAATTTAGAGAAAACTGGGCGTAAGATGAATTGAGACTCTCAACAGGAGTCAAGATAACTTGAGTTCAGATTCTATCTCTGACACAAGCTCTATGTCCCTGTGCAAGTAACTTAATCTTTGTCTGCCTCAGTTTCCTTATTTGGGGATAATACCACCTATCTCACAGGATGGTTGTGAGAGCAAAATATTTGTAAAGCACATTGCAAACCTCAAAGCACTATACAAATGATTTGTTATTTAGTTGTTTTCAGTTATATCTGACTTCATTACTCCTTTTGGGATTTTCTTAGAAAAAATATTGAATACTGTTTCCTTCTCCAGGAAACTAAGACAAATAGGGGTAAGAGACTTGTCCAGAATCACACAGCCAGTAAGTATACAGGCTAAATTTGAACTTAACCAGGCCTAGAGCTCTATTCCTGCTACTCAGGAGCCACTCAGCTTTCCTTTTAGTTTTTTCCCCTCTCAATTTGTTATTCTTATTCAAGTATTACAGTGATTTAGCTATGATACATATATATCATATATTATACATGTATTATGTTACATATATATTATATACATATTCATATATTATATATAGTTACGTATATAAATATGGAGTCCATTTGATTGAGAAAGAAAAGTGATCTTGAATAGAGAAAACCCTTATAAGTAGACACAGGATTCTGGGGTATAAGATAAGGACTAAACTTGATGCTTCAGCAACTACTTATTGGGCAGAAAGACTAGGAGCAGATTGATTATCATTTATAACTTTAAAATTCATCACCCCTCCCCCCCCATGGGAAGAGAGTCAGTGGAGTTTTATCCATTGGCAGAGATATAGAAGTAGAAAAATTTGTTTATTTGAGAAACATGATCACACTACTGAGTGGATAGAGGTGGGGCACAAAGTTTAGGTAAAACATAGTCCTACTACTACTCTCATGAAATTTATAAACTAATAGGGGGATTAAATACAAATTGGTAATTATAAACAGTTATAAGTTGACCAGATTTGACTTCAAATCCTACCTGACATACTTAAGAACTTCAGTTTATCAAATACAAAATAGCTAATGATCACAGTATTTTACATCAGGAAGTGACCATAGAAGTCATCTTTGAAGTCATCAGGGTCTGTCCCAGCCCCACCCGGATCTGAGCCAATTTAGGGCTGCACCAACAGGCCCCTTTAGCTTAATCTCCCAATAAATTATAAAACAGCCAAGCTGGGACCAGCCCCAATCTTCTATTGAATTCAAAGGGACCAGTATTTGTGAATCAAAAGGTTTTTGATTGATCATTACATCAACTAGGAGGGGTTGGGAATCAGAAAGAAAGGAATCTTAAAGGGATCACATTAGTATTAATGTGACTTATTGTACAAATCAGAAAAGTCTCTAAGCTTTAAGTTCAGAGGCAGTTAGGAAGCAAGCTGGATAGAGTCCCTGACTAGGGGTCAGGAAGATGAGTTCAAAGGTCAAAATCCTACCTCTCTGGTCGTGTGATCCCAGTCCAATCATTTAACCTCTGTCTTTTTCATTTGTGGGTTGTTGAAGAGCAGCATAAATGCCAGTTTATTATAAAGAATATTATAAGGTAAATTTTGAGAGTTTAAAAACAAAGCTTGTAAGATCTGAAAGGAAAAGATAATATCAAATGGGGGGTATCAGGGAAACTTTGATTAAGACATTTTGAGCTGAGAGTTAATGGATAAGTAGGATTTCAACAGGCAAAAGGGAGAGGTTTGGGATAAGCATAAGACAAAAGCATGGAATTGATCTCACATTGAGAGAGACTTGTTCAGTTTAACTGGAGCACAAAAGCAATGAAGGAAAAATATACTAGATATACTTAGAAAAAGAAGATAGGACCGGATACTGGAAAATTTTGAGTGCTTGAACTTCACAATGACAGTTAATATTACTATGAAAGAGGCACTGTGCTAAGCCTTTAACAATGATGCTTTTATTCCCCTTTTACAAATGAGGAAACTGAGACAAACCAGAATTACACGGCTTGTAAATGTCAGGCAAGATTTCAACTCATGTTTTTCTTGACTCTAAACTCAGTGCTCACTACTGCCTCAGGTAGATAATGTGGGAATTATCCACTGAAAATTTTTGAATGAGTAGAATAAGCAGAATTATGTATTTGTTCAGTTGTGGGTGATTTTTTGTGACCCTATTTAGGGTTTTCTTTGCAAAGGTACTGAAATGATTTGCCATTTCCTTCAGCCCATTTTTACAAGTGAGGAAACTGAGGCAAACAAGAAGGAATGACTTGCCCAGGGTCTAGTGTTAGTGTTTGAGGCTGACTTTGAACTTAGGTCTGCTTGACTGGGCTTTCTATAATAGTTGCCTGAATAGAATAATGGATAAAGATTAATCTGATAGAGGTCTTGGGGAGGAGAAGACTTTTAGAGGTGGGAAGGTGGATTAGAAGTAGGAAGAGCTACTTATTAGAAAAATGACTTGCTGCAGGCTAGGTAGGTGATAATAAGATTTACCCCATGGTGATGGCAGTGAAAATAGAGAGGAGAATCAAAGTGGAATTCATTGAAGTTGATAAACTTATTGGATAGGAGAAGTAAGGAAGGGGGGGAAATGGAAGATAAGTCACTGTCTTCCAAAATTGACATACTGGCTGGATGTGGTGCCTGGGTGAAGTTTTAGCTACTTAGGAGGCTAAGGCTGGAGGATCCCTTGAACACAGGAGATCTGTCATGTGTCATGTGCTATGTTGACATGTGTTATGCTGATTGGGGGTCTACACTAAGTTCAGCATCAATATGGTGACCCCTTGTGAATAAGGGACCAGCCATTTACCTAAGGAGGGGTGGAAATGGAGTAGGTCAAAATTAGCATACTGGTAAAGTAGAATTCACTCTCTTGCACGCTGAAACAACCCCATTCAGAGCTACTTGGATATTATCTTTAGAGCTGCAGCTCAGCCTTAGGTTAAGAAAGTCTCGTTTAGATTGTTTAAGACTTTATGACAGACTAAGATAATTCCCAAAGACTCATGATGCAAAATGCTATCCACATCCAGAGAAGGAACTATGAATTATGAATGTAAATTAAAGCACACTATTTTTCACTTTTTTCCCCTCCATGTTTTTTTCCTTTTGTTCTGTCAATTTTTTCATATCACTTATGTGGAAATATGTTTAATGTAATTGCACACGTATAGCCTTATATCAGATTACTTTCTGTCTTGGGGAGGGGAAAGGGAGACAAAATTGGAACTAAAAAATCTAGGTAGCGCAGTGGATAGAGCACCAGCCCTGAAGTCAGGAGGACCTGAGTTCAAATTTGCTCTTAGAAACAACACTTCCTGGCTGTGTGACCTGGGCAAGTCACTTAACCCCAATTGTCTCAGTCAAAAAAAAAAATCAATGTTGAAATATATCTTTACATGTAATTAAAAAAGTGAAATTGTATCTTCCAGAAAAGAAAATAAAAAGACCAAGATAGGTAGCTTCCATATAACTTTGTGCTAAGACAAGGGGCAGTGTTTATTTTTTGCTAGATAAAACTGGAAGGGGTCACAGAAAATCCTGTGGAAACCTCAGTTTTCAAGATAGGAAAGATAATTCTGAATTCAGTCTTTTCAGTTGGTCTAGCTCCATGATGAGTTTCTTACACAGAAGACATTTCAATAATTGGTTTTCGAATGGCTAAAGGAACTCCAGTAAGATATGTTTTTGAATTTTGGGGGGGAAGAAGAATGAGTTAGAGCAAGTCAGACAAGTTTATTTCCTTATTCCTTTCCATTCCTCCTGTTGCCCCTCTCCACTCATGACATCTCGAAAAGTTCATTTTAATCAATTTTGTTTCTAGGCTGCTTTAATTTTCAAATATAGCCACTATCATCCTTTCTATTCAGCAAGCCATTTCCTAATAATAATAGCATTAGGATTGGAAAGTATGGTACACATGCTATCTCATTTTTTAAAATTGTATTTTATTTTTTCAAATACATACAAAGATAAAACCTTGTATTACAGATTTTTCACCCTCCTATTCCTCAAGACAGCCAGCAATCCGATATTGGTAAACATGTGAAATTTTTCTAGATATATTTCCATGTCTAGAAAAATTGCACATGTTTACCAATATTGGATACCAATATGCTTGCATATGCTGTGCAAGAAAAATCAGATCACAAGGGGAAAATCCATGAGAAAGGAAAAAAAAACACCAAGTAAACAACAACCTCAAAAAGGTGAAAATACTATGTTTTGATCCACATTCAGTCTCCATAATCCTCTCTGGATGCAGATAGCACTTTCTATCACAAACCTATTGGAATTTCCTTGAAATACCTCATTGTTGAAAAGAGCCAAGTCTCTCACAGTTGATCATCACATAATCTTCTTATTGTGTACAATGCTCTCTGCAGAATCAAGACAATTGTACAATTGGCTATTCCTTTTAAATATATAATAAAGTTATTCTGTAGATTTTCTCCCTTTCTTCCCTCTCCCTTGCCCCATCCCAGAGATGGGGCATCTCTACCGTTACTTAAAAAGTGTTGGCAACAAATTGGAAATGTGGAGTGAGAGTGAAAATTGAGAATGAACTCTAGATTACAAGATTGGGTAATTGTTGGTAGTGTCGCCAAAAGTAATAGGGAAGTTTGGAAGGAAGGAGGATTTTAGGAGAAAGGTGATTAATTTAGTAATTTATACTGAATTTATACTCTCAGCCTCAATTTCTTCATCTGTTAAAATGAAGATAATATCACCTATCTAACAAAAGTAATGTGATAATCAAGTGAGATAACATATTGTATTAGCCCTTTCCATAGTGGCAAAGAATTGAAAATTGAGTGGATGCCCACCAAGTAGGGAAAAGCTGAATAAGATATGATATATGAATATAAAGGAATATTATTATGTTATAAGAAATGATGAGCAGGCTGAGTTTAGAAAAGACTGGAAAGACTTTAATGAATAGATGCTGAGTAAAGTGAGCAGAATCAAGTGCAATTATCTTTTTTATAATACTATGTATTTATACTATAAAAGATAAAATGAATTTTTAAAAAGTTTACTTTTGTAATATCTTTCACATATACAATCTTTTCTCCTGATCCTATCACTACCATGGTGTAGGTCTTCATTACCTCACATCTGGACCAGTCTGCTGGTTGGTCTGCCTGATGTAAACCTCCCCACCCCAGTCTTTTCTCCCTTAAAGCCCAAGTCTGACTATATCATCCTCTACCCTATAAATTCCAGTGGTTCTCTATCTCTTCCAAGATCAACTATAAAATCATCTGCTGTTCAGATGCCTTCCAACACTCTCCAGCTCCTTTCTGCCAATCCCTTTCCAGTCTTGTTATATAACCCATCATCCCAGTAATCTTCAATACAGTGATAAAGGCCTTTTTGGTATTTACATCTTCTGACATTTTCTCTGGCAGGAAGTTTTCCTGCTTCATTTCCACTTCTAACCCCTGGTTTCCTTCAAGTCCTAGTTAAAATCCCACCTATTACGAGAAGCTGCTCTCAATCTCTCTTAATTCTAATGCTTTCCCATTGTTGATTTTTTTTCAGTCTTATTTGTATATAGTTACTTGCCTCCCTCATTAGATTGTGAGATTTTTGAGTCTTTGTGTCTTTTATCTGTCTATAAATTGTCTCTCTTATTAGATTGTGAGATTTTTGAGTCTTTGTATCTTTTACCTGTCTTTGTATTCCTAACACTGAAGTGTCTAACACATAGGAGGTACTTAAGTGTTTATTGACTAATTGATTTGCTTTGGGTCACACAACTGTTGAGTGGGATTTGAACTTAGGTTTTCCTGATTCCAAGTTCAGTGATTTTAGCCACTAAGAACTCTTGTAAGATAAAGGAGCAAAAGATCACACAACTGAGTAGAATAGCATATGCAATTGTTATGATATGGGAGCCCCACCTGCCAGTGGCTGCTGGAGGTCTAAGTCAGACCTGGATCTCTTCCTGTAAGAGGATGATGATACAAGAAGACTGAGAGGCCGTAGTGTTCTCTGATCTCTCTCTTCTTCCCTCTGCCTCCAATTTATTTCATTCCCATTCCACAAGGAACATCTGCGAAGGCTGCTTTGCAACGCCTTCAAGTGTCATGATTCACAACTGTGAAGGCTCTAGGAAAATTGACCTGCTCGTTCACTTAGGCATGGTCCTTAACAATTCCCCACTTTTTGTTTTATGGAAGTGTAATTATTTTTCCCCCACAGCATGGTCTGTAAGTTTATGCATTGGCTGTTATCTAAGTCCACATGCTAAGGTGTCTGAATCCCCATTCTAGAGAGTGAAAACAGCACTATAGCAGGTGTTGAAGCTTGTGAGATGTCATGGGGGCAAACTTTCAAATTGAGAAGAGGACTATAGTCAAAACATTTAAGTGTCTCTTCAGTCTCCTGTCTCAGCCCTTTGATGTGTTGGCTCATTTAATTACCCTGACTCTTCTTTTCTCCCCCCTTCCCTGCAGGTTAGCAAAGGAATTCTGGGAGGATCCTACTCACAAACAGCTCTTGGATGCTGTTGCTTCTTTGTTTCTTGTATTACTTGTGTCCCATGTTCAGGAACCATAATATAGTGTCCAGACTAGCTCTTTGGAGTGTCTTGGGACCAGCTTTGGCCTTAGTAGAGGAGTGAAGGAGGCAGGAGAACCACCAGGATCGTCTCTCTCATTTCCAGTCCTCTCAGTCCTTAAATACCTCAGTATGATTACATCATTACGGCACACTAAGTATGTGCAATTCGAGATCACACTGATTAAGTGCTAACTATAAGCACCTTGTAAGTATCCCTTGCTTCAAGTATACCTTACCCAGAGTTCCCCCACTATCTGCAACCCTCTACATGTAATATTCACAGCTGCAATGAAGGGGCATAATGGATAGAGTGTCAGGCCTGGAGTAAGGAAGACTCATCTTCTCAAGTTCAAATCTGACCTCAAACACTTAGTAGCTGTGTGACCCTGGGCAAATTACTTGTTTGCCTCAGTTTCTTTATCTGTAAAATGAATTGGAGAAGGAAATAGCAAACCACTCCAGTATTATTGCCAGGAAAACCCCCAAATGGGGTAACAAAGAGTCAGACACAATTGAAAATGATTGAATAACAATGAGGGGAAGTGAAATTTTCTCAATTCTTCTTTGAGGTCAAATTTGCTTACAATTCATTTTGTGTTTTTTCCTCCCATTTATACTGCTGCAGTAATTGTGAGTACTCTTTTTCTTAATTCTACTTACTTGTAGAGATTTTAGCCAATAATCTCATTTTATAGATATGGCAGGTGAGGTCCAGATTGGTTTAGATTCACTCAGTCACACAGGTAGTAAATGTCGGAAGTGGGATTTGAATTATGTTCCTGAGCAAAATACTATGTCTCTGTTTACTGGTTATAACTCAGCATCTAAGTGGATCCCAGAGAGAAATGTTCTCCTATATTTTCTTGATATGGGAAAAAATTGACCGCAAAATTTTTTCTGTAGCTTGGTCTCTGTTGTTAAAGACTTCAAAGGCTTTCTCTCTCTAATAATTAGACTGGAGATATGTAGGGTACCCTAATCAAATTTTGGAGATTCCACCAAATATCTGGGGGTGGACTGACCAATAAAATTCACCTGGAGAAGGGTCAAAGTTAGTATATTTTTTAAAAGCTTCTAATTGACTTTGGAAAAGAACTAAATTTTCATCAATCCCTTAGGTTATCTCTTTAAGATTTTCATAATTTACCTGTTTCTTAATTCTTTTCATGTCTTCTAGCAGGCAGGTTATCATTTATTTTTCCTCTTTCTATCTCTGTCATCCTGATTGTCCCATGGGAATTGGTGAATGGGTCAGCTATTGTCCTGGAACAATAGCTAGTACCTGAGGACTCAATTGTCCCTGAATTTTTGAGCCATATCACCAATTCTTTTTTTCTCAACTGCACAAAGATTTTAACATCTTCCCAAGAAAGATTAAATTGGGGAGCTACCATTTTAAAATCTTCAAAAAAACTGAGTGGGATCTATGGAATAATGGCCAAAGTTTCCTTTAACTTGGGAAAGATCAAATATCAGAGTCTGGCCCTTACTGTAAGAATCTGGGAGACTAATGAGAAGGAGGGTTGGATGGATAAAGGAGAGTTTTTTGATACTGGTGGTGTGGGAAGAGGAGCTCATCATCTAGAAGATCGTTTATTTTTCATTCCCCTTTTCTGGAATAAATTTAGATAGGAGCATCCTCCTTTGTTGAGACTGGGTTGGATCTTGCAAAAGGTCTGTAAAATCCTGGATATATGGAAGCGCAATCCATTTCCTTTAGTGGCAGGGGGAATAAAAGTTTCAAAATAGCATTATATTTAAGGGATTCCAAAACAGTCCATTTTTTTTTTTTTTTTTTTTTTTTTTTTTTTTTTGGTCTTCAAGGTTGTAATGAGACCAGATAGCATTTAAAAAAAAATCAAGACCAAGCTTCTTTCATTTCTTCAAAAGACAATCTAAGGATGAATCCCAGGTTGTAGAAGGTGATTGACTGGTCAACTTTTGCTATGAATTGTAAAAGGGTAGGGGAGCAGGAAACCAAAAACTTTAGTCACTCATCTCTGCTGGTCTAGTAGGAGAGGAATAAACAGCAGATATTCCCAAGAAAAGCCTTGAGAGCTTCCCCTCTCAAGAGGGAATTCTATGGGGCTATGACATGATCCACTCAACCCAATAGTTGGGGAATTCTGTGTAAAGTATACTTGAAGCAAGGGATACTTACAGGGTGCTTATAGTTAACACTTAGTGTGATTGACCAGATAATGGTTCGCACATACTTAGTGTGCTGTAATGATGTAATCCTAAGTGCTTGAAGGGATAAAACTACAGAGCAAAGGGAAGGAGATGAGAGGTTTACTTTGATTAGATGAGGTCTTGAGACACAGACTATTCCACATCCAGGGCAGCTACATTCACAAAGTACACCATAAGTCAAGAAGATGAGGAGATGTTTGGAATGAATTCCCAAACTCAGCCCATCTCCAGGCAAAGGACCATTGCTTTATTAGGATGCTTAGCAAGCTAGCAAAATTCCTAATGAACTTGTAATTATGGAGAAGGTGGGACCTTTTATGAGAAAGGACCCTAAACAGGTATGCTAACTATGCTAGTTATATGTGTCAGTAAGATTACAAATTATCATAGTACAGGTTAGATTTGTGCAAGATTAGTTGCCTTCCTGCATGTATATAGCAACTGTGGCATCATTACAAGGTAGTTCTGTCTAAAGACAATTTTGTCAAAACAAGAAATTCTGTAGTGTCAATTAGTCCCTGTATCAAGAAGAGATAGCAGTAAATAGCATTTCTCACTAGGACCTACTTAGATACTGGGATAACATAGTATTTAGCCAGAGTCTATTCATCCTAATACTGGGAAACCAAATCCAGTCCTCTTTCCATTGTGGTTGTTATCTTTTGTTATCTCTGTACCATTTCATGGTTCTGTATTCTACATATTCTTGGTTTTTTCATTATCCCCCAATTTATAGACATCAATCTATGGCCCTAAAAGGGGCACTGCCAAAGAAAATCTTTCTTGGGCATTGGAAGACTCAGTCTTCTTCCTGGAATTCCTTTAATTTAGTCACACTGTACAGTTCTTTTCTCTTTCCCTTCATTTTGCTGGGTCAGAAATAGCAACTTAGGATGGATTTTATGTGGTGGGAACTGGATGAACTTATGAAGTTTCCTTTTTCATCATTCAGAAGTGAAGCAGCAACTATACAGCAGATACCATGGACTTCACTAGTGCCTGAGGGTTTTGTGGTTGCCAAGTTTGATGTCTAATATAATTTGTCAAGACAGGGGGAAGAGGAAGTTAAAACTAAGAGACTTAGACCTCTTCTCCCTGAGAAACTTAACCAGTCTGTTTGACTTTTTTTCCAGCTAATGCCATGATGCTTTCCAGCTTGTTCAGTTGCATACTGATGGTACTTCTTACAGGTATGTATATGTGTGTGTGGCTATAGATAGGAGGAATTTAGGACTTTGTTTAGTCTCTGTATTTCTTATATTTCAGTAAATCTCCTACTTCCCATTCAATACTAAAGGAAAATATATTAGTGTGCCAGATATATGCACATGAGAATTATAATATAAAGATTAATTAATTTTTCATAAAGAAAGCTTTATTTGACACTTAACCTTATTAATATTATAAAGCTGTTAAATGTTTATTAGAATACAGTTAAATAAATTAGGGAGGCTTCTGATTCTGTTTCATATTAACCAACAGTCTTGTTTTTCTTAAAGTTTTTAAAAAGGATAACTATCATTTTCATTCTCCATTGCTTCTTGCTTTGGAGTGGAAGTAACTCTTTTTGGAATGTTTTAATAGGATAATACAGTTATTTTTAAACTATTCCCCTCTTGTTCCTTTAATAAGTTTCGTGTAAAGGGTAAGTGAAACTGAATTTGGAAACTGAATTTGTGGATGGCAAAATAAGGACAGGAAAGGATTATTTGATCTAGTGAATCTCAAGCCTAGTTCACATAAGAGGGCATGGGAAATTCTCTGGAGAAGGATGGCCACCTAATGGGCTAGGAATCAATCTGAAGTCAAATGCCATCTGTGCATGGAATAGGAAAGCTACTCTTTAGGATCAAAGGATAATATAGAGCTGGAAGAGACCCCAGAGACTCTCTAGTGAAGTTTCCTTATTTTCCAGATGGGGAAACTCAGAACAGGGCAGTTAAATGACTTATTCAGGGTCACACAAGTGATGAGCCTCAGAGACTCTGAGGTCCTAAGCCTTCAAATCTAGTACCATATGTCAGGCTCCCACCATTATATCATACGGAATGTAATTGGTAAGCTACCTGCATCCTACCTTTAAGCTGCCAGAATTGGTTTGGACTAACAAGGAGTAATGAGAAGAGGATAGATCATATATATGTATACATATATTTATATTTACATGTATCTCTCTTTATAGATGGATGGATTTCTCTTTCTGTCCCTCTCTCCTCTCCCTACTCCCCTCCTCCTTCTTTTCCTCTCTTCCCCTTCCCATCTCTCTCTTTCTCCTCTCTCCCTCCCTCTGTTTTTTCTTCTCCCTCCCTCTCTCCCTCTGTCTCCTTCTGTCTCCCTCTGTCACCCTCTCTTCCTCTGTCTGTCTGTCTTGAACATCAGTTCATGTAAGTCCAGGTTTTTGTTATTTCTGGAACAATAACATTTCATTACACTCATCTTGTTCAGCAGCCAGTTTATGGACATTTGCTCCATTTCCCAATTTCTTTGCCACCACAGAAAGAGCTGCTATAAACAATTTTGTACAAATAGGTCTTTTTTATCTTTAAAAAGAATCTCTTTGAGATATAAACTTCCTGGATCAAAGAATATGCACAAGTTTTATGGCTCTTAGGTGTAGTTTCAAATTGCTTTTTACAATGGTTGGGTCAGTTCACAACTCTACCAACAATGCATTAGGGTTCCGGTTTTTCTACATTACTTGGAACACTTCTCATTTTTCTTTTCCTTCATATCAGGCAATCAGAGAGCTGTGAGATCATATCTTAGAATTATTTTAATTTGCATTTCTTTAGTGATTTAGAGCATTTTTTCAGTGACTAGAGATAACTGGTTTCAACTGCCTGTTCATATATTTGGCTATTTATCAATTGGGAAATAACTTGTATGTTATATGTTTATATGTTATAAATTTGACTCGTTCTCTATATATTTGAGAAATAAGACCTTTATTACAGATACTTGGTGAATTTCTCCTTTCCCTGCAGCTTTCTGCTTTCCTTCTAATCTTGGTTGCATTGGCTTTTGTTTGTGCAAAAATTTTTAATTTAATTAATAATTGATTTCTGAAGGTTTCAGGACACATTTCTGTCCTCACTCCAATAATCTTTACAATTTGAAAGTAATGGATCCTTAGGGCTTCATGTGAAGATAGTTATTTTTTATACAACATTTTAAAGTACATTTATTTTAAAAATCATAATGTAGGAATCTTGTTGTTGGAGTCATAAACCTTGGATTTGAAGCACAACCTAGAACACTTAAGTAGTCATGTGATCCTTTGTCAAGTACCTTAATTTCTTTGAACTTCAGCTTTTCTGAAGAGACAAATGGAGACAAATAATATTCACTAGTTCAGAGATTATTCACACCATTTCAATTCAACCACTGAAAACTATGCACTATTATTAAGTGTTAGAGATATAAAGAGGGTCATGAAAACAGCTCTGTCCTTAAGGACTGTACATTCTACAAGAAAGCCTTTGAAAATCGTCGGGCTAATGTCTGACAGTAGAAATGTAGGTTCTTATTATTAGAGTAGTGAGGTGTCCCATAGTGCACAGAGTGCCAGTACAGAGTTAGAAAGACATCTTCTGACCTCACTAGTTGTATGACCCTGGGCAAGTCACTTGACCTTGTTTGCCTTCAGTTTCCTCATCTAGAAAATGAGTTGTAGAAAGAAATGGCAAACCATTTCAGTACCTTTGCCAAGAAAATCCTAAATGGAGTCACAAAGAGTCAGGCATGACTGAAAATGACTAAAACTCAAATTACTATTATTTTTTCTGATTTATTGTTTTATTTATTTATTATTATTTTGTTGCTGTTTTTCTACCTCTTTTATGAGAGGCATCTTGATGTAGTGGATAGAGAGCCAGCCTCAGAGCCAGGAAAACCTAGTCCTGCCTCTGACATATACTGATTGTTTGGCTCAATGATATAAAACTCAAATAGAAATTATATTCGGGGAAGCTAAGTGGTACAGTCAGGCCATGGAGTCAGGAGGAACTTGAATTCAAATGTGGTCTCAGATCCTTCCTAGCTATGTGACCCTGGGCAAGTCATTTAAGCCTGATTGTGTTTAAATAAAAAATAGAAAGAGAGAGAGAAAGAAAGGAAAAAAGAGAGGAAGAACAAAAGAAAGAAAGAAAGAAGGAAAGAAATGCACTAGATTTTACATAAGAATCCTTGTGGCCTAAATCTTGAATTAGAAAATCACATATTAACATTATCTGTGCTCTACTACATTTTTTATTTAATTTGTTAAATATTTCACTATTGTATTTTGTTTTTGTTAAGATACAGAGTGTGAGAGAATGGCAATGCAGAAAAAGCAGGTCTTAAATTTGATACCTCTGCTTTCTAGGCAATTCTCTTATTTTTTTTTATTTATTTATTTTTTATTTAATAGCCTTTTATTTACAGGATATATACATGGGTAACTTTACAGCATTAACAATTGCCAAACCTCTTCTTCCAATTTTTCACCTCTTACCCCCCCACCCCCTCCCCTAGATGGCAGGATGACCAGTAGATGTTAAATATATTAAAATATAACTTAGATACACAATAAGTATACATGACCAAAACATTATTTTGCTGTACAAAAAGAATCAGACTCTGAATTATTGTACAATTAGCTTGTGAAGGAAATCAAAAATGCAGGTGTGCATAAATATAGGGATTGGGAATTCAATGTAATGGTTTTTAGTCATCTCCCAGAGTTCTTTTTCTGGGTATAGCTAGTTCAGTTCATTACTGCTCCATTAGAAATGATTTGGTTGATCTCGTTCTAGGCAATTCTCTTAGACCAGAAGGTCTACCTCTAGTAGATAGAGGTATCTATCATGCTAGAGGTAGTTTCCTCATTGGGCCTTCCTTAGATGATTGAAATCAAAGATCTAGTCTCTACTTTACACTCTACAAAGTACCTTATTCTTTTTCATTTTCCATCATGCTCACACGATAACTCTGATTCTTACATTCCTGTGAATGAGGAGCTGTTATTATCCCCATTTTATAAGATGAAGGAAACTGAGACTGAACTAGCCTAAGTGACTTCTACAGGGATGCAGAACTTGTGTCTGAAACAATCTTGAACTCCTGTCCTGACTCCCAAGTCCAAAGCCCAGTCACTACAGTCTGTTTTCTAATCTCCATCTTTTTTCTTTACCAGCAGGTCCTTCTGAGTCTGTAAAGATTATCAGAGCAATAAAGGGTCAATCTGCCACTTTGCCTTGCACATATTCAGTGCATAAGGGTGTCACCAGTATGTGTTGGGGCCGGGCATGGTGTCCTGTGATTAGGTGCTCAAATGAAATCATCTGGACAGATGGACACGAGGTGACTTTTCAGCATTCCAACCGATACCACTTAAAGGAGAACCTTTCTCAAGGAATTGTGTCCTTGACAATAGAGAATGTGACAGAGGCAGATACTGGATTCTATTGCTGCCGGGTGCAAATTTCTAATTGGTTAAATGATCAGAAAATTTCAATGATACTCAAAGTTGAACAAGGTGAGTCTTTTTCCTTTTCTCCAAATGAAATATATTTGTAAAAGAATTAGCTCAGTGTCTTGCTCATAGTAAATGTTATAGAAATGCTTTATCTCCCCCATTCCCTTCTCCTTTTCTTTAAAAATCTTCCTAAAGAAAACTGAGTCAAAGGAACTTTTCCTAGGTTTGCTGATCTCAATTTCCTGTTTGGATTAGTTAAGGTCTTTGTTCTAGGTCCTCTCTTTTGTAAGGAAACTGGTATTTAGATAACTCTGACCAACTCTATTTTTTGTGGAGAGCTGATAAGAGGTGTTTTTTTTTTGGGGGGGGGAGAGGTAATTGGGGTTAAGTGACTTGCCAAGGGTCACACAGCCAGTAAATTTTAAATGTCTGACACTTTACTCAGATCCTCCAGACTCCAGACCTGGAACCATTTAGCTGTCCTGAGAGCTGATACATTCAGAAGATTCACCTTTACTTTCTAGGCTTTTGGAAAAGAGATTTATTGAAACTGATACAGTTTTGTCCCCTCTTGATGCCATGACCAGCAGAAAGGATAATGAATTTTGGAAAAGACCTGAATTCTCATCTTGATTCTGCTACTTTTGGGACTTTGGGTCCACAAATGGCAGATCTAGAGTCATAATTGGATTAATCTCTAGTCCTAGATTTTCTCATCTGCAAAGCGAAGATGTTAGTCTAGATGACCATTATAAAGTTCTTTTTCAGATCTAAACCAAGAATTCCATGATGTCATTTGATCTTTGCTAGACCAAGCAATTCATTCCCATATTGAGATAATGTTAAGATACCTCAGATAGAGTTGAAGAGATTCCACAAATATTGCTTAAGGCCCTTAAGTATAAGGTATAGATAGATGTGGGAAAATAAATATCTCAATCCTGACTTCAAAGAACTTGACTTTTACTACATGGTTCTCCAAAGTTATTTGGTATCAGATGTCATCTTCCCCATTGGGCAGTTTCATTTATAGAGGGCCTGAGTCATAGTAATGCTTTAATATCACAACCTAACAGGAATGAATCCTCAAACTCTGAACTCCACCCCTTTGTTTATTGATTTTTTTTTTTAAAGGAGTAAAGGGATTTCGGATGTGAGTTTTCAAGATAAGACCCAAAACAGTGCCCTCTAAATGACTGACTTAAAGGAAGCAATGTCTGAGAAAGGGAGAGATGCCAAGAGCAAGTGAACTTAGAAGTGTTAGCGTAGACACTCCACTTGTCAAGTGGAGACATCTCTCCTGCTGTACAAAAGTAAAGGAAAGAAACAAATATTTATTAAACAACAACTATGTGTCAGATGCAGCACTCTATCCCTTGTACTACCCAGCTGCCACTGCAATGAGAACATAGAGAAATGATTCCAAATTCAGCTCGTGTCATCTTTTTTCAAGAAGATTTTGTTACTAGAGTATCCTTTCCAAACTATGTTAGGGTCAACATAAAATCCTTGAAGGCAAAGACTTATATCTTGGTGACCTCTGTGCACTCTGTATAGTGCCTAGAACAGTATAAGAGGCTAATATATAGCTGATGAATTGAATGATTTCTAGTCTTCTTGGAGCAGTAACGTTTTCCATACTTATTTGATTTGATTTTTGCCCTCTGCTTCTCTTGCTTCTATGGAAAATGATGCATGGCATTTATTGGGATGACACAATCAAGGTTAAGTGATTTTTCCCAGAATCACATAGCTAGCAAACGTTTGAGACTGTATTTGTACTCAGGTTCTCCTGACTCCAGATCCCCTTGCTCTATCTACTGTATCACCCTGCTGCCTTGATATATAATATTTATATCATCTATTATAATTTAACTGAATAAACATAAATATGTTGAAAAATTAAAGATAATTCCATAAAATCCCTTAAATAATTAGACACCCTCTAGGATAATGACAAAAAAAATAATATTGAGGAATTCCTGTGGTCAGAGTTTTGAGTAGGGGATATAAAAATGAAAATCAAGTTTTGAGATATCTTAGGTCAGGTATGTATGCTAGGACATGCTTTAGAGAAGCTGAATCAATGAGGCAGATAGTTTTAAAAACCTTTTATTAAATACAAATACTCAGCAAAGATAGAGATGTGGCTCTAGATCCCCTCAAGGAATCACTTAGATCAATGGCATCCTGAGAAGAAAGAGCCAAATTAAGTCTAGAAGAAAGCACTGGACTGTGAGTCAGGAGATCTTGCTTCAGGGTGTGCTAGGAAATGTTTAACAAATGGTTTCCCCCTGAGACACACTTTTAAATTTAATTTTCATCTCCATCACTTTCTTAAATCTAGACAATCAACAAAAAAACTCGAGCTTGATTTGTAGTATTTGCCATACTCTAAGGCATAAATGCTCACACTGAAAATTTAACAAACCAGCTCTCTGGTTCAAGTTTTCTCCAGCACTCTGCCAGAGTCAGGGCTGTGGCTTTTTACCTTAGGTAGAATACAGTAATCTTTACCCATAGCTTTCCCAGTTGTTGACAAAGCATATAGAGTCCTGGGTTTGGAGTCAAGAAGATCTAAATTCTCTTGGGTAAGTCACAATCTCTGTCTGCTTTAGCTTTTTTCACTTACAAAATGGGCAATAATCCCAGAGTTGGGAGGGATGGTACATAGATAGATACACTGAGTCTGAAGTTAGAAAGACCTGAATTCCAATCTGTCCTCAGATATTTGGTAACTGTGTGATTCTGGGCAAATCACATATCTCTGCCTCAGTTTCCTCATATAAAATGCAAATAATAGATAAAACTGACTGCAGTCATTAAATGAGATAATATTTGTAAAGTGATTTGCAAACCTTAAAGCAATATTTAAGTGCTAGCTATTATATCTGTCAAATAGGCATTATAATCTCTGATTTATCCTGTAAGTATAAAGGAGACAAAGTGCTTTGAAAATAACTATGCAAATAAAGAGTGTCAGTTATTTCTTTTTCCTCATAAATAAGCCTAGAGGAAGCTATTACTTGTTCATTAACTATTCCTTGATGTTGACCCATGAAATAGATTTGTGTGGACCTCATTTAAGAATTTATGCTGGGTCTTACCCTTACTCAGAGATAGATTCTAGGATCATAAGAATTTTAGAACTGGAATTATAGAATTGGAAAATAAATTCAAGTTGGAAAGGACCTGAGTGGCCATTTAGTTCAAACTATATCTGATTAAGAATCCCTTCCCCAATATCTTTGACAAGTGGCTATTCAGCCTTTGTTTGAAAAGATATTTAGTGAGGGGAATCTTACTACTTCTAAAGTAAGCCATTCTACTTTGAGAATAGCTCTGATTGTTAATAACTAGGATTTATTTAGCAATTTCAGATTTGCAAAGCACTGTAAAAAATATTTAATTTGATCCTCATAGTAATCCTGTGAAGAAGGTACTATTAATTTTCCCATTTTATAGACGAATGAACTGAAATAGAGATTAAATGACTTGACTAGCGATCATACAGCTAATTAGGCTTGAAGTTGAATTTGAACTCAGGACCTTTTGACTCCAGCACTAGTGCTCTATCCACTGGGTCACCTACCTTCTTTTAAGGAAGTTTTTTTTTTTCCCTTCTAAAGAAGCTTTTCCTTATATAAATCTACCCTTTTATAAATACCATCTGGGTCAGTTAGATGGCAGGGAGGTCCTGTAGTCAGGCAGAATTGAGTTCAAATCCAATCTCAGTCACTTAATTATTTACTAACGGTGTGACAGTCACTTAACCCCAATTGCCTTGCCAAAAAAAAAAAAATGCCATCTATTGCTTCTGATTCTTCTTTCTGTGGTTACACTAAAGCAGCTTAGAGGTCATGAACTCCTCATTTCATAGATATGGTGAAGAAATTGTTCTTTATACAGGAGAAAAGACTTCTCCATCTTTATAAGTACCAGCACTGTCATTTGGCTTGCATTGTCACTGATCTTTGTATTATTCACCCTTTTGTATTATTAATAATTTGCATTATTGAAGTTCACTGATTTTTATATTATGCTCCTTGCCCTAAATTTTTGTTTGTTGGTCATTTCTCACAATTCCCCCCAACTCATGTTTTTGTCTACTTCTGTCTCTGAGGCTTCATTCTTGTCCTGAAAGTTTTATTTCTAATACTAGTCAGCATTGTTAATGCTCTACTTCCTCTTATCTGATGTTGACAATCACCTAGATTGGGGGATTTTTCTTGAGAGAGAAGAGGAAACTTTAAGTATTGGAGCAATGCAGAGTTTAATACAACTGAGATTATCATTCTAACATCCCCTATGTGGAGACAAGATATTACATTGCCAAAACTATCTTCAGAGAAGAGAATGTATTTTCAATGAGATAAATTAAATTCTAAATAGAGAGAAATAAATCTGGACAAGTCTTTAGTAGGACCAACCAAGGCAGATCCCTCCAAAGCTTTTTTTGACACCTATTTAATCTTACAATAAAACAACTCATTGGTGCTGCGGTGATTGGACTCCAATCCCTTTAATCATTTAGATAGCACTTTGAGTTGGCAAAGATTTTATTTGTACAGATGAAAATTATTTTGAAAGGATCCTGGGACCCTGCTTCTTAGTCCCTGCTTTTGAGAGACTGAGGCTGGGATGTCCCTTTGGTTCAGAAATTCTAAGATACCTTGGGCTAAAGCTGATTGGGTGCTTGCACTATAAATCTGGCACCCACATAGTGAACTCAAGAGTGAGGGGAACCATCTTCCTTTCCTAAGGGAGGGTCAACCATTCTATATTGGAAAAATGGAGCAGGTAAAGGCTATTGGGATAATTAGTATTGGAACTGGGCCCATGAGAACACTTTCTCTGCACTTTCAGTCTAAGTGAGATAAGGAGATCTAGTCTTCCCCCACCAAAAAGAAGACTTGGGGATAATGTGAAAAAATTTATCATTATCTTTTATTTTTCTAGAGTGGAAATTCTTGATGTGCTTAAAAGTCTTGTTAATTTTGCAACTACAGTCAAAGGGTTTATACTCTAAATTCTTTTTTTAGACAGTCTAATAATATATATTAGATTTAAGAGAAGCTGAAAGATAATCTCAGTTCACTGTTGAGGAAATAGCTTATCTCTATTTAGACAAATGGTGGGATTAAAAATTTTGCTAATTTTGACTTTTGATATGGATCTCAAAGCCCCTTATAAACATTAAAGACCTTTAATCATTTAGAAGTTGACCATAATATCTTGGGAGGGCCAGAGGTATTTCAAACTGTTAGGAAATTCAGTAAAGAATGATCGTTTTGAAATTATGTATGAGATAAATTATTATTTTTGAAAAGTAAGCAATATGAAATGGAGATAGATGGTTTCATAGATACAATACTTTTTGTGGTTTACTGTGTATAAGGAAGTTGTCTCTTCATATTTGAAGTTCAGGATAAAAATGTTTTTGAGAGTCAGAAAGAGGAATTTGGGTTATGACGTTTTAAAATTTTTTTTATTTCTTTAAAATATTTTCCAATCCCATATAAATTTGTTAACATTCCTTTTTAAAAATTTGTGTTCCAAATCATTTTTCCCACGAACCTCTTCTACTCCTTGAGAAGGCCAGCAATATAGTTATCGATTATACATGTGATATCATGCAAATTACATTTTCATATTAGCCATAGGATAAAAGAAAAAGTACAGAAAACCAAGAAAAACAAAGTAAAAAAAAATGCACTCAGATTTTATCTGTTCTTCCTATGTTTTGGCTTCTTGATATTGATCTGGATTTATGATTTCTTGTCACTGTTGCAGATCAGAGAAAGCATTCCTTTTTTGAGTCTATGGAACACTAATGGATATGTGGAGAGATTTCAGGGTATCCCTGAAATTGAATGGGAAAAATTGCATATTTATTTTAATGCCATTTTCTTTATTGGAATTTTGGCCACTAGATGACGCAGTGGATAGAGTATGGGGCTTAGAATCAGGAAGACTCATTTTCCTGAGTTCAAATCAGTCACTAAAACATTAGCTTTATAACTCGGGGCAAGTCATTTAACCCTGTTTCCTTCTGTTCCTCATCTGTAAAATGAATTGGAGAGGAAATGGCATTTTGGTCATTTAAAACATAATTCTGCTTATATTACCATAGACTTCTCTAGATTGCCAAAGTGTAGATGTGAGGTGCATGCCACCAGAATGGTAAAGATCTCTTAGAATGTTACTTGGGGCATTGAAAGAGATTTATTCAAAGTTACACACTCTTAAGTGTGTGTCAGAGGAAGGACTTTAAGCTAGATATGCCTTATTACAATCCTGGCCTTCAATCCAACCTGCTTAATTCCTCTTAGTATGGTTTATAGAATTATGAATTATTATTTTTTTAAAGGTGGCTGAACACAGTAGGTTACTGATTCTCTAATAATAATAATGACTAGACTTCTCAGTATTTACTTATTTATATATTACATGAAATTTAATGCAGAATTTAGAGAAATCACTGTCATTTTTAGAAGATAATGGAATAGAAGATAAATAATAGCTTCTGTGACTGTGTGCCTTTAGCAACTATAGCACAAAAGGAAGTACCTTACTCTAATCCTTACTTGCTTTGATAGATTTCTTAGAGGAAGTGAGTTCAGAACTGAGATTTGTTATAGGAAGAAGGTACTTGGATAGATGTGTGATTGTTGTAGACACAAGAAAGAGTGGGGAAGAACTCCATTAAATGAGGAAGTAGCTAAGAGATCAAGAAATTATTTGCAAAGTCAAGAATTGGGCATTAAGACGAGTCAATTGACTTTTGATGCTTTTCTAGTTTTCATTGACATAAGAAAAGTTGCCTCCCAATAGAAGGTAGCAGAAGCAAGCTGTGGCTTAATTAATCCTTGTTTTTAATGTTTATTTTAACTCTAGCCAGTACTGTTACTGCTCTAACAACCTTCACTTCCACTCACCCAATGCTGACAACCCTAACATCTGCTTCTACTTATCCAATGTTGACAACCACCCAAGACCAAAACTCAGGTAATGTCTATGTTTTAAGATTATGTGATTTTTTTTTTTTGGTGAGAGAAAGATTTTCTCAGTGATTATTGGAGCAATCAATATACAAGTGCAATTGAGATTTGAGATGGAATGAAGTAGGTTGGGAACTGATTAAAAATGTGATTTTTAAATTAGGGGTTTCCGAAGATTGGTAAGAATGGTAAGAATGTTAAGAATGTTGGCAACCCTAATTCTAAAGGCCCTCTAGTTGGAGCATTTCAAATCGAAACAAGAAGTTGTAATGTAGTTAAGACATCCTTCAGAGGAATAGCAGAAGGAAGACAAATTATGATATAGTATAAATTTCACAGAAATAAAAATATTAATCTAATATCTCAACTATTTCTAGCTTAATGAGAGATGTCAAAACTGAAATAGTTCTCTCATGTCCTCTGACATGTCAGCTTCTCCTAAGACAATTTGAAGTAACCCTTACAGGAATCCTGAACAAGGAAAAGATCATATGTTGAAATTATTTTAAAGTCTCTGCTTCCTGGCTTTCTTCTAATTACAGACAAAATCCCACTTACATGAAGTCTTTTCTTATACTCCTTATTGCTAGTGCCTTCCCTCTGTCAATTGTCTCCAATATATCCTGTATTTATCTTGCTTCAATATTGTAGTTTGCTGTTACATCCTTTCTTAGGCTAAGACCTTCTCTGAGAAAAGTTTGTTTGTTTGGTGTGTGTGTGTGTGTTTTGCTTTGTTTTCATATTCCTTGGGGCTTAAATGGGTTCCTGGCACAGCCTGTTGACTGACTGTGTGACTGAGCGACCGAGCTGGTTAACATTCCAAAATTGGAGTAACTCTGTTTCTTCAAGGACTACTACCTTCCATGATTATCTCTTTCCTGTGATCAGTATCATTTCTTAATAATAGAGGAGGACTTTTCATTTTGAATGGAACAAAAGCTAATTTTCTTTGTATTTCCTTGACCATTCCTTCTGGGCTGAGGAGGAATCTGAACTAAAAGAAGACTGATTAGAAGATCTCCATATTGGAACTTGAATTTCCACTCAAGTTCCTTATAAACAGCACCCTCCTCTTTGCCCTCCCCACCTTTTTTTGCATAACTATGGAAAGCACTTTTAGAACAGACATGTTATTTCTTAATATTTCCAGTTGAACTAAAAAGGAGGTTTTTAATCTGCTTTCATGTGGTGAAAGAAAAATCAATCAAACATAGAGTGAAGGGAATCTATCAAGCTGAAAGCCAAGATTATGTCCAGGCTATAGAGAAGGGGATCATTGATGTAAAGGAATGACAAGGAAAGAAAACCATAAAGAAGAGAAAGATATTTGGGGAGAGAAGTGGAAAAGGCAAATTAGAGAAATCTAAAGGGAAGTAATATCTAGAATGGAAAAAAGATGTATAAGGAACTTATTGAGGTTGAATTCTCCCAGAGATAAAGAGGAAGCAGAAGAGGGCACAAATTACAGGACAAAGAACATTTATTCTTGAATTTGATGAGATACTGTTTGTAAAGTGCTTAGAACAGTGCTTGGCACAGAGGTGTTTATACTCTTCCTCCCTTAGGAGATTGAGATTCAGATTCTTATTTTGTTCCTGCTTCCCTGTGTACTTCTGGGTAGTCGTGTAACCTTTCTGGACCTCTATTTTCATATCCCTAAAATGAGGTCTGTTCCAGTTTTGCAGAGTTAAGAAAGAGAGCCTAGAGTCAGGGTCAGCAAAGAAAGTGATAGAAAGGCCGGGTCCACAAATGCAGTTGTCATTTTGCCATCTGAAGTAGCTCCTGGAAGAAGGGGAGTGGGAAAATTGAATTTGAAAAAGGATATGTAGTATGGGGGAGTGGAAATCAGTATGTAACTTAAAAAGGAAAAGAAAAAAAGAGGACATTGACAAAAGCCCTTGCTTACTTCATTGTTGAAAAAAGCCAAGTCCCTCACAGTTAATTTTTACAAAATCTTTCTGTACTGTGTACAATGTTCTCTTGGTTCTGCTCACTTCACTCAGTATCAATTCATATAAATCTTTCCAGGCTTTTCTGAAATCAGCCTGCTCATCATTTCTTATAGAATGGTAATATTCCATTACATTCATATATCATACTTTATTCATCCATTCCCCAACTGAGGAGCATCCACTCAATTTCCAGTTTCTTGCTTCTGGAAAAAAGGGCTGCTTCACATTTTTGCACTTTTTCCTCTTTTATGCTCTCTTTGGGAATACAGACTCAGTAGAGCCACTGTTAGATCTGAGTAGGCACAAATTGATAGTCCTTTGGTCATATAATAGAGGAAAAGGTTAGAAAGGAAGGTCTGCCTGACTGGGCTCAGAAAGAGCTGACCTTCTTAGGGGTGGTTGCAGCAAAGAGATAGCCTAAATAAAAGAAAAGGCAGAGTGTAAAGATTAGAAAAGAGGAGATAGGGAGCTATATAGAAAATGGGTCATGACTTTCTGAATGATGGAGTATATGGAATGGGGGAGATACATACTAGTACCTTTGGGGAAAATGGAAAAAATAGGAGAGATGAATTTGGGAGACATTCCTTGGATATAGCACTCTTCCTTGACAAATTTTTTTTTTGTCTTGTTTGTTTTTTCCGATAGTTTCTTCCACTCCTGTTTTGGACATAGTGATAACCAGACCTTCAGAAACATCAATTAGAAAAAACTGGACACAGCCTGATAGCCCAATTGGTAATGATTTCTCTCCTCGTATTATTTACATAAAATAAGATAAACCATAAATTTAGTCTGAACATTTATATAGAGCTCAGCTACTCATGTTTATATATATATATATACATACAAATGAGTGATTAATATGGCTCCATTCACATGAGTTTTGTGGATTGTCCTAAAGTAGATAACAGACGTGAAAGCTTTGGAATGGGGGAGATACATATTAGTGCCTTTGAGGAAAATGGAAAAGATAGGAGAGATGAATCTGGGAGACATTCCTTGGCTAAAGCACTCTTCCTTGACAGATTATGGGTTTTTTGTTTTTGTTTTTTTTTTGGTTTTTGTCTTGTTTGTTTTTTTCTGGTAGTTTCTTCCACTCCTCTTTTGGACATAGTGATAACTAGACCCTCAGAAACATCAAATGGAAAAAACTGGACACATCCTGATATCCCAAAATCAGAACATTTATATAGAACTCAGCTACTCATGTTTATATATAGTTACATACAAATGAGTGATTAATATGGTTCCATTCACCTGAGTTTTGTGGATTGTCCTAGAGTAGATAACACATGTGACAGTTTAGTTATGTACCCTAAATTTGCATGTTGATCCATTTATGTTATATCTGTGCAAGGTCTAATGACTATATGGTTTATATGGTCTGTATGTAACTGTGTGGTCTACATTTATAGAAGACTTCTCATATGCTAGGGCTGCTAAATTGTATAGGAAAAAGAAACCTTGTGGTATCTTAGCATATATGCTGTAGCATATATGCTCAATTAAAGAGATTAGGATTAGAACTGTGATCTCACTGTTATAGGAAGAGAACAAAACACACATTTATGCAATCAATGTCTACTATAGTTATAGGAAATTCCTTGGTAAGGAAATTTCTAGAAATAAAAGTCTGTTTCTTTAAAGACAGCTAGATTATGGAATGGATAAAGTGTTGGGTCTGGAGTCAGGAAGACTTCTTCCTGAGTTCAAATTTGGCCTCAGACTCTCACTAGTTACTAGTGTAACCCTGGACTAGTCACTTAACTCAGTTTGTCTACATTTTCTCAACTAGAAAATAAATTCAAGAAGGAAATGGCAAACCAGCCCAGTATCTTCCAAGAAAACCCTCAATGGGGTCCAGAAGAGTAGGATACAACCAAACAACAACAGCAGTAATAAACAGCTGCAGCAGCAGCACATTTTCTCTGCAGTTTATAAACTTAGGGAGTTGTTGAGGATACCAAGAGATAAAGTAGAGCCTAAGTTAAACAGCTAGCATGTGCTATAATCAAGACTTAAACCCCATTTGTCCAGCATTTGGAAATGGTTTTGTTCTACGTTATTCATCTCTGTTCAATTAAAAAGGCCTCAAGTTAAAAAGTCACAGGACTTTCTTCATGTGAAACAATTGAATTGGCATTTTGTTTGGGAGGTGAGTACAAAATGACCATGTGGAAATGGGCTAAACAATAGTGTAAAAAGCAAAAGCCTTTAGAATTTAGTGTTGTTGGGAGGATAAATGTTGGGTAAAAAGAGGAGGGTGGGGATCATTCTCTAAAATATGTCAAGAAAAAAGTTTAAAAAGTGACATCTTTTGAAAAGTTGAAGATAGGGTCAGATTTAAAGATAGATGATTCACCTAATCTAACCCTTTCATTTTATAGAGGAAATGAAAGCCCATAGAGTTTCCTCCACTTATAAAGATCATATGTGAGATCTGAATCCAGGTTCTTTGACTTCTAAACTAGTGTTGTTTCCATTGGGCCATTATGTCTCTAAAACAGATGCTGTATTTTGAAGTTCTCTTTATTATCATCAGTGGCTCAAGAGCTAATTCTTTCTTTCTTTCTTTTTTTCTTGCTGAGGCAGTTGGGGTTAAGTGACTTGCCCAGCATCACATAGTCAAGAAGTATTAAATCTCTGAGGCCAGATTTAACCTCAGATCCTCCCGATTTCAGGGCTCGTGCTCTATGTACTACACCAACTTGCTGCCCTTCAAGGGCAAATTCTTACTAAACCATGTTTTAAATGAATATAAAACCATAGATTAAGAGACTTTAGAGATAATCTGGTCTAATACTTCACACAGGAAGAAATTGGCCAGAAAGGTGGAAAGACACAAGAGTTAGAATCCCCACTGTATTCTAGCATTCAAATTTTACTGAATTCCGCGAAACATAATACAAAAAAACATAGAAATAGACTACGAGACAGTCATAAAGAATTGAAATGGGATTTTTGATTTGATTTTCTATAATTACAAGATTTCCTTTTCCAGTAAAGTTTTCCTCTCATACTTGATTGTGATGTAAATGTAACTCTGTGATCTTGAAGGCTATATGTGGCAGGTCCTATGATCCTGGAAAAGCTTTGTGCTTCTTCAGTGACCAGTCTAACATACCAGTCTAACATAAATCAGAAATCTTATGCTATGTTGTTCACAGAGTGATGGTTTCTTTTTTTGGCTACTGAAACTCTTAAAGCCAACTATTCATTTGAAGAGTGGTTATGGTTTGCCTCTGTTCTGGTCAACACCATTCAAGACAGATGCTTGAGGCATAAGAAGGGGATTTTATCTGTTAGTGGTTGTTTAGAGGCAATGATTCATATTTAACATAAGGAAGATCTTCATATTTCTTTACTTGTGATTTGATATATTACCTTATTAATTCTCTCATCTTAGATTCCAATCACTTGAGAGATATGTTCTGAATTTTCTTAATAAACTGCTAAAATTATGATAACTCCTTAATTAATTAACATTGGGCTCCCATAATAGTTTGTTAAATAGTCCAGTGAAACCTTTTTTGCCATAACTTCTTTTGATCATCACTGTCTATACCCAATATTATTAGAAAGAAGGTTCTTTGTAAACTTTTAAATGTAACAAGGGCAGGCTACCTTAATAGGAAAATTTCCCATGTACCTTTGGGTTCTCATAAAGACAAAGGAAGGAGAAAAGCTTGTTAAAATAAGCAAAATAGTATGTTAGCAGGTACAAGTCAGGTGACTTGCTCATCTCTTTTTTCAGGCTCTAATTTGCTCTTATGTCTCTACATAAGATGGATAGGCTTTTCCTAGGTGAGGTATGGGGCATCTGACTAAGTGGTCAAAAGATGGTCACCTGTTCATGTTAGATAAGAGACAATGGTGCAGAGGTACAAAAATAAATTGGAGGATTTTCTCTGTAGTTGTCACTTCTGCCATACCAGGCTTGGTCCCATGACAAAATAAAACAAAGGTGGAGAGCCTTTCTATGATTAAGCAAGTGAATTTACAATCTACAATTCACAGTTCTGGGGCTTTGCAATTACCATCCCTATTGAATCATATTAAATCGATTAATATTGAGTGGAATAGAGTAGGGGACCAAATGAATTATATCTCACAGACTGCATGAAAAAGGGAAGTTTTAGGGCATTCTTGAGCAGCTGCAAGTAGGAAGCCATATGGTCTTGGGATAGAAGTGAGAAAAGTAGGAACAAGCAGATTGGAGAAACAAATGGTAGGCTGCAGTTGGGAGTGGAGAGACAGAAGGAAAAATACATGGCATCCCTGAATCCAGGACTCCTGGCAAAAGCCTAATGAACCTTGAGTTAAGCAAGTTGAACAAGAGGCTTCACAGATCTCTTACTTGCTCCTGAAGATAATCAATTTCATGAGTAAGAAGGGACCTAATTTTAAGTTTTTACCATCTGGGTCATGAGTTCTGAATAGATTATATCTCTCTCCTGTTCTGTTGGGATTAGTGGAGATGAATATAAAATTAAGATTACATTCTCTTTGGACTTATTCTATTATTTGATTTACTCATGCCATTTATATTGCTTTATGACTTCGTTAAATAATTGTTGGTTTGGTAATTCTTTCATGTCTGGGAACATAGGATGAAGGCTTTATTTCTTTATTTGAATAACAAATTAAGCAAAAGTAACTTTTAAAGAAATTGAATGAAATGACAACTGTCCAGAGTCGCCATTGTTACATAAATGAGACTATTATTCATTTAAAAATAAAGATTTGGGATGGAATAGGGGAGAGGAATGGAATTTAATAAAGCCCAGTATAACAATACAGATGTTATATAAAATAAGTTGTACTATTATCCCCATTTTATAGAGGGGAAAGGTGAGTTTTAGAGGAATTACGTAATTTGTCCAAGGTTAGCATATCTAATTTTAACAATGTAACACATTTCTTTTCAAAGTGTTTTTAATTTAAGAGGTATATTCCAATTTGGGGGGCATATTTTATTCACACTAATAAAAAATCACAGAATAATGTTTATTCTGAGTTTCATTATTCTGTACTTTGCATATGCTTTTGGCTATTTTCCCCTGAAGTTTTATTGATGGCTTTTGGGTTGATGGGAAAGTTGTGGTTATTTTAAAGGTTAAATATATGTCTAACTCGAGTGTGATTGTTAGCACTTGTCCTAATTTTATCGTCATCTCTTCTACTCTATATTCATCAACAGAGTTATGCTACTTTCATTTCTTTCTAGTTACTCTGAATATGTAAGTAGAAATCCAAGAGTTCTTAGCTAATCTAGTTGATGTTTCCTTTCTTTCAGGAGTGAATGATACCGTGACAGGGACTTCAGAAGGCTACCAGGGTGAACATCAAATGGTAGGTAAATAGTTTCTCCACCTACAAACTGTAATCAATCAGTTTCTACAATATCTAAAGGATTCCCTACAAATAAATTGGATATAGGGAATGGTTCCTGGAGAAGCAGCTCATTCAGTAACATTCTCATGACTCACAATGAAAATAAGGCTCATTGGGGACTCTACTGGGATCTTCGAAGTTGATCATCTTAATGCTTGTGTCATATTGCAGTCCTTTTGATTTATCTTTTTTTGGCCCTTTGACCATTTGAAATGAATGAATTTCTTTTATTTCTATCACTAAATTCTTCAAGAATTTGAGTTCTCTTCTCTTCCCCCCAGAATACAATCATTTGATTTTATTAGTACCAGAACATGGTAATCAGTAATGCATGATGATGACCTTGAATCGTCAAGAACAGATTAAGTTATTAAAAGATTAATCATTTTTTGGTTCATGATATCAGAAATTTAGAGCTGGAGGGCATCATAAAAGTCATCTAATTCAAATTTATTCTTTTATAGATGAAGAAACTAAAGCCAAAGTCACACAGGTCACACATTTGACAGTTAGGATTTGAACTCAGAGCCTCTGATTCTAGACTCTACCACTCTGTGCATTCACAGAGTTGACTACAAAAACCTGTTGAAGAACATTTCTCTTTTAAAAAACATTTTAAAAATTATTATAAATTTGATAAATATCCAACTTGATAAATAGCAACAGATACAACATTCACTATACAACAGACCATAAGGTCTGTGTACTATGTACAACTTTTTGGGGAAAATTTCAAATTTATCATGGTAGTTCCAATAATGTTCTGCTTGTTTGTGTATTTTTTTTGGATATTTCTTGTATTTTCTTTTTAATTTTTAATGATTCTTTTCAGCATTAAGATCATTATCCAAAAACTTTCTCCATCCCCACAAAAGTTCAGGTATGGTCGTCACATGAGAAATTCCCATGTTGGCCATTTTTGAAAATATCTTTGTCCCACTTGTCCTTCGCCTCTCTGCCAAAAGACCTCCCCTTTTCATTTTATCATTCTCATCGCAATTTCTACACTCCACTTCTTTTGGAAATATTAGAAAAGAAAAGCAAGGAATCCCAAAATGTCATGGGAATATAGGTAGAACAACTTTATAATCCTTAATGTAAAATGATGATTTAGATTCCTTGAGGTCCAGCTCTGTCTTTTGGTAAGGAGTCCTAATGTCTGAGTCTTTAAGGACTCAGTCCTTTTTTGCTATTTCCAGATGAAATTCCAGATTATCAGAGTCCTTGAAACCCAGTACTTTGTGGTCATATATACAAATAGATTTTCCACTTTGTGTAGCAATCCCACCTGCTAAGCCCTTACCTCTTGGAAATGCACCAATTATCTTAGGAAAAACACAATTATTTAACATCTACTGGTCATCCTGTCATCTAGGGGAGGGGTGGGGGGGGGGTAAGAGGTGAAAAATTGGAACAAGAGGTTTGGCAATTGTTAATGCTGTAAAGTTACCCATGCATATATCCTGTAAATAAAAGGCTATTAAATTTAAAAAAAAAAAAAAAAAAAAGGAAAAACACAATTAACATACACACCTAAATAGTAACCCTGGGCATTGAGAAAATAATGATTTGCAAGGTTATTGTGAATTGCTCTCAAGAAAAGTGCCATGAATGCTCCAGAGAAAATATGAAATGTATCTATCTATCTTTAATACTGTATGGTCATTTCTTTCCCTAAAATTTATTGTTTAGCTTGATACCCAAGACCATTAGCAATTGTTTTCCAGTATTATCACCTACTATTTCCTTTTTGTAACTTGTATTCTAGACGGACTGGCCTTGTAAACTTTTTTGAATATTTTTAGCACTTTTTCTGCATATGTATCCTTGTTCATGTCATATTATTTCTGAGATGTTTCTCCCTTTTACTTAGCCCCTATCTTATCTCCATTAGTTGAAATCTTTGCCATTCTTTTAGGCCTTGTCAAAATATTATCTTCCATGTGGCCTTTCTTGTTTTCTATCATATCTGATTCTCAGGCAGAAGTAACCCCTTCCTCCTTTGAACTCTCAAAATATTTTTCTTGTATATCTTTTATATACTATAAAACATTTAGCATAGTGCCTGACACATAGTAGCCACAATATAAAGGCTTATTATTCTCTTCCTTTCCCCATCTATTAAGTATTTGTTTGTGTATATAAGACCTTGGCAACTGGTTCCCTCACTTCCTGGAAGTTAGAGGGAGAAGAAATGGAAGCAATGTTAGATTTTATATTCTTGGACTCAAAGATCATTGCAGAGGATGACTGCAGTCATAAAATTAAAAGACATTTGCTCCTTGGAAGGAAAGCTATGGCAAAATATGTAAAGCATACTAAAAAACAGAGACATCACTTTTCTGACAAAGGTTCATGTAGTCAAAACTATGGTTTTGGAAGTAGCAATATATGTCTATGAGAATGGAAGTATAAGAAAAACTTGAGTATCACAGAATCAACACTTTTGAATTGTACTGAGGAAGATTTTTGTGAGTTCCTTGAACAGCAAGAAGATTAAAGCAGTCAAAACTTAAATTATTTCAGTTTATTTACTGAAGCTTAACTATTTTGGTCATAAAATAAGGAGACAGGATTCATTGGGAAAGATTGAAGGCAAAAGGAAAAGTGTATGTCAGTGGATGAGATGGATGGTATTATGGAAATAATGAACATGAACTTGGACAGACTTTAAGAGATAGTGGAGATAGTGAAGGGTCTGGCATGCTATGGTTAATAAGTTAATAGGATCATGAAGAAATGGACACAATTGAGTAACAACTATTCTAGATCATAAGCTCTTTAAGGAAAGGCGTCATGTTTTAATTACCTTTGTGATCAATAATTATGCAAGATCTTAAAAAATAACCACTATGTCTTACATATCTATGGCATCACATGAGAGGAAATGGAGTAACCATTGGTAAATTTGGTGTGACTTTTTGAAGTGATATTTGGTTTGGTTATTGGATTAGTCCAAATCTTAAAAAGAGCAATACTTTCATGCTTTTAAAAAAGGTCATTAATTTTGTTTCTAATTCCCATCTGTCCTCGTCTGCCGATTTCACTTATTTATATAACTAACTCTTGGTGTTGAGTTCTCCTCTTGACAAATGAAGTTAATGTTGCTATTTACCCCTAATTCCATGGTGTTATTCTTATCCTTAGATAACTATCCATTTGATAACTATTTATTGGGATTTAACAAATGTCATCTTAGAAATAACTTTTCAGACTTTACAAACTTTACAAGTTTGTAAATTTCAAATTTATGAACTAGAATTTTGGACTTGGAATAACTTTAGAGAAAATTTTTGCTTTCCCTATTTCCACTTATTTTACAGATTTGGGAACATGAGACTAAGCAATTCCAATAAACAATAATTATCCTAGGCAATGCTTTCTAGGTATTTCACCAATACTTTATTTTTTATATCTTTGTGTCTCATAGGCCATCGTACATGATCAAGTGGTGACCACTAATAAGGGTATATATATTGGAGTTGGTGTCTTTGTAGGAGTGCTTCTCATTGTGATTCTACTTGTCTTTGTTTTGAAACGTAAGTTATTTCCAAGTTTTTGACAATTATATAGAAATCTTTAATACCTAGAAGGACAACTTATTGGAAAAATAAGAGACTTTGATTTTTATACCAATGATTATATTGAGGCATACAATGTCTTCTACCTTATGAGATGATTCTTTGTAAATTTAGTATAAAATTTCTGATAGAATTACTATTTGAAGTATCAAATTTGGAGAGTGGTCACAATCAATAGTTGGGAAATTACATAAATCAAATCAATTATTTGAAAAGTAATGATAATAGTGTACCTCAATATGCTATAATTTTGTTTTCTAATTTTATCATTAACTTCTTTTTGGAGGGTAGAGTCAAGATGGTAAAATGAAAGATTATAACTGTTAAACGTCTTCCAAAACTTCTTTTACAAAATGACCACAAAAAAAGGCCAAACAAAATTCTGAGCAGGAAAAGCCAAGAAAAGTCACAACTTAGAAAGACAGGGAAAAAAAGCCTGTGGATACTGGAGTGGAGACTGGCTGAGAACATGATGCTACAGAAGTGCACAAGCTGTGTGTTGTGGCTCCAGTGGCATTGGCAGTGGGGAGAAGGGTATAGTCATTGTGCACTATGACCAAGTTGGATTTATAGCAAGAATGCATAATAGGTTCAGTATAAGGAAAATAATAAATCCAACAAAAATCTCAAAATTATATTAAAAAATGCAGAAGAAAATTGATGAAATACAATACTTATTCCTATTAAAAGACACTAAATGCATAGGAATAAAAGGAGCTTTTGCTAAAATAAGTATTATCTAAAACTAAGAGCAAGAATCATTTGTAAAGGGGATAAGCTGGAAGCCTTACTGATAAGAATAAGGATAAAGCAAGTTATCCATTATTTAGTATTGTATTATATATGCTATCCAAAGCAATCATAAAATGAAGGAATAAATATAGGCTATGAGGAAACAAAACTGTCACTTTTGTAGATGATATAAAGGTATACTTAGAGAACCCTAGAGAGTCAATGAAAAATTGGTTGAAATAATTAACTTAACTTATTACATAAAATAAAGCCACAGAAATCATTAGCATTTCTAGATTTTATTAATAAAACCCAGAAGTAGGAGATGGAAAGAAAAATTCCCTTTAAAATAATTGCAGACAAGAGAAAATGCTTAGGAGTTTGCCTGTAAAGACATACATAGGAATTATATGAACACAATTACATAATACTTTCCCACACAAAGACAGAGCTAAATAATTGAAGAAATATTAATTGCTCATTTGTACATCAATCCAATATGATAATTATGAAATCATCTAAATTAATTTACTTATTCAGTGCCATAGCAATCAAATTGACAAAGAATTATTTTATATAGCTAAAAAAATAACAATTCATTTAGAGGAATAAAAGGTCAAGAATATTGAGGATATTGATGAAAAAAAATAAATGGCATCTATTAGTATGAGGTACTATGTTACAAAAGTGGTAATAGCAAAACAATTTGGTGCAAGAAAGGAAACAGTGGTTGATCAACAGACTAGATTATGTATACAACATATGGAAACAAATGAACACATTAAGAGATATTTGATGAGCTCAAAGATTAAAGGACTTTTGTCTGAGAAACTGAGAAAAACTGCTGAGAAAATATGAAAGTAACCTTGTAAAAACTAGGCATAATCCAACATTTTATACCATATATTAAAATAAGGTGAAAATTAGTAAATGATTTTGACATAAAGGGTGATAGAATAATCAAATTATAGAAGTGCAGAAAAAAAGTTGCTTGATATATTGATATATTGATAAGGGAAGAGTTCATTACCAATAATAGATGAAAGATTTGTAAGAGGTACAGTGAATACTATACTTTTGATTACATTAAATAAATGTTTGTGTACAAACAAAACAAATGTAGCCAAAATTACAAAAAAACAAAAACTGGAAAAAATTACAATGAGTTTCTTTGACAAAGGTCTCATTTCTGAAAATATAGGGAATTGAAATTCATTAATTTCGTAGCCATTCTCCAATTAATAAGGATACGAAGCCAAAACTTATCAATAATCAAATAAAAGATACTCTCAATCATTAATAAATAGATAAGTGAAAACTAAAACAACTCTGAGGTACCACCTCAACTAACAGATTGGTTAAGAAAAGGAAAATGAAAAATGCTGGGTGGGGAGAGTGTGGGATATAAGCAAATAGATACATTAATGAATTCCTGGTGGAGATATGAACTAGTTCAACCATTTTAGAAAACAATATGGACTTATGCTGAAAGGTATAATGCTACTAGGTTCATACTCTAATGATACTAAAAAAAAATAGGAAAAGGATTGCTATGTACAAATATATATCTCACCTTTTTTGTAGTGTCAAAGAATTGGAAACTGAGAGGATGCCTATCAATTAGGGGATGACTGAACAAGTTAATGGTATATGACTGTGCTGACATACTATTGTGCCATAAGAAATGATGAAGGGAATGGCTGAAGTGAAAACTCCCATGAACTATGGCAAATTGAAGTGTAGCAAAACCAGGAGAACAAAATACACAACAGCACTATTATAATGGTTATCAACTGTGAAAGACTTAGTTATATTGATCAATAGAATGATCTGTGACAATTCCAAAAGATTCATAATGAAAAATGTTATCTACACTTCAGATAAAGAACTGATAGACTCTTAGATAAAGAATGAAACTTTTTATCTTTATTTTTCTTCTCCCCTCACAAAATTACTAATGGGGAAGTAGAGTGAATAATATATTTCTTGCCTTCTCAATGAGTGAGGAAAGGGATGGAGGAGAAATGAAATTTGAAACTAAAAACAAACATAAAAAAAATAAATATTGCTCCCAATGATAGGGAAAGATCGTATACAGATGCTGATTAAAAACAAAACAAAATAAAAAACTCAAACAACAACAATTTGTTGAATAGCTCTTGAATTGCATTGGTCAATGAGAAAGTTGATATGCACACCTAATCTGAAAGAATTTTGAATGAAATTATGATAAACTGTTAGTTTTTCCATGGTACTACATAATTTGGATTATAAAATGGGATTTTAAGAGTTTAATCTAGGGTTCTCTAAGCAGCTAGGGAATTCTAGATTAAGAGACCAATTGGTCTTGAAGCTTTTGTAGATTGCAGGAACTTTAACTGTGTAAGTGGATGGCATACCCTTCCTCTTTGACTTTTATACTTAGGAAAATTTTTTAAAAAGTGTATCATTCTCCTTTAGAAAGAGTTAATGATCTTTTGATGATCAAAATGTGGCATATTGGAAAGAGTACTGGATTGGGAATTGGGAAATCTGGACTGGAATCTCAATTTAGGTTCTAAATACCTGTAACTCTGAGAAAATAAGCTGACTTTTCTGTTTTATCATGTTTTATCATCTATAAAACAAGATTTGAGTAACTCACCTAAGTTCATGTCCGTCTTAAAGCTATGATTCCATGATACTATGAAATATTATGTATAATGTAGCTGTTGTTCAGATAAGTGGATGTATTCTTTGGGAGTTTTTGTGGAAAGAAACAAGAAATATAAGGGTGCTCTGGAGTGGGAGAGCAAAGGCAGGAAATATAGCCAGGACACACTTTTTTTTAACTTCATTTTTTAAAAAGCTTTTTATTTTCAAAACATATACATAGATAGTTTTCAACATTCACCCTTGCAAAACCTTGTGTTCCATTTTTTTTCCTCCCTGCCCTTTCCCCTAGATGGCAAGTAATCCAATATATGTTAAACACGTGCAATTTTTCTATAAACATTTGCACAAATATCATGCTGTACAAGAAAAATCATATTAAAAGGGGAAAAATGAGAAAAAACAAATTGCAAGCAAATAACAACAACAAAAAAGTGAAAATACTATGTTGTGATCCACACTCAGTCCCCACAGTCCTCTCTCTGAGTGCAAATGGCTCTCTCCATCACATGACTATTGGAACTGGCCTGAAGAGCCATGTCCATCAGAACTGATCATCATATAATATTGTTTCTGCTGTGTACAATGCTCTTTTGGTTCTACTTCCTTCACTTAGCATCAGTTCATGTAAGTCTCTCCAGGTCTTTCTGAAATTTTCTTACAGAACAGTTACATTCCATAACTTTAATACATCATAACTTATTCAGCCATTTTCCAACTGATGGGCATCCACTCAGTTCAGGACATACTTTAAGTTTATTCTGCATCATTAATACTTTAAATTTAGACAGTCAACAAAACAATAAACATCTTTATTTAGAATGTTTGCTTATTTCTGAAGTGTGAATGATGACATCGAAAGTTTAACAATGGGACTCCAAATTATTCTAATTGGTTCAACAGAACCCTGAGAATAAGGCATCTTCCTTGTCAAAAAGCTTACAGAATATTAATATTTTTAAAAAATCTTTAAAATTATCTAATTCAGGGATTTCCTTAAAAATAAAAAAAAAATTTTTTTAAAAATATTTCCCAATCACATTTTCAAAGATTTCTTAACATTCATTTTTTTAAAAAAAGTTTTGAGTTCCAAATTGAGTTCCCTTTCTATAGCTCTTCCCTTACCAAAGGAGAAAGTAAGCAATATGATAGCCATCATATGTGGGAAATCGGGAGAAGGAATTGGCAAATCGCTCTAGTATCTTTGCCAAAAAAACAAAACAAAACAAAACAAAAAACCCAAATGAGGTCACATTCAGATTGAAGTGATAAACAACCACCACAGCATACATGTGAAGTAATGAAAGACACTTCCATGTTAGAACTGTTGTAAAAGAAAACACACCAAAAAATCAAGAAAGTAAGAAAAATTAAAACAACAACAACAATATAGGGCATCTTAATCTTATGGATTCCATCTTAGAATACATGTTTTCTGAAAATAAAATACAAAGGATTAGAAAAGAAGTTAATTACATTGAAATGAAGTTATAGAAATAAAACCCAGAACACAAATTTTAAACCAACATAAACTAAGTAAGCTCATAGAATCCAGACTAACAATTCCTCATGCTAATCTAATGTTTTCATTTTATAGATGAATGTGCTGGGATTTAGAGATATTGTTCAAGGCATTAATGACAGGTCCAAAATGCAAATGACTCCTAATGCAATTGTATGAATATATATCATGAGGGTTTAATCTTGAACTCTTATTTTATAAGCTTTGCTGACACATTCAATTTATCATCTTTTGGATTTTGACACCTACTTTTCCCCATTTTCTTCCTACCTAGGATATTTCTATAACGGAAAGAATGCACATGTTCTAAGGTAAGCCTCGGCATTGTTCTGAATACTTATATTACTCAGTATAGAGTTGCCTCTGGAAGAAATGGAACAGCCCATATTCCTTCTTAATTATTTCTGACATTTCTATCTTAAGTGAAAATTGAATTTCAGTCTTCCTTCTTGTTCTGACTCCTTTCTGTGCACCCCACCTCTCCTCACCTACAGAGTAAATATCCTAACTCATCCTTGCATGTCTTTTCTCATGCCCATCCCAATTTTAGTAATTTTCACTAGTTTCTTCATTTCTCTGGAACACTGTCAGAACTGTCATAGGATTAACCAAGCAGTTGCTGTTTGCTAGGAGTATAATTGAATCTTTTTGCCTACTTGGTGATGGGGTGAGAAATTGAATTAAATGCTCTGGTCTCTATAGTTGGTCAAATTGGAATGGCCTAGAGCCAGGTTTCTATGGAGCCAAAATGAGCAGGCAAGAGTTAGGTTGTGTGCCTGAAACTCAAGATATTTGGCTGAATGGAAGAGTAGGGATCTGTTTGGGTGGATTTGTATTTGGTACTTTTTTGGAGTAGCTTTCATGTTGGGTTGGCACATGTGAGTGCTTTTACTCACAGGTGTTATCTCTACCTAAGAAGATCAATTGCAAAAATAAATGGTGACTGGAGGACTTTACTGTCTTGGAACTGAATTCTTATGGATACAAATAATTTTCCTAAGAGTTTCAGGGCCTTATAACCCTAATTTAAGTATCTTCTGATTAATTTTTTTGCTTCTGTTTTGAAATTAACTTTTTTGGGTGGCGACTTGGAGATAGGGCACAGTTCCCATAGCTGTCAATGCTTCTATTCTTGTTCAGCTTCTGTGTTTAAAAGTTTGTTTTTATTCATTTGTGGAGAGTTAAGGGCATATTTTTGGATTCATCTTGAATCAGCTCCTCTTTCCCAAAATGAACTTACCACTTTCTTATTGGCACACCATTCTCCCAGTGGAATACAAGCTTTTTGGGGAGCAAGTATTATTTCATTTAGTCTTTCTATCCCTAGGATCTTATGTACTGCAGCTCATGATGCTCACAATCAAAACTCAATAAATGTTCTATAGATTTGATTATTTTTGAAAAAACTGATCATTCTTCTTATGATCACATCACGTTCATTTCTGAGTCTGTTCCTTTTTATCAGAACAAGAAAATGAAATGACTAAATAACCTGTGAAATGATTTTTTTTTCTTTTTTTTCTTTTTTAACTGTGATACCTCCTTTTTTTGTTTTTTCTACAAAGGGGTATTTGTGAGTAGTACATTTAGCTACACCTTTTTCCTTTTTTTTTCTTTACATAGAATATGAAGATTGATATTATTCAATTATCTGACAATATGTCTATTTCTGATTCTTGATCAACACTTTCACATTTAGAGTATGAAAATTAAAGTTCATATTCTAAAAATTGATCCTTAGACCCTTTCACCTCTTTTTCTACTCATGATCACTGAAAGTGGGAAGGACCACACAGGACAGAAAACATTATACAATTCTTTGTTTCATGGGTTGCCATAGCCAAAAGATTTTTCTCTGTGGGGCTAGACTCTTGACCACATTTTCTTAATTTCCAAATAAATTCTTCTCTTTTCCTCTACCCAGAAATCCAGCTTTTTGTAACAAAGACCAAAAAAAAGAAAGGGGAAAAAAAAGGAAAAATCCATTTAGGAAAACTAAGTGGGTTGGTTGCTTTCTAACAAGTGATTTAAAAAAAACATACAAACAAAAAAACCCAACTATCCTTTAAGTGTTCTGAATTTAAAGGGAATTTTCAACTAGGGATTTTAGGTAGTTTGTATTTTAGATGACTTTCTTGTTACACCAATTTCTTATTCATCATTTACTCTTCTCTTTCTGTAGTCTGACTTTCTTGGCACGTGGTAGAGAAAGAATGGAGAGGACTACTACTGAAGATATCAACCATGCAGTGGACAATGGCTATGAAATTGAAGATAATTCTTACATTATTGAAAAGGATAATATCCATATTATACAAACATGCAATGAGAAGCAGCAACCTTCCAAGTTTAGCCATAACATCCTGAATTGACAATTTTTCTGACTTTTTTCCTTATTACTTTCTTTCAAGCTCATGGACTACTTCTGGGTGTTATCTCTACCTGACAGGAGCAATTGCAAAACTAAATAGTGACTCTGGAGATGATAAAAACTAACTTGGTACCAAACAAGGGCACATTTATCAGACTACAAATTGTGCCAGAAAAATTGGGGATTATATCTGGCACTGATTCTCCTAAGCTATGCCATTTTGTGTCATGTGTGAACGTAGAAAAGTTAGGATTTCTGGAGAGTAGCACAATCACTGTAGCTTTCAATCAATCAATAAAACAAATAAAAGGGTAGTTTTGTTTTTGTTAATCCCAATTGCTACATTTCTCCTTAAGTTCTCATGTAGGCAGCTGGTTTTATTTCCATTATATATATTTTAGCACAGGTAGATCCAATTTCCTTTCTTGTTTTTGCAAATGTGGCTTGTTGCCAACTTATTTCCTGGGATCTGAGAGAGCTCATTTCCATAGTTACAGTGCCTTTCCTATATTATGCTACAATATATGCAAAAACATTCTATTAATAAGTGGTAGATATTGCTTGGAAATGAGAACATGAATCCAATGTAGAGAAATTGCAACTGTCTCGACCTTCTGCTGCCACAAATTGACATAAGATATACAAGTCTGAGCTATGGAAAGAAAAACTACTTTGGAAAACTGCAGTGAATGAGTTGTTCAATAGGAAAAGCTTTTTTAGAAAGAAACAGAAGCTATTGCTGTTTGAGATATCCTACTTTAGAGTGACAGATTGTTTCCATCTTTACCTAACAAATTCAAACTTAAAAGATTCAATGATTAATGGGAAAAGGCCAGTTTGTTGATTTTTCTTTACTAACATTATGGGAAATCTGCTATTTCTTCCTCAAAAGCTTAGTTAGGCTTTTTTGTTTCACTGGGGAAATTTGTACGGTAGAAAAAATGATAAACTGATATAGGGACAATAAAGCTATTATTATGGTTGTTTTAACCAATAATTTAAAACAAGAACCTTTTTTTTTTTCCCTCTTTTCAAGTATTTAGAACATTTTGAAAGTTAAGATCACCTGCTAACTTCCTATATTTATAATTTGATGTAGAATGAATTTCCATTCTGAATTACTATTTACAATTTTGTGATGTATGGTTGTCCTAACTTTAAACTGGAAATTTATAGCAACTTTTGGAAGAGATTTCAGTGGTGGTGACAGCTCCACTAAGAAAGAGGGCTGGCTTTAAGATTTTAATGATGGTCAGTATGTAACACATCCTAAAATAGTACTAGAAGGATCATAAGTTGAGGAAATTACCCCCATTATATTACTAAGTAGATGTAGTGTATGTCACATACCAATTAGCTTATACTTCAGCTTTCTGCGTTCTCCAGTGGGTAAAAGTGTCATCATGATCAATGGTGATAAAAGATGTGAAGAGTCTTTGAGAAATTAAGCACTCTGCAAATGTAAGGTATAATCATCCTTATCATTATTACTTAGGATTATAAGTCTATGTGGAGCCTGTCACAGTAGGAAGTCCACAATTACATGCCCAATAAGTTGGATGTTGATGAAAATGATGATGACAGTGGTCTCAAAGCTAAATTGCTGCTCTAGCTTATATGTATCTCTTTAACAACTTATCGTTAGGAATTATTTTTGTTCCATGAAACAAGAGGAAAACAATCTGTTGAACAACTTTGAGTACAAAACACGTTTCATGATTTAATAATCTTTTTTGAATGAAATATTTGTAAAGAAGAAAAATGTATATTATGACATTTAGATTCATGACAATTCATAAACCTCTTTAGCTGGTTTGAGATGGGATATAATGTAGAGTTATCAGTGTCTTTATTTTTAAATTTAAATGCCTCTTTGAAAACAAGCTACTCTTGTCTTTCACTGAAGGGTATAGATCTAACTGAACAATTTTTCAAAATTATGTGCTGTATGTACTCTGTGAAGAGGGTATTTTAGTCCCGTTATGATCATAAAACAAAAATAGTTTTCTTTTGAAAGTGGCTTGTTATTTTCTTAATTTGTGAATGAATAGTGTACACAGTTAGACCACGACATTGTAATATTTCTTCACTAGAGGTCCTTTTATTATTGTATGGATGTAATTGAAGATACTCGGTAAAAGTATCACAATATAATTATAACTAAGTTATAATCTAAGTAGAAACTATGAAGAGAAGTTCAATACCAGATCTATAATTCAGTACAATAATAGATCTATAATTCAAATCATTCAGCAGAACTATGTGAAAATATCTCAGTGAAAACAGCTAGATGAATATTTCTAGTTAAAAGAGGGAAATAGTAAATCCTCAACAAGATGCCAAAATAAAATGATATTAATATATATTACACAAAATCTTAGCTTAAAAAAGTTTTCCTTTGGGGCAGCTCATTGGTGTAGTGTTTAGTAGACCATCATCCCTGAATTTAGGAGGACCTGAGTTCAAATCTGCCCTCAGACACAATACTTTCTGGCTGTGTCACCCTGGTCAAGTCACTTAACCCCAATTGGCCTCAGCCAAAAAAAAAAAATTCCCTTGAGAGTAGGTTAAAAAAAAGTAGCTAAGAGACCCCAGTCCCAGATGTAAAAAATATAATAATGTTATTAGGAACCTAAATAGCTAATAAGTCATGTATATACATTAGAGATAATGCATCATCGATAGGGCCTATAGTTTGTACCAGTTTGATATTTTTTTTTACCTAAATAGCTAAAGGAATCAATTTCTACCTAAAGCAGAGGGACAAATATAATAGTATGGTTTTAAATATAAAAATAACGACATTTTTGATATGTCAAATTTGTACATATTTTATGTATTAAATAAACATTTGTATATATATATATATATATATATATTATGAATATAAATTACATTAAGTTTAAATACCTGGTTAAATTATATTAAACCATTAAAATATAAAATTATTATATATAAGTTTTAAATTATTAAATTGTATATTATAAATTACATTATATAATTATTATATATAATATATATAGTAAGATAAATTAGCTTACCCATGATATTTTAATATTGATTACTAGTAGTAATATCAGTGGCATTCTACTGGGTATCCAGTACTTTACCACTTACCACTAATAGATCAAGAAGAAATCTCTGAAGAAATATACAAATGTCAAGGTCTAACTTCTTAAATCTATTTCTGGGCTATAGTATACAGGGTGTTCTAAAAATCTTAGTTCAGTTGAGTATTATAATATTACATCATGATAATATTTAATAGCTTAAAACTTCAATAAGATCTTTCATATACTGTATGTAGTAGAGTCTATAAGCAAGTGACTTAAGGGAAATAGATCTTGACAGTGTACATTTCTCTGGTTTGAGTTCCTCTTGATGCATTGATGTAAGTAGATAGAATACTGGATACTTAAAAGGAGGCGGTCAATATTACTACCAGCAAATTTAATGCCAGTAAGTTTTTATTGCTATATAAATATGACTACTGTATTTTATAGTTAACTAGAAATAATCCATATTACCCATGACGTATATGTGGCAAGTGGATCAATTTTATCTGGTTTGGTATAATTCTAAATAACTAGATTAATCTATTGCTAAGTATTGGAATAATATCTTAAAACCTGCAAAACCTTGTTTGCAAACTCCTTAAGTAGAATTAAGTTATGTATGCATTCAAGATAACCCTAGTTGCAGCAGAAGATATATTGGGGTGCTGGATTAAGATGAAAGGTTAGATTACTAGAATCCAAATTATAAAAATCCATTATTTTTAGTGGAAAACTAGCAATATATTGAGACATTTAACTAGAATATTTTAATCCTAAATGTAGAAACATGATCAAGAAATGGTGTTAGATTGCAATTTCCTCTAGATTCCACCAATTTATTTCTATTATTCTAAATAGCTGTTTCTATTCAGTGCAGTAATCAACTAGAACCTTTAAATAAGATACTTAAGGGGATTACAATTATACCTGACATTAATTTCTTCATCACAGTTCTTCCTTGAGTTTGTATTGATACAAGTAGCCAGACTACAGAATATTCTGTATTTCTTTAAATCATATAGTTAATTAGGATTCATGAATAAATTATGATGTGTACATTGTAAATGGGCCAAATAGATTATTCCAAATTGTTCAGAATGGTTTTCACATAGCTGGCTGAATCTATTTTTTGTATTAGAAACTCCAGTCAAGTATATGAGAATTAAATACTATTGGCAGATAGGTGGCATGGTGGATAGATTAGTGAACCTGTAGTTAGCAGGATATCAATTTAAATCTAGCCTCAGAGACTTATTAACTTTGTGACTCTAGGTAAGTCACTTAACCTTTCTCTACTTCAGTTTCACCATATGTAAAATGGGAACAATAATAATATCTATGTCAAAGGGTGGTTGTGAGGATAAAATGAGACAATTGTTATTAAAAGTACTTTGTAATTCTTAAAATACTATATCAATGCTAGCTGTTATTCTTAATCTTTGCAGAAGGTTCTCTAGCTAGATTATTTGAGTCACTGATTTAAAATATAATATTCCTATTAGGAAGCCAGGTAGCTTCTAAATCATGCTACAGGAAACATTGTCAAAAAATAGATTGTAACATTTTTGTTTTTTTTAATTACTATGTGCATCTATCTCTACCTAAAGTAGTGATCTTTTAGAACTTAAAATTTAAAGTTCTTGATGTAACATTATTATTATAATAGTTAACAAAACTGCACTGAGATTTTTAGAACATCCTGAGTAGCCCAGGAAAAAGAAATTTAAGGGGAATAGTTAGACCTTTATATTGTATATTTCTTTATAGAGATTTCCTCTTAATTTAACAGTGGAAAATAGCTATAGGACTGAATACTCAGTAGGATTCCATTATTATTACAACTAATAACATTTTGTTACTAGTAAGTAATCAATAGTATCAAGTAAGGCAGGAATTTTAAGTTAACTAAAGCTTAAACATATACCAATATTTTTATATTTTAATAATTTAATAATATAAGTTTGATATGTAAATATAAATTTATGTTCACAAATTTTTACATACATTTTTGTAACTCCCTAGTTACTGTTTCCTTTAACATTGCATCTTGGGAGTCATCTGAAGAAGACAGAGGGAGGGTAAATTCTCCATTCTCCAGAGTCAGGAGAGGGGACTACAGTCTGAGGTCCACCTCTTGCTCACTTTCCCCCCTTCTCTCATTCCATCTCTTCTTTCTTGCTACCATTTCCCATCCATCTTCCCTCTTTAACCCTTTTCTGGACACCTACCAGATCCCCAAGGAGCCTATGTGTGCCCTTATAGGAATGTGTGAGGCAGGGGGGGGAAAGTCAGTCCACTTGTTTGAGTAATTCAAAAAATGTGTGCAAAACATACCTGGAAACCAATCATCTTCAGGAAGGGGGAGGGAAAAAAGTCAGTAAAACAAAAAAAAAAACACTCAAAGGACATGGTACTTGTGATTGGAGATCTTCTGATAACATTTCAATTACTACTGGCTTATTCTCTATGGAAATCTATCTCAGAACATGGAAAAAACAGGATACTAATAGCATAATCTACATTGTCTGATAACATTTCAATTGCCTCAAGGTTGGTCTCTGTAAAAGCTAATGTTAAGCTCAGACTCTCATTCTGGCTATGTTACATGAAAAATATAGGTAAACTGAGGTTAAAAAAAAAAAACAGCCATTGCATTTTGATGCTCTTGATTCATTTGTTCTGGGTACTCTTACAGTTTTGGTGGTTAGGACATTTTTTTTCTCTGAGGTTTCATTTAAATTTTTGTGCAGTTCTTTTCTTCTGGGTTTATCTCTTGTGTTTCTCATAGCTCAACATATTTCATCATTTTCTTTCCAGGATTGGACATTTTTAGTTTTTGGATTGATGCATTGTGTTTAGGTCAAACTCTATTCCCTTCAGTATTCTTGGAAGTAGTATGGAAAGATCCTACTTGGTCTGGATTAAGTAGAGAAGACTAGGCTCCATTCTTACAGGAATTAAACTAACTAAACACTTCATCTCTCTACTCTGGATAATCTCTTTGGCTGTCCTCTATGCATAGAATATTCTTCCTCCACCCCAACTACTGATCTCTCTGGCTTCCTTTAAATCCTAACTAAAATCTTGCCTTCTATAGGAGGCTTTCCTCAGCACCTCTTAATCCCAATTAATTTCCCTGTTTTCCTATTTAGCCTATATATAGTTTGCTTTGTATAAATTTGTTTGCATCAAGTCTTCCCCATTAGATAGTAAGCTCCTTGAGGGCAGGGACTATCTTTTGCCTCTTTTTGTATGCCTAGTGTTTAGCATAGTGCCTGGAACAAAAGTACTTAATTGGTGTTGATTGATTTATTAATTGGATTCATTTAGGTATTGGTCGTGCTTCCATGCCTTTGCAGAAGCAAAAGAAATGGTATGAAATACTGAGCTATTTGGGTGTTAGTCTCGTTGTGTCCCATGTTGTACTTCCATTTGGGCTTCTTGGATATTGGATGCTAAACTGAGCTACTTGGGTACTAATCTGTCCCTGTCTCCTCTTGAGTCCCTGGCAATGCTAAAATATAACCTCATCCCCTACGCTGCTCTGTACTTTGGTTTTTGCTTTCCCAGGACTGTCTTTGATGGAGAAATATCCCTGTGAGGTAGGTAATAAAGAAGTTTTCACTTTACAGGTGAGGAGGTTGAAAAGCAGGGGATACTCAAAATTGACAAGGAACTGAGAAAGTCATATTTCACTTAAAAAAAAAAGCCTAAAAACTATGCATAAGTGATTCTATAAATTTATAAGTTTCTCTTTTAAAATAGAAATTTAGGTCTTTGGTCTGAGAAACAGTAAAATGACCATCCTTTTATTAATAATCTGCTGATCTTGTTAATAAAATGATTAAATTACCCATAAACTATATCTCTTAAAAACTTTTTAATCATCAGTTTGGGTTAAACATGAAGGAATCAGTCTTTTAACTTTAGATTCTTAACTTCAGTTGGGCCCATGTGGACAGTTTCTTTAAAGGATAATTTTCTGTGAGAACTCTGGCCATTATCTGACTCTCCCTTTTATCAGTGAGTAAATTTTATTTGCGTAACCATTTATATCTATATATCTATTTTTAGTAAAAACAGATTTGTGTGGCAGCTTTTTTCTAATTTTTACTTTCACAATGAGGCAATCAGTAGGCAGATGGGTCTACTTGAAAAATCCTCTGAAGTAATCTCAAATTTTCACTCTTCTGGGTCACTTAGGCCCTGTTCTATTTGTCTCTGTGTATGTTTGTGTGAGCTTTCTTAAACTTAGCTTTTTAAATAAGGAAACTGGAAAAGTAGGAGTTGTTTTGGAGAGGCATCAAGGAAAGGACTTTCTCTTTGAATACTCCCTTGAAGTAAAAGGCCCAGTTTTACCAAAGGGCTTAGAATTGTAGCCTTCAAATGCTGATTAAAGAATGCTACTTTTGAGTTTTTTAGTGGGTAAGTGAAGTGAAATTCAAATTAATTTAAAGTGAATTAAATCATCACAAAAGGGTTTTCCCCTCTCTTCTCAAAGAGAGGAACACAGAGAAAAACCCATCATCAGAGGTGGTAGTTCTACTCCTTTCTGAAGAACAACCAGTGCTGGTACCCACTATTTTTGAATGCTATGGAAGTTCTAAGGCTAAGTATGATATCATGAACTATTTTGCTATTTGAAAATGATAACTGAAATTCTGGGGAAAGTGGGATAGTTTATCCCATTTGGCCAAGTGCTCCATTTGGTCAAGATGTCACCATTTCTAAGGAGATTGTTTAAGTCAACTATTACCCATGATATGTTCACTGGATTCAGGAACATGCCATTGGAGGGAGAGTCCATGTGCTGCTTTGACAGTTTTCCAAATCTTGAGGGGGAGATTTCCAAACAAATGATATAATCTAGTAGCCTCTGGAAGCATGGAGTTCTTCCAAATAGGGAGAATATAAATTGATGAGGGTCAACTGCAGGAAAATCTCATTGAGGGGAGAAAATAAACTAAAACAAAATGAGTTCCATCAGGGACAAATGGGAATAATAATAATAATAATAAAAATAAAAAAGCCCAACTGTATTCATCAGATAATGGACTACCATAATTTAATGTTCTCATTTCCTTAACATGTATTTTTAGCCAAAACCTTCCCTGTCCCAAATAAGGTTGGCATTCTCAAGATGACTCTTGGAAAACAAAATTGAAATCTTTGTATAAAAACCAACCAAACAAAAACAATCAAACTTCTTTGACTATATACTCATATCTTTTTCATCATAATATGATTCAGAGTCTAGAGAAGACTCACTATAGAGTTTCAGTTTCTAATCCATTATTAACGTATTTACTTGATACAAATCAGAGATGAAGCTGTATTTCTCTATTAACAAGGTATTCATACCCAATTTCCTAAAAAGTGTGATTACTTCTTTTTCTAGTGAAATGGAAGGGATCATACCATTTACTGACTGACCCATTGTAATTTCAAAAGATAGTTTGACAATTGTTCCTAAGGTAGGTCTGGTGGGGGCCAACAGTAAAAGAAGAACCTGGCCCCTGATCAATCATTGTGAGGAAGGAGGGGTTTCTATTGCATCCTTCTTCCTATCACCAACCACAGCATCCAGGAAGGGACATTTTCTAGTAGTCAGAAAGATGAAACAAAAGAACTAGAAGTAGAGTTGAAGGAAATGCTCTCCAGTCAGACACTGATAAAAGGGGACAACCAATTGATATTAAAGTAGCTTCAAGGAGTGTGACCTCTGACAAAAAAAAAAAAGGAGGAAAGCTCACTGTAGACTCGAGAAAACTAGCCCTTGCAATAAAAAATTTGTGTTGCAAAGAGTAGAAAAGCCTCTCTCTCTCTCTCTCTCTCTCTCTCTCTCTCTCTCTCTCTCTCTCTCTCTCTCTCTCTCTCTCTCTCTTTCTCTCTCTCTCTCGTCTAGAAAAGCCAGGAACTTTGGTCATGTTATCTACTTATTGACCATATTCTTATAGTAGTATAAGATTATGTCCACTTATTTCTTAGTGCTCTGGATATTTGTAGGAAAGTATGACATAGTTTCCTGAGAAGAATGATTTATAAAAACTAATTTTTTTACTACCCTATTTTAGTAAAAAAAACATAATGAACAAAACTTTACTTTGAGCTTAAAAAAAAAGAGTTGACACTTCTCTTCCCCTTAGTTAGGATTGCTAAAAATTAGCTCTGAGAAAGAGTTCTGATTGGGTTGGAGAAGAATGGTGATGGGAGAGAGGACAGAGTAAAAGGAAAAGAAAGCTGTGGAAGTGTACAGAGTTCCAATTAGAGAAATGAAAAAAGTCTGAACCATTCTGAAGAAGAAAAGGATTTTTTCCCTTAAATTCCTGGGAATTTGAAGAAGAGTTTGCATTTTAGCGAATGCTGGTCAGTGGTTTGTTAGTAAATGTTTCACAATTGGATTTTCCTCCCCACACCCAAATGTATACAACATATACTTTTAATTTAAGTTTTCTTTTGGAAACAATTGGGATTAAGTGACTTGCTCAGGGTCACACAGCTAATAAGTATCTGATACTGGATTTGAACTCAGGATCTCCTGGCTTCAGAGCCAATTAGTGCTCTATATTCTGTGCTACCTTGCTGCCTCATGCTTTTAATTTTAATCTGCAAAAAAAAAAAAAAAAAAAAAAACAATCTGCATTATTATTTATTTTATCCATCACTTTCTTAAATCTAGATAGTTAATAACAACAAAAAAATGTTGCGGCTCTTATTTGTAGCACTGGTCAATTTCTCAGGTGTTAATAATGTTCATAATAAGCATTTAATAGAACAGCCTTTCCTGACTATAATTTCAGACCTATGACACACCATTGATAGTTGAGGTCTTGTGCTGAATACCTCATTTATTTCTCCTCTAAAAGATTCTCCATGAATCAATCAATCAGTTGATCCACAGGTATATAGGAAATGCTTACTATGTACTAGGCATTGCACTGAGTGTTGGGGATATAAGGTCAAAAATAAAGATGGTCGCTGTCCTCATATTCTATTGAAAGGTACAACATGTAGTTGTCAACTGGGTTGAAAACAATTACAGAATGTCCATGCAATTCTCCAGGGAATTTCTATTACATACCATGATGGCTCTTGCAGAACCAGATTTCTTAGAATCTTCCACATGAGGAATTTGCATCAGTGGTATTATGTATATGTATGTATGCCATTTCATAGGCAAACTAACCACTCCTCCCACCCCCCCACCCCCATTATATGTGTGTATGTGTGGGGAAGTTGCAGGAAATACTAGTAGTTAAGTGAATAAGCAGAAGGAGACTCCATAAAGGTGGTAAGCTTTAAGGTGAACTTTGATAAAAACTAATTTCCTCCCTTAATTAAAAAAAAATTGATATCAATTAAAATAACTCTGAGGTATCACCTCATACCTATTAGACTTTGTATGATGACATGTTGGAGAGGAAATGGGAAAACTGGGATACTTATGCATTGTTGGTAGAATTGTGAACTCATCCAACTATTCTGGAGAGCAATTTGGAACTATGCCCAATGACCTATGAAACTGCATATCCTTTGATCTAGCAGTACCACTATTGGATCTGTATCCCAAAAAGATTACAAAAAGGAAAAAGGATCCACATGTGCAAAAATGTTTGTAGCAGCTTTATTTGTGATGGCAAAGAATTGAAAAATAAGTGGATGCCCATCAGTTGGGGAATAGCTGAATAAGTTATGGTATATGAAAGTAATGGAATATTATTCTATAAGAAATGATGAATAGGCTGATTTCAGAAAAGCCTAGCTAGACTTATATGAACTGATACAGAGTGAAATGAGCAGAACCAGAAAAACATTGTAAACAGCAATAGCAAAATTGTGTTATGATTAACTATGAAAAATTTAGCTCTTCTCAGGAGTTCATTGATTCAAGGCAATTCCAATAAACTTAGGATGGAAAATGCCACCCAAACCCAGAGAAAAAAACTATGAAGACTGAATTGGATCAAAACATACTTTTTTCACCTTTTTTTCCTTTGTTATGGGTTTTCCTTTTTGTTCTGATTTTTCTCTCTCAATATGACTGTTTGAGAAAATATTTTTAAAAAATAATTATACTTGTATAATCTAAAGACTTTAAAATATTGATATCTTATATTTTCACACCTTTATTTGCAAATATGTCTCCTTTCCCTTCTCTAGCCATCTCTTGTTGCAAAGATTAGAAAAGAAAGGAGAAAATTTTACAGTTTAATCAAACTAACTATTAAACATCAACAATTTGACATTGCAGTGCTTCCCATTCATAGTTCCTCATCCCTGCAAGCAAGAGAAGGAAGTGTATTTGCTAAAATCTCAAGAACAAAGTTTGGTAACTGCAGTTTATTAACATTGCATCCCTTTTTTATTTTTTTTGTTCCATTGTTGGAATCATCCTGTCTTATCTTTTCATGGTTCTCCTTCCTTTACTCTGCATCAGTTCATATATCTTTTTCTTTAAAGTAGATTTTTATTGAAATTTTTTGTTGTACATCATCTAGACATATATCTAGTATCTAGTGTCTCCTAAGCCATCCTTTAAACAAAGAATTTTTTTTTTTAAGAAAAAATACAAAGAGAAAAGAAATCAGCAAATGCATCAATACCTCAAAGAATCTTATATTATATTATACGTCATGCTCTGTACCCATGGACTCTGTAAAGAAACAGAGCATATTTTCTTTGGGACCAAAATTGTTTTGTAATTAACAAACTTGTTACAATTTTGCAACAGTCATTTTTATTTTAGGTGTTTTTTTAAATTGATATAGGCATTGTATTTATTGTTTTTTATCTTTATTTTGAATTAGCTTGTACCTTTCCATGCTTCTTTATATTCATATTTATCATTTCTTATAGTGCTATAATATTTCATTACATTTATGTATCAAAAAGATAGACATATTTTGTTTCTAGTTCTTTACCACCATGAAAAGTGCTACTATCAATATTTTATGTGTATGAGACCTTCCTTTCTGTCGTTGACTTCCTTGAGCTATATGTAGCATAATGCTTGTTGGATCAAAATTTTGGACATTTTTGGTCTCTTTCATTTGTATAATGTTCTCTGTCTTTTAGCATTCTTTTCAACATTGCTTATTTCCATCTTTTATCCCTTTTGGTAATTTGCTGGATGTGATATGACTTCTCAAGGTTCTCTTTTTGACTTGACTTGAGTTTTCCTTACTATTAGTGATTTGGAGCAACTTTTCACATGAAGCTTTATAGTTTGAGCTTTTTCTTTTTAGAACTGTCTGCTTATATTTTTTGATTTCTTATCCAATAAAAAACAGTTCTTGGTTTTATATATTTGTATGTTTATAGAGTGCCCTTTAAAGGAATTCTAGGGGGAAAACTCATCCAACCTATGCAGATGATCAGAAGTCATTGCTGACTGTTAAGGGTGGATAATGCACTTAATATTTCTCAACCATTTAAAAAAAGTCTCTTATTAATACATCCTGTGTTTGCTGGTATGTAACTTTATTTTAACTCATATTTCTGATAGTTCTTTAGTTCAAGAAAGGAGGAAAAGGGGAAGCGAAATCCTTGGAGTTGCATTATTTCATGTAAGTAGTTAAGGAAGCTTGCATTTCAAATAGTTTGATGCCAAATTTTCATTCAAAGTTCCTCTTCTTTAAAAGAGGATGAGGAAGAATTTTTTTTTAAGTGGCCATTAAAAAAAAGCTTCAAGACAGTATCAACGAAATTATCTGAGAGACTTTTAAGGTGGACTTATTTCTTTACTTACCTAAATTTTCAATGTAGCTTAATTAAAAACTATATTTCATAGAATCACAGAATTCCAAAATTGTAGAACCAGAAACCATACTCTTTCTATCCTATACCTAATAATAATAACCAACATTTTTATAAGCACTTAGTATACATCAAACATTGAACTAAGTGCTTTACAAATATTATCTTATATGATCCTCACAAAGCTTGTGAACTATATGCCAATATTTCCTATTTTACAGATGAGGAAATTGAGCCAAAAAGATCTTAAATGAGGTCACATAGTTAGAAAGTACCTGAGGCCAAATTTGAATTTAAGTCTTTCTGACTCTAAATTCAGAACTTGATTACTGTACCACCTCATTGCTTTTAAATAAGATTTCCTTATACATTATATGAAAAAAAAAGTGGTTAGTCATTTTTTTTTTTTTTTTTTTTTGGGAGAATATCAGTGAGGGGGGAAATCACTAACTCTGGAGGTGGACTTCTTTTTACTTTGGGTTAACTCTGATTGTTAGGATGTTTTTCCTTTAGACATTAAACTCATTTTTTTTTTCCGTTGTAACTTCCATTCATGGTAAGACCAAACAAAACAACTCTATTCCTTAGTTACTCGTCTTTCCTTCCATTTTCTATATGTAATCCTAGTTGTCTGGATATACTCAGTTCTAACATGGAGGTGATGAGGTATGGATCGTGGCAGGAATATGGGTTGGTCTCCTAGTTCTCCAAAACACCAAGTTATGGCGGGTTTGCAGGGAGAAACGCTACACAAAAGGCTATGATAAGAAAAGGCACTTTATTAAAGAGAGAAAGACACTAAGATGTTCTCTTAGTGGGCAATATCAGAGAATTGCAAGGAGACATTTTCTCGAGCTTACTTATATACAGAAACAAAACAATTTGGGTTTTTGCATTCGAAAGGAACGTATTTGGGATGGGTTTGCATCCAAAAGGTGCATAGGTTTTACATCTGAAAGGGACATACTTGGGCTGGGTTTGCATCCAAAAAGGTGAGCATCTGAAAGGAACATTTTAATGCAGATGCTCTCCAGGGCGAGGCTGTATTGTCCTCATCATCTCCCCCCTTAAGCACTAAACACAAATTCTTTTGGAAAAGGGTAGGTGGTCTCTAGTCTTCTGTATCTACTTCCTGCTGGGGATGGGCGTAGAGCTCAACCTAAAGGAGGGAAGAAGGGGAAGTGGTGCTTGGAGGAGAGAAGCGAGATCTGAAGGCGGCCGCCATAGTGTCCAGTGGTTGCGAAGTTGGTATTTCAGTTATTTCAGGGTTCCCGGGTTGCAGGAGAAGTTGAAAGTTTGCAGCTTGTAGCCTAGAAGAAACAAGTCTCACGAGCAATTTGAAAACGCAAGGACCAAATATGAGTAGAAGGATAATAATCAGAAGAGGGGTTAGTATAGGTGCCAGTAGGGACCATATCCAGGAATCCTACCCAGTGGACTTGGGGGGTGTAAGAAACTGCTCATGGATGTCTTGCATCCAGGCAGCCTTCTGTAAGATTCTCTCTGTGAGCAACTCAACTTTCCTTGAGTTAATATACATACAGCAAGAGCTGTTGACTAGAGCACAGACACCTCCGCTGGAGGCAAGAAGATAATCTAAAGCCATGCGATTATCCAAAACCATATTAGCCAAAGAGTCAAGAGATTCCTGAATCTCTCTCAAGGAATGAGCCGTTTTGTTGGCAAACTGGTGGATTGTGGCTGTCAGGTTGGAGAGAATGCTTTCATGCTCTAAATATCCAACCCAAGGAAATAGCATCCCGGCCCCTTTCTTCAAGTACCACAGAGTGTTTTCCCAAAATCCCCGTTTATGTCTCCTCAAGGGAATGGGGGCTGCCTCTGGGGCACTGGCATTGTATATAGTGAAAGGGGTAATCAAGTGGCCTAAGGTGCAAGACCCAAAGTGTTTGAAGGGTGTCAAGCACCGGGTGGAGAGAATCACAGGTGGGAGTGGGTTCCAATCAGAGGCATTTCTCTTAATAGGCCTCTGAGAGGTGATGGAGGGGGATGGGGAACTTACTTTGCAGAGGAAGGCATATCCCTTAGGTGCACAGACGGTACCTGAGGTTAGATTCTGAAGCAGTCTCCTGGTTGCTTGGCCCCATGGATGAGTATGGTCACAAAGCATTCTGTCTATTGGGAGGTTAGTTTTTAAAAGGTTACGTAGAAGCCCCTGGGAAGGCAATTTAGAAGCATTGTTAAGGAATTTGTCAGGATAATCCCGGAATGGGCTTCCCACAGTCACTTTCTGGGGAGGTACATAATTGAAAGTGCACCTGACCCATGACCCTTTTACACAGCTGGTACAAGTTGCCGAAGTGAAATTACGGCAGGTCCGAGAGAGACCACAGTCGCTTGCACCCACAGTGGTGGTGGTGCAAGTCAGTGTCTCAACATCAGGGATATAAACCTGGCCGTCCTCAGAAACAGTAAACATCCACTGTCTCCGTAGTGTAGTGATATATAGACGCAAGATCCTTCCCAGCCAGGAAGCAGGGGATAGTCGGGTCAGAGAAGTCCCCTTGGGGACTGGCTAGTACGAAGGGGGTGGCATCCAGGGAAGAGATAATGGCACGTGGGAATGGGACCTTTGCAACAAATGCATTAGGTCTCATCTGTGGGCCACCCTGAGGGTGGTGATGACATACCCAACAGTCCTGGACACCCCCATTCCCCGCGGAGTTCCCTAGTCTGACCAGGAAGTTGTCACCCCACTTGCCAGGGCCCACGGAGTAAGACCAGGAGAGCTGGAAAAAGAACAGTAAAAGTAGGATCTTCATAATGGGGAGGGAAGAAGATTAGAGTGAGAGCCTTATTTCTCCAGAATTTTTCCAGGAGTCTTGCGGAAGAGAAACTTCAGGTCCTCAATGCGTTCACAGGAGTACTCTGGGGTATCTGAAGGAGAGGTAGAAGCAGCATTTTTAATTCTAGAGATATGGGTCCAGCTGGGGGACCCTTCCAGTTTAACAGCTGTTGGAGTGGTTAAAATGACCTTGTAAGGGCCTTTCCACTTTACACCTAGAGGGTCTGATCCCTGGGGCTTCCAGGTTTTCAGATACACCAAATCACCTGGATTGACCTGAGACATTTGGTTTGAGACTTCTGAGGGAGTAGGGAAGTGCTCTTTTGCGTATTCAGAGAGCGCCTTTTGAAATGCACTGAGCTGAGTAGCAAACTGAGTGACTCCGTGCAAGTCCTCATCTATTAGGATGTCAGTGATTAGGAAAGGCCTCCCATACAGAAGTTCGAAAGGACTTAGTTTAATTTTTTCCCGGGGGGCGATTCTCACTCTAAGTAGCCCCAATGGGAGATTCTTTATCCAGTCCTCCTTAGTTTGGTGAGAACCCTCTTAAGGGTGTGATTCATTTTTTCTACTTTCCCAGAAGCTTGAGGATGCCAGGCAGAGTGGAGATGATAAGAGATGTTTAGTGCCTTGGCTATCCCTTGGGTTATCTGAGAAATGAAGGCTGTCCCATTGTCACTCTGTAAGGAGCTGGGCAACCCAAAACGGGGTATGATCTCCTTCAGTAGACACTTAGATACCTCATGGGCCTTTTCAGTCCTGCAAGGAAAAGCTTCCACCCAGTTAGTGAATGTATCAACAAATACCAAAAGCAACTTAAAACCTCTACAAGGAGGCATATGTGTGAAGTCTAGCTGCCATTCCTCACCTGGGTACATGCCTCTCCTCTGGACTGGCTTCAGGAGAGGTGGGGGTTTAACGGCTCCCTCAGGATTTACCTGGACACAGATTGGGCAGGCCTGGCACACCTGTTTGATTGTTTCCCCCAGTTTGTGGCCCGTGAAAACGCGTTTCACCAGGGAATAGAGAGCATTTCTCCCCAGGTGTGTGGCCTGGTGGAGACCAGAGATCAGTTTCCACTGACTTGCCTCCGGGATTAAGAGTTGGTCTGAGGGCGTTTGAAACCAGCCGGAGGGAGCAAGGCTGTACCCTTTTTCCTCTGCAAGGGCTTTTTCCTGTGAGCTATAGGAAGGAACAAAAGATTCAGGCAGTTGGGGAATTAAAGGTACCATAGTCAGTGGTGAAAGGGCAGCAGACTTAGCCGCTAAGTCTGCCAGCCTGTTTCCCTTGGCTTGAAATGAATCTCCCTTCCGGTGCCCTTTGCAGAATATGACCGAGACCTCTCTCGGTTCATGGACAGCTTTCAATAGGTGCATAATTTCTCCTGCATGTTTAATGGGAGAGTTTTTTGCTGTCAACAAACCCCTTTCTTTCCAAATAGCTCCATGAGCGTGTAAGATATGGAAAGCATATTTGGAGTCCGTGTATATGTTGACTCTCATCCCCTTCCCGAGTTCTAATGCTCTGGTTAATGATTTCTGTGCAGAGGTGCCAGGAGGCAATGGTTTGGTCTCCACAGTGCCGTGAAGAGATACCACAGCATAGCCCGCCTTTCTCTCCCCATTCTCGAGAAAGCTAGACCCATCTGTGAACCACTCCCCGTCTGGGTTCTCAAGGGGGGTGTCCTTTAAGTCAGGTCTACTAGAGTAGAGAGAATCTATAACTTCCTCACAATTATGAACAATCTCTTCCGATTGAGAGATGTCAGGGAGAAGAGTGGCAGGATTTAAGGTACGACAGACTTGGAGGGACAGGTCCGGGGTATCCAGCAGGAGAGCCTGGTACTTAGTAAGCCTCCCACTTGAGAGCCACTGATGCCCTTTGGCTTTTTCTAAAATGCTTTGGACTCTGTGTGGGGTTAAAACCTCTAATGTCTGACCCAGGGTCAGTTTGGAGGCTTCCTCAATTAACAGGGCTGTGGCAGCCACTGCTCTGAGACAGGAAGGCCACCCTAGGGAGACAGAGTCCAGTTTCTTTGAAAAATAAGCCACGGGTCTGGGGTCAGGCCCTAGAAGCTGAGTAAGGACACCCAATGCCTGTCCACCCCTCTCATCTACATACAGAGTGAAAGGTTTCTGTAAGTTAGGCAGGGCAAGAGCAGGAGCAGAGGTCAGTTTGGCTTTCAGGGTTTTAAAGACTTTGACTTGTTCCGGTCCCCATTCAAGAGGAAGGTTATCAGGACCTTGAATAGAATCATAGAGGGGTCTGGCAATAATCCCAAAATTAGGAATCCAGATCCTGCAGAAACCAGCCATTCCAAGGAAGGTTCTTAGTTACCTTTTTGAGGCAGGATCTGGGAGGCTTAAAATAACCTGTTTCCTCTCCTCAGTTAGAGATCGAGAGGTGGGTGAGATTGTGACCCAAATATTTAACTGACTGGCAGGCAATGTGGGCCTTTGGTAGGGAGACCCTGTACCCCCTCGAGGCTAGAAAGTTTAAGGTCTTTGTGGCCGCTATCAGAGACTCCTCTCTGGTCGGGCTGCAAAGTAATATATCATCCACATATTGTACAAGGCTGCTGCTGGACAGATTAAGGTCCCGCAGATCTTTAGCTAGGGCTTGGCCGAATAAATGCGGGCTGTCCCGGAAGCCCTGGGGCAACACAGTCCAAGTTAGTTGATGGGGAAGTTGCCCTGGCTTAGCCCATTCGAAGGCAAAAAGGAATCTCGAATCCTCATGTAGAGGGATACAGAAAAAGGCATCTTTAAGGTCTAGGGTGGAAAACCATTGTGTATTCCCTGGAATTTGTGCGAGAATTGTATACGGCTTGGCTACTATGGAATGGATTGGTATAACCGCTTCATTAATCGCCCTAAAATCCTGCACTAGCCGGTAATCTCCGATGGGCTTTCTGACAGAAAGAATCGGAGTATTACAAGGGGAGTTGCAGGGAATCAGGAGTTTGAATTTAAGAAACTTGTCGATTAAAGGCTGCAGCCCTATCCTATCTTCCCGCTTAATTGGGTATTGGTGCCTATGAGGAAATACACTAGGATCCCTTAGTCTAATAAGGGCTGGAGTGGCATGCATGGCTCTCCCAGGGATGCCCTGGTCCCACACGGAAGAGTATTTCCCCCCAGATTTCACCGGGAATGTGGGGAGGTCTGGAGAGGAGTGCACAGAGATTATCTGGAGGCCTCACCAGAGAGAATTGGGCTCCCAGTTTCATCATCAAGTCCCTACCCATCAAAGGGCTGGGACAGGAAGGGATAATTAAAAATGAATGTGGAAACAACAGGTCCCCGAACCGACAAGGCAAGGGGAGGGTTTCTAAGCAATGTCTAATTTTCCCTTCAATTTCCATTACCTTATGGGGGGAGGGACAAGTAGGACCCGAATGCTCCAGCAGAACGGAGAAAGAAGCCCCGGTGTCAAAGAGAAAAGAGACTGGCCTACCTCCTACGTCCAAGGTTACCTAGGCTCTGCTTCGATGATGGAGGTAGGGGGTCCATGGCCAAGCCCAGGGCCCCGTCAGTCCTGGCCTGGAGAGGCCTGGAGGGCGAGGCTGGAGGCCGTGGTTCTCCCCTTCTCCGGGCAGTCGCTCTGCCGGTGTCCTTCCCATTTGTACCTGGGGTAAGGGCCTGGTGGCTGGTTCCTCTGAGGGCAGTTTTTCGCCCTATGGCCGGGCTGATTGCACCTAAAGCACAAGCTTTGGGGGCCCTTGGAAATGGTGACAGCCAGAGACTGGGCGTGTTCTCTGTTCCTTGCTCTGACTTTTCGGTACTCCTCCCGATCCCTGTTATTAAACACCCCAAAGGGGATTTCCACTAATTGATTCATTGGAGTCTGGGGTCCTAATTCCGATTTCTGCAGCTTCCGTCTGATATCTGGGGAAGACTGGCTAATAAAATGCATGCCGAGGACAGCAGTCCCCTCTAAAGAAGTGGGATCTAGGTTAGTATATTTCCTAATGGTTTCTACGAGGCGCCCCTGAAATAAAGTGGGATTCTCATCAGCTGCTTGGGTGATTTCTCTAAGCTTATCGTAATTCACCTGCTTTTTAATCCCCTTTTTCATACCCTCAATGAGGCAGGTTAGGAAATGATCCCTTTTTTCTCTATCCTCGCTCCCCTGCTGATAGTTCCACCTAGGGTCTACAACAGGCACTGCTGCAGCCCCTGCTTGTTATCTACCGGGGGAGGTGATGGCCAACTCGTCTCCAAACTTCTAGGCCAGGTCCCAGATCCTCCTTTTCTCCTCTATGGTACAACAAGTAGAGAGAAGGATGTTAACATCTCCCCAGGACAGATCGTACTGGAGAGTAACAGCTCTAAACCCCTCAGTAAACTTAGTGGGATCTTCAGAATATCTGCCCAGTTTCTTCTTAATCTGGGAAAGATCCAACATAGAAAAGGGCACCTGCACTCTAAGCGTTCCCCCTCCCAGGACTGGCCACTTCCCTTAGGGGGAAAAGATTAGAAGAGGTCCCCAAACCACAGATGAGGACAATACAGCCTCGCCCTGGAGAGCATCTGAAAGGAACATTTTAATGCAGATGCTCTCCAGGGCGAGGCTGTATTGTCCTCATCCGAGGTACCGGTGAGCATGCCTAGATTGCATAACATAGAGGTCTTTCCCCTCTGTCTTGTATATGGAGGTAGATATCTTTGATTGGCTGACTATCTTTAAAATTAGTGATACTGAGCTTTCTGCTTTTATTTTTTTTTCCTTCCTCTGCCTTTCTTTTATTTACTCTTATTTGCTGTGTTCAGAGGTTGTTAATATGGATACCATGAAGTGAGCTGGTGAGAGGGAAAGGACTTTCGTTCCCCTGCTCCCACTCTTTTGTCCTGGCTCTGAAAATGGGCCTGGAAGTATTCTTTTCTGTATTGTGTTGTTTGTCCTCAGTTTCAGGTTTTGGAGATAATCCTCATAGAACCATAAATCCTCATAGGGATTTGAGCCACGGTGACCTTGGGACTAGGATTGTAAATATTGTAGTATAGCCAGTAAACCCAGCATTTTTGTAGGAATTGTTCAGTCATTCTAGGTGTATCTTACTCTTTTTTGATCCCCCATTTGGAGTTTTCTTGGCTGAGATACTAGAGTGGTTTGCTTTTTTCTTCTCTAGCTCATATAAATAGATGAGGAAACTGAGGCAAGCAGACTTGCCCATTGACATACAGACAGCTAGCTTGAAGTGTCTGAGACCAGATTTGAACTCAGGAAGATTAGTCTTCTTTCCTCCAGGACTGATGCTTTTATCTATTGACATCTAGTTGCTCCCCTTAGATGCTCTGAAAATCAAGGACTGGGACTTGACTCTTGAGAGTTTTGGATTTGAAGCAGGTGTGCTATGGGAATTGAGCTAAATTACCAACCAATCCCCTCCTTTTCCCCAAAGACTGAGGTGGTGCAAAGAGGGGCAGCATTATGCTTTCCACTATTGGAGGAATAAATATGGATATTTGTGATATCTTTTGAAGTAAATATTTTTCATAAAACCTAATCTGACTGTTAGTGGCTAAATAGGGTAAAAAGGAAATCCTCTTGAAGGGACCCCAAAACTCTAAAACTCCTTGAAGGACAAATTCTCCTTTAATCCTGCCACTGTAGGGAACCTGTTCGAGGACAAGCAGCTTCATTCTGTTGTCTGGGTGGGGCTGGTTGCATTTCGTGCTGGTTACCAATCCTATTGAATTGGAGAAATGCCCTATTCAGTTGAAGATTTTCTATTCAATTCTAGCTCAAGCTGAAAACCCAGGCCCCATGGAGCAACCCCCAGTTTGTAGCTAAGACTTATAAAAAGAGCCAATCTTAAACCCTCTCTTTGCAAAGGAGCCAATATGCCATGCCAAGGAAACTCTTCCTAGTATATTAGTAAACTCTGCCAGCTGGGATGATATTCTCTTCCAGGTTACCCTCTCTTTATCCTCACCTATTTTCCTAATGAGACTTTGTATCTCTCTGTCGGGACCTTACTTATATCTCTTTGTTGGGACTTTGCCACTAAGGAATTCAGCCTTTCTATTCATGCATACCTAAGGCTGACTACTCAAAGCCTATAATAAACTTTTTATCAGTCTGGCTTTTTGAGTTTGTAAATTCCTTTTTGAACGATCTCTGAGCTGCCATAAAGGGGGTTCCCAAAACTCCCTACCCATGAGCTGAATATCAAGGGCATTTAAGGAAGCCAAACCTCTTCATTTGGTTCCCTGAACTCCAAACCTGCCACTAATCATATCATTTAACTCCCTAACCACCAGGAACCCTAATCTCATTAGTTTGGTTCCTTGAATTTAATCTCATCATTTGGTTCCTTGACCACCCTAAATTTAGACCTCATCACTCTACATTTCAAGGAACAATTACTGTGGTGGGGCTAGAGTCTTTTGAAGAGAACCTTGACACATCCAATCTCCTTTTAGGATACTGGAGAACCCTGGGGAAGAAGTGAAAATCTAATCAACCTAACCTTGTAAGCAGTGAGAGCCATGGTAATCTGTTACAATTTTTTTTTTTTTTTTTGTAATTGCTTCTTTCTGTCTTCTGAATTTCTTTCTTGAGGGCTTTCCATCCTTCTTGTGCTGACTTTCTCTCTCTCTCTCTCTCTCTCTCTCTCTCTCTCTCTCTCTCTCTCTCTCTCTCTCTTTTTTGGCTGAGGCAATTGGGTTAAGTGACTTGCCCAGGACCACACAGCTAGGAAGTGTTACATATCTGAGGACATATTTGAATTCGTGTCCTCTTGACTTCAGGGCTGGTGCTCTATGCACTGTGCCATCTAGCTGCCTCTTGTGCTGACTTCCTGCATGGAATTTAAGTCCAAAGCATCTTCCTTGTCCTTTCCCTAAACTTTTGGAAATCTGCTCTTCATAAATCTAAGATGCATACCTAATTATGTTCTACTTTTCTCTCCTTTCCTCCATCATGAATATTCAGATGGAATGATTGCATTCTTTCAACCCCCCTCTCATTTCCAAACCTGCAAACTTGGTGAAAAGTGGTCTTTTCTTTATTATTATTTTCTGTACTTTGAAGGATGAAGTTGTTATTAAAGAAAGTCCAGATGTTATTAGTTTTTTTACCTTGAAAAGAAGAGAAAGAATTCCAAAGGAAGAAGTTGGTAAGTCCTTGTGTCACTATTATTATTCCAGGATATACTTTTAAAAAATATTTCTGAATTTACCTGTTTCTAGCCATGTACTTTTTGTTTCTATCCAGGCAATATACTCTGATGAAAGTATATATATATATTTTTGCTTTCTCTATTCTCTCAAATCTCCAATGAAGCTTGAATTTTTATCTCTGGATTTTTTCATCTCACTATTTTCTTCTTTAAAAAAACCTATTTGAACTTGATAGTAATAATATTTTTCCTACTATACAAGGACAGAAAAATAAGATAGTGTAAGAAATCATGAATTTAACATGTATCATGTAATCTAAGTATAAATTAATTTATCATGGCACTGACAATGTTTTTTTTTTTTTTTTGTCCATTCTGTATCTCCTTCTGAATTTCTTGTTCTCCTGAGTATATTTTAAATCAGAGACTCTTAGTCTTTTTTTATTGCATGGTCCCATTTGGAAATCTCAGGAAAAGATAAAAAGATAATTGTATCTAGGAACAGATATTCAAAGTATTTATTCAAATTCAATATTAAAAATTCAATAAAATTCAGTATTAAAAATTGAAAACATTTTTAAACATTAAAAAAAAAAAAAGAAATCCATAGGTCTATAGCTAAAAAAAACTTGTTTTAAATTATACATTACTTTATCCTCATCTTATCTAGTATGTTTCTTATAATTAAGTTATACTTTTTCAGAACAAAACCTGGCATACATCATACTAAAGCTTATACTCTTTTTTTATCCTTTATTATATCCTACTACACCTTAGTGATATCCATGAGATCATATTGACCTTCTGACATTAGCATCATTTATTTGTTCACCTTGTTTGTCACCTATTGTTGTTACCTATGTATAGATCTCTGGGGTCATAGATTTTATTGACTACTCCTTTTCTGGAATTTGTTTCTTGGATTATTGAATGTTTCTTCCTCTTCCAGCATTGTAGAAATTCTCTGTCATCTACTTTGTGGATAGGTATAGACAGTTTTCTTCCTTCTTTTTCTTTTTTAAGAGTAAAGCTCCCTTAATTAGATTTAAATGACTTCAGGCAAAGACACTTTTCCCATATAAGGAACTCATCAATCAACTTAAATTTAATTTTACTTTTTGCCTGTGTAAAGAAAAAATATCTTTCATTTTTATATCCTATTTTTCCCCATATTTTTTGCCCTCCTTCTAATTGTTCTTCCCTCCCACCCAATCCCTTACCCAGTGACAGGCAATCACATTTTTATTAGCTCTTGTAAGGTATATTGCATCCCTGGTCAAGGGGTAGTCACTCCCATATATTCAACTGTGGTTCAGAGATAAAATTCTCAAATACCATATTTTAAAGTAGCTATTCACTTACCAAATCAATCTTTTTTTTTTTTTTTTTGGTGAAGCTCTAGCAACAATGTTTAAAATAATTTCTGCCTCTAAAGTGTTGGCAGTTGGTTTTTTTTTTTGTACAAGTTCAAAATTCTTAATAGTGCTTTAAAAACAACAACAAAAAACCCCTATTTTTTTCTTCTAAACTTATACACTAAAAATCATTTCTGTACCCATCACAGAACACAAAAGGATTCTATATGAAACCATTATTTACTTTTATAAAGTATAAATTAAAATTTGTATGTTACAATTCTCCTATTCTGAACTTTTCAGTTATTTTCTGTGCATTTTACAAAGTATTATAGTATTTCTTTTCTTTTCTTTTTGGCAGCACTATTATTCCTTGCATCTATGTTGCTTTCCTTCCTCTCTACATATTACCCACCCATGTTTACATGGAGAGAAAAACAACAATAACAATCTTGTGATAAATACACATAAGTAGTCAAGCAAAATGAATCTATACAGTGGTCCTTTTCCTTGTGTCTTATTACATTTATGACAGACTATGTGTAACATGCTGTAGTATAGGTCTCAGAGACACACTTGGTCCTTTCATTGACCAGCATTCTGAAACATTTCAAAGTGTTTTTTTTCTACACAATGTTATTTTCTTTTCACAAATTATTCTGGCTCTGCTCCCTACTCTCACCATCAATTCATACAACTCAAGATTTTCTAAAATTATCTCTTTTATTATTTTAACAACAAGGCAATATTCTCATTCATTTATGTACCAAATTTGTTCACTCATCCCTCAACTTTCTAAAAGGTAATAGAAGGTATTCCTTTGAATTCTAATTCTAGGATTTTTTTTTCCTCTCCCTCCCTCTCCCTTAAAAAAATTCTTCCTTTCAGAATCAGGAAGTTCATTTTATTTGTAACTATTCCCTCCTTTGAATTATTATTATTTGTTAATATTAAATTTTATTTTTTAATTTAAGGAATAACCCCCAGATGTTATTACTATTTTAGATACAAATACATATAGATGCATATATACATCTATATGTATGTGTGTATATATAATGTAAAATTATTCTATACCTATTCTATATGTAGTTTTTTTTCAGGATTCAGATATAATCTTTATTTATATGTCATTTATAGCTAATTTGGGTGTTTATAATAGTCAAAGTTGTTCTCAAACTGTTCCTGTATACAGTGTTCTCTTGGTTCTATTCATTTCTCTTTTGATTATTTCACAGAAATCTTTTCAATGTTTTTCTAAAATCATAGAGTTCATCATTTTTTAATACTACATTAGCATTTCATCACAACTGTATACTACAACTTGTTCGTCTATTCTCCAATTGATTGACATCCTTACAATTACTAGTTCTTTGTCAATACAAAGAGAGCTGCTATAGATAGACATTTTAGAACACAGAGGTTCTTTTCCTTTTCTCCTAATTATTCTTCCTTTAACTTTTCTCTCTCTCTCTGTTTCCCTCCCCCATCCCTACTTGTTTTCCTGTTGTTTGATATATTTTTACAGTAAACTGCTTATAAGTCTATTTTCAATCTTTCTTTTCCCAGTTCAGTTTAAAGTAAGGCTCAATTTATGCTTCTTCCCAATATCCTATTTTTCGTATTTGTATATTCTTCTTCCCATGCACTCCAGATTGTGAGAAAAAGCAAGATTTATCTTTCTTACTCTTTTCCACCCTAGTATATTCTTTCTTGTACTTTTCTGTTTGGGTTGATTATTCAGCTGTTTCAGTTACACTCTTTGAGACTGCATTTGAGGTTTTCTTGACAAAGATACTGGAGTGGTTTTTGTCATTTCCTTCTTTAACTCATTTTATAGAAGAGTAAACTGAGGCAAACAGGATTGAGTGACTTACTCAGGGTGACATAGATATTAAGTGTCTGAGGCCAGATTGAATTTGGGAAGACAAATCTTCCTCTCTCCAGGACTGATATTTCTATCTATTATGACATCTAGCTGCCCTGCTTAGATGCTCTGAAACTCAAAGATGATGGGACTTGACTCCATTACTTAAGTATAGTTTATTACAATTTACCCTTCTAATGTACTGATTATCTTTGTAATTCTTTCCTCAAGAATGCTTATTTCATTAAAAAATTCTTTTTATTTCATTTATTTTAATTATTCATGTAGTCATGAGAAATAAATTTTTCCTTTGATTCTGTGCTTGCAGTTGTTATGAAGTTAGATGTGCAATAACTTTTGATTTACTCATTGCTCCAACTTTAAATTGTGAATTAAATTGTGAATTAAAGATTTGTACCAAGGGCAGTCCTTTCTCGGTTCTTAATAACTGTGTGATCCTGAGTATGTCATTGAATCTTTGCTTCCTTTTCCTTGCCTGTAAAATAAGGATAATACTAGCATCTATCCCACACAGCTTTTGTTAGCAACAAATAAGATGATATTTGAAAACTGCTTTTCAAATCTTATATCATTATATAAATGTTTTTATGTTTCAGATACCTTCAGGCCCTGATGAAACATAAGAGGTAATTCATGCCCATGGATTTGGTCTTAGTTTCAGAGTGTAATGGAGTTATGTCTTTATCAACTAAAATAGAGATAGCTATGTTGGAGATACCTAAAATCTGCTTTTAAAAGACATTCTCTCTTTCTCTATTAGGGTCTTGTCTCTTTCTATTGACTGTAATTGGTAATGGGCTGCATCTTTATAAGTAAGAGAGTGGGACAGTCTTATTGTATTTCCAGTTCTGACTAGGGATAAAAGCACTGTTCATGGATATCATATACTAAACTAGATGTGGAGAAAAGGTTCATCTTCATCATCATTAAATTATTTCCAGGCTCCCTGACATCAAGAAATGGACTTTGGAGTCTTGGTGTTTTATAATTTTTAGTTCTAGGTATAATCCATGGAGTTACTGGACCCTGAACTCAACCCATAATTACCTTGGAACTAGGCCTAATTCTGGACTTGAAATTGTTACTCACTCATCAAGGAATCCCTGAGAAGCCAGGAAACTGGGATTCAAATCCATTGGGGCTTTGGACTTGACATCTGGTAGGATCATCCTGTGCAGAAACAAAACCATGAAGCCAATCCCTTTCTCATCCTCAAACTAATGGAGTGAGGGGAAATTATGCCTGCAATTGCTGAGGGGATATTTGTATGTTTTTTCTTGCTATATTTTTGAAATAAATACTCTGTCATAAAAGTTAATCTGACTAATAAATGGTTAAATGGAACTGGGGTTCTGAAGGTTCCCTAAAATTGAAAGAATAAAATCTATGCAGGATTGAGCCAACAAGCTCCCTCTCTCCTCCTTAAATGTACCAGGGAGGAGTGGGATATAACATATTTGCCCTTTAGGCAGTGGAAGCCAGAATAGTCACTATTACAAATGGAATATCTTAGAATGTTCTGCAAAAACATTTATTCCATATTGTCACAGTGGTGCAGTAATGCACACTCTTAGTCACTCATTCTATGACTAATGCTGGCTTCCTGCCAGTGGTGGTATCAGGATAATATCCGGTATCCATTCTTCAAGCCAGCATTTTGATAAATGTTCTGAATTGTTACTTGGAGAAGTACAATCTTGCATAACATTTCCTTAGACTAATTTTGGTAACTCCTCATTCATTTCCAAAACCACACAGTCCTCAGTGAGTATTTTGTCATGTCCTTATGTTAACTTTCAAGTTCTATTATAATTTAAATTTTGATTAGTTAGGAAATGACAGAGTGAAGTGGGCAGAACCAAGAGAGCAATTCATGCAATGATAGCAACATTTGAAAGAAGAGTGACTTTAAAAGACTGGAACTCTTAAATGCAATGACCAATAATGTTTTTTAGAGGACTAATGATGAACCCGACGGAGAGGTGTTGGATATAAGATGCAGAAAAGATATATGTTTTTGTACACTACCAATGTATGGGTTTGTTTTGCTTGGATGTGTTTATTTGATACAATGGATTATTTGTCTTTTTCCCAGTTTTTAATTTAGGGTCCAGATGGTAAATCCTATGGCGAGGTTCAAGTTCAATCACTTTTTCAAACACTTTGTGGAATTATTTGGGATTTTCTTGACCTAGGTACTAGACTGGTTTGTCATTTTGTCCACTTTATTTTACAGACAAGGAAACTGAGGCAAATAGGGTTAATTGACTGGCCCAGAGTCACATAACTAGTAAACACCTGAGGCTGGATTTGAATCCTGGTCTTCCTGACTTCAGGCCTGGTGCTCTATCCATTGCAACACTTAGCTGCCCAACAACAGTGATGCAAAAATACAAAAAACAAAAACAAAAGCAAATCCAAAGAATGTAAAAACATGATCAACATTTTTTTTTAAAAACTAGATGTGGTCTGTATGTGTTCCTTTCCTCCTTAATGTTATTCAAGAGAATGATTTACTTGTTGAAATCAGACATTTTGTGGGTGAAAAATCTATCTAGAGTACTCATGAGACCAGGTGTTGTTTGTATTGTTTCTCAAGCCCCAAAAGATGAGCTAATTCTGAAAAAAAAAATATTGAACTTGTATCAAATTTAGCTGTCTTGATCCAACAGGGCTCCATAGTCAAAAACAAGGATATAAAAAAAAATAGTGGCATTTCCATTTTTGAGAAAGGTACAGTACAACAATCTAATGAGTAAGTTGGAAAAGATATCAAAGGGATCAACACTTTTTCAGATGTCAAAATTAAAACAATATTTTTTGTATTTTTGCAACAGTAGTGATCCAAAAATGTAAATAAAGGAGTTTGATTTTTTTTTTTTTTTTAACATTTTAAGAAGCAACAGAAAGAACTTCAGAAGAAATCTTAGATAAGCAGGACAATTTTGAAAGTAACATGTAGGATATATGTATACTTAAAAAAAAGAATATGAAATAGAGACTTATGATTTTATCTAGGAGAGTTTTTATTCCATTTTGCTGTGTGTTTAAAAATGCTCTTCAATATTTAAATGCTCATAAGTCTGTGATCTTATTGATCTAGATATTCCCTTGTGAAGCACAGATCTCAACTCAGTCTATATTTTGTGAGTTAGCTATTAGCTGAGTGACTAGAGGGCTGGGCCTGGATCCAAGAAGACCCGAATTCAAATTTGACCTCAATCACTTATTAGCTTTGTGACTCTATGCAAACCATATAACCTCTGATTACCCCAATTTCTTTAGCTAGACGTAGGGGATAACAATGACAACTACCTGGCAAGGTTGTTGTGAAGATCAAATGAGATAATATTTGTAAATAATACATAATGTATGTACATAATAGACAATAAATGTTTATTTTCTTTCTTTTTATTATAGCCTTTTATTTATAAGATATATGCATGGGTAATTTTTCAGCATTGACACTTGCAAGGCCTTTTGTTCCAACTTTTCCCCTCCTTCTCCCCAACCCTTCCCCCAGATGGCAGGTTGACCAATACATGTTAAATATGTTGGAGTATAAGTTAAATACAATATGTGTATACATGTCCATACAGTTATTTTGCTGTACAAAAAGAATCGGACTTTGAAATAGTGTACAATTGGCCTGTGAAGGAAATAAAAAATGCAGGTGGACAAAGATAGAGGGAATGGGAATTCTATGTAGTGGTTCATAGTCATCTCCCAGAGTTCTTTTGCTGGGTGTAGCTGGTTCAATTCATTACTGCCCTATTGGAATTGATTTGGTTCATCTTCATTGTTGAAGAGAGCCATGTCCTTCAGAATTGACCATCATATAGTATTGTTGTTGAAGTATATAATGATCTCCTGGTCCTGCTCATTTCACTCAGCATCAGTTCATGTAAGTCTCTCCAGGCCTTTCTGAAATCATCCTGCTGATCAATAAATGGTTATTTTCTTCCATTCTTTCTAATACTCAACTAGCCATTATTGTTGCCAGGCCATCCTACAGCTAGGTGGCACAGTGGGTAAACGGGTTTGAGATCAAGGATAAGGAGCAATCTCTAGATGAATTGAGGGACTCAATAATGGATGATAATTATGCTCCAGGCCAAGATCTCCAAATGAATTGTGAGTGAGGATTATTATGGGAGTTTCCCTTAGGAATCAAGTAGGAGAGTGGGGATGCTCCCAAAGGTTGGGAGAGGTTGAGATTTAGGGTTTTTCCAACCTAGGTCCATCTCTTCCCAAAAATCAGGGGGACACAGTTCCTATTATATCATTCTCCCTCAAGCAGTCACCCCCAAATTCATTTGGGCCAAAGGGATGAAGGTCTCATCTTCTGAAGCTTCTTCAAGCTGAAAAGGGCCATAGAGCTGTCCCTATGCCCAGTAGGAGTTCAGGTCTGGAGGAGAAGTGCTAGATTTGAAGATGGCAGCAGCAACATCTAGGAGATGTTGAGTGTTCAGGTCAGTTGTACCATGCTCTTCAGACTAAACAAATGGTTGGAAGTTTGTAGCTTAGGGCCCAGAGGAAACAAATCTCACAAGTAGGTTAAAAAATGGGGTGGCATCCAGGGTGAAGATAGTGACATTTATGAATGGGGCCTTTGCAAATAATTTATCAGATCCCATTTGTGGGCTCCCTTGAGGATGCTGATGGCCCACACAACAATCCTGAATGACCCCACTGCCTATAGAGCTCCCTATCCTGAAAGACTAAGAGGGAGTTAACACCCTACTGGCAGGGGCCATAGAAAGACTTCAAGAAAGCGGGAGAGAAAATGCTAGGAGCAAAGATCTCATCGTTGGAGTGGGGAAAAGTAAGGAAGAAAACTAGAGTGAGAGAAAGAAAAACAGACAATTTCACCTTTCTTTTCCCAGAGTGTTTTTGGGGATCCTGTGGGAGAGTAGCTTCAGGTCCTCTGTGGGTTCACAGAAATATTTTGAAATATCTGAAGGAGAGCCCTAGGGTGACAACTCCAGTTATCTTTACCAAGAAAATCCCAAATGGAGATCATAAAAAGTTGGACACAACTGAAAAATGATTGAATGATAATATACTATGTCTTTCTTATCAATTCACTATCCTACTAGCTATGCAAACAACCATGCAAAAAAAACTACCTATAAAATAAATGAGAAATAATCAACAGAGGGAAGGTGGTAGAATTAAGAGATATTGTGAAAAGATTACTGTAGAAGATGAGATTTTGAGTCAGAGTTGGAGGAAGCCAGGAGGAATGGGGAGGTGTAAGCATGATTGTAGGCAGTAGAGAAGCACTCAGTAGAAAGGAAGAGACTGACATAAGTGAGAGTTGATAGAGTAAGATGCTGGAGTTGTCAGAGTAAGATGTGATAGTTGCTGGAAGACTTTGCTTTGGAAAGAAGGGCCACCTCTTCATATGAGACAGAATTAGAGGAGGATAATGACAGATGGCATAGAATGATAGGTTATGGGGTAGAGGAGAGAAGAAAGAGATGCCAGTAAATGATCTCATTTTTTCCCCAGTAAAATATGGGGAAAAGTTCTAAACCTGAATGAGTGAGGAGGGGAAGCCTTGTGAGGTTCGAAGAAGAATGGGAAAGGTTTAAAAGATTTATTGTGGACAGTGAGATAATGAGTTAGGGAGGTGTAGAAAGATTATCTAGTAGTGGTGAGGGCTCAGTTGAGGTTATGTGAAGTAAGTTTTTAGTAACTCAATTAGAATTTTATGTGATTTTTTTTTCACCTTTATTCAGAGGCATGTGTATAGGAGGAAAGGCAATGAATGGTTGGGATAATCCAAGGCTAAGTCTTGGTAGGCCATAATCAGTGATGTGCTAGAGAGGTAAAGGACTGAAAAGAAAAAAAGAAAAAATTGAACTGGTTCACTAAGGAGTTGAGCTAATAAAAGGAAGAAAGTGAGGAATCAAGGGACTAGAGGTCTAGATGAAGACCAGGGTTTGGTAATGGAAGGTAGAATGAGAGATGAAAAGCTAATAGACTGGTCAGGTAAGGGGATTTCAAAGTTCATGAAAATGGAAGTGATACATTTGGGGGTGGTGGCAAGATGAAATTATGTCCATCTTTGTGTGTGGCTGAGGTGGGGGTAGAGGAATAGCTCATGGGAAATAGAGGATCACTGAGAGTGTCTGAAGGAATATCAATTCATATGTTGAAGTCCTTTTGTATGAAGGCAAGAGTTGGAGAGGAGAGAAAGATTGTGAAATAGTTACAGAATACATAAGAAGGAAGGGGAATATTCAGAGATGTGAAGACAATAGCTTACATGATCCGGTAGATGTGGATTGTGTGGACCTCAGAAGGGGAGACTTTAGTGAATAGTTGCCACAGCCAGAGAATTTAGAAGTGGCAATGGGAGGCAAAGAGAATTGTATTTCCCTCACTATGACCAGTGAGTTGAGAGGAAAGGAAAGTGAAAGTGCAACTAATGCTGAGCGATTCAGGCTTCAGGGAGAGCCAGAAGATAGAAGGAGTGGGAAAGGAAAAATATTATGAAAGCAAGTTTGATGTGTTTGAAACAGACATTTCAAAAAAACAGTGGAAGGGATATTTGGTTGGGTGTTTGGAGGGAGGTGTTGAAGGGGATGGGAAAAAAGAATTGGGTTTTAGAGGCAATGAGAATCGGATTTGGATGATGTCCTACAGGAGTTGGGTTTTTTCTTTTGCATATATTAAATTTAACAGTATCTCCAAACCTGCCTTACTTGTCTTTCTCCCCTTCTGAACTTTAACTCTCTTCTATCTCAAAAATGTTTCATTGACCCTTTTTTTTTGGGGGGGGGGAAGGAATCATCATCATTACTCCCCTCTTTTCTCTTCCCAAAGATTCTCCTTTGTTTATTTTTAAAATTAAATTTTACTTTCAGATCTACTTTCTTTCACTACCTTAAACCCGTCCTCCCCCACTATTGAACAATGCGAGAAAAACAAAACTGCTACAAGCATGTGTGATAAAACATCTTCAAGTACTCAGTGTCTGCATTCTGTGCCCTAGTTCAGACTACCCAGATCTTCAAATTCACAATTTCCTTGTATACAGTTTCCTCCACTCAATTCTTAGAACCTGTTCTGATTTATTATTAAGGTATTGATAATGACCATGGCTTCATGTGATATCCTTTTGGAGCTTTTATTTATTTTAATATATAAAGGATCTTTTATTTCACCAGTGTAGGGGTATTTTGTTCATTGACAGAAATACCAGTCTCACCATAACTTTGTAGGTGGTCTTAGAGAATTGTTGTGCCCCCCCCCAAAAAAAAAAATCCACTACTTTGGATTCCAGGCTGTGTCTGGTTCTTAGACAAATATCTTTGTCATCTTCTTTCCTGTTATTCTCCTTAGTGTATAATATGGTTCAGCCAGAAGAGCTCAGTCACTGTTCCTTGTGTAATGTTCCTTATTTCCTTTCCCTGACTGCTCTCTATATCTGGAAATCTTTCATTCCTCACTTCCATCTCTTAAAATCTCTTTCTTCCTTCTATACTCAGCTCTTGAGACAGAGGAAGGAGATGAAATTTCCAAATTCAATAAATAATTAACTTGTAGACCACTATAGTGGATATGTAGAATGGATGAAGAAAAATAATATGAGATAACTTTGAAACCTTGGCGGGGAAAGCTTTGAAGCTTAGGCTATTGTCTGATTGTAAAAAAAAAACAAAAACAAAAACTTTTTTTTTGTTGAGGATATTTATTTTATAAAATTCTGAATTTCACAAACATATATTTAAACTAGCATTTCCTTATACATAATAGAACAAAAAGAATTGTACATGAAGTTGAGAATCTATATTATGTAAAATTTACTATAATATACATACAAATAGATGTTAAATTCAACATATATTTTTCTTTTCTTTTTAAAAGTGATAGCTTTCTATTTTTCAAAATATATGCAGAGATAGTTTTCAACATCCACCCTTGCAAAACCTTGTGTTTCAAATTTTTCTCCCTCCCTTCCTCCTCTCCCCTCCCCTAGACAGCAAATAATCCAATATAGATTACATCAACATGTATTTTTCAAAACTGTCCTTGACAATGATTATTTCTTTCTGTTCTATCATGTGGACACTCAATAAATTTATTCTATATGATAACTTTTGTGTGTCTATTGAATTTAATATGATCATAAGACCATGGATTTAGAGCTGAGAGAGACTATGTAGGTCATGGAATAAAATCCCTTCAGTTTCAGACAAGAAATTTTGGGTCCAGAGATGTTAGTGGTTTGGTCTAGTAGAGCTAGTAAATAGCAGAACTGGCATTTGAACCCAGATCTTGGATTCCATAAAAGTCAAAAGTCTTTTCCATGGTCCATCTGCACAACCAGCAGCAAAGTAGTTTTGATTCCTTGCACAAGGAAGAAGCACTGATTTATCTACATTCAATTCAAAGGCATAGAATTTACTTCCCAGAAATACCAACCTATGTTTTCATACTTTCTGTGTTTCCCCCACATTACTTTATCTAGAAACTTTCTTTCATTTTCAAGGGGTGAAAGTCATTTAATAATAGTTATTTGAATTCCTGCCCAGAATCCGGGGTCCACCCATGTTTCCCTTTTCTTCTTTCTATTTATAGAGGTATTTATATGAGACTAGTGGTTTTGACTGGTATTGGGAACTGATATAATGCCATTTCTTTTGTTTAGCTGGCACCTGCTATGGGTTCTATTCATCCTTCCTATATCCAAATTATTGATGCTATTTAGACATTCTAAAGAAGTTAACTTAAAGTTTTGGACTCATTGAGAATTGCAAGAGACTTTGGAAGCTACCTATTTTAACTGGCCCTAGTTTTATAGATGAGAAAAATGATACCCAGCAGTAGTACAAGGTACTTAAGCCATACAGCTAGTTAGTAGCAGAGTTGGGCATGGGTCTTTTTGTTTCTTGGTTAGACTTCATAGAATTAACTTGATTTGTATTAACTGTCATATGGATAAAGAGGAGAAGAGTCAGTATGTTATCTTTTTTTTAAAAAATAATTTTTAATACATATTGCTTTATGAATCATGTTGGGAGAGAAAAATTGGAACAAAAGCGAATACTCATGGAAGAGGAAAAAAAACAGAAAAAAGAAGTGAACATAGCATGTGTTGATTTACATTCAATCCATAGTACTTTTTTTGGCTGCAGATGGCATTTTCTATTGGGATTTCTTTAGATCACTGAACCACAGAGAAGAACTAAGTCTTTCATAGTTGATCATTATACATTCTTGCTATTACTGTGAACAATGTATTCCTGGTTCTGATAGTTTTGCTCAACATCAGGTCATGTAAATCTTTCTAGGCCTTTCTAAAATCATCTTGTCCATCGTTTTTACAGAACAATAATATTCTATTTCCTTCATATACCCCAAATTATTCAGCCGTTCCCCAATTGATGGGCATCTACTTATTTTTCAATTCTTTTTCTTCCACAAAAAGAGCTGCTGCTAACATTTTTGCACATGTGAGCCAGTATTTTATAAACCATAGATACTGTAGGTCTGGTATGGACAATTATTCACACAAGGGCACTCACTACTCTTCCACCAGGAGACACCTCTTTTTTATATACAAAAGATAAATTGGCTTTTCTGAGCAAGATGGCAGTCCACCCAACTCTCACAGACCTATTTTAGAAAAAAAATATAGAATAATGATGAAACTATAAAATGAGAAAGTATTGTAAGAATGATTTCTTTCACTCCAGGACAGTATAGGAAGTTATCCAGAAGGCCAAGATGGTAAGAAAAGGAGCTAGATGCAAAACTCATGTTAGCTCAGAAAAACAAGCCTAGTCTCTCAGTAAAATGGGTCAGAAACACACACACACACACACACACACATATACTGCAATATTCTATGATTGATGATGACAAGAGTAGAGAGAGAGATCCTTGAGAAAGAGCTACAGTTGGAAAGACACAGGGTATTTAGAAAACACTAAGGTCTTGGTAGCTCTGAAGAGAGGATACAATTAGAATGGCATAAAAATACTCAGATCAGAACATCCTAACAGCCTAGGGACTCTGAGTTATCTAGCACTTTGTCCCAAAATGTTATAGGACCTGAAAACAGAATGCTATGAGCCTCATAGATCTGGAGGCAAAAGGAGAGTAGCACTAATCTTATGAAGTATAATTCAGAATAAGAATTAAGGGAACCCAGGGTAGTCAGAGAAATATTAAGCCGTATCAACTACCCCACCCAAAAGTGCAGCAGGGGAAGATGCTGGCCCTGGCACAAAGTTTGACTTTAGGAACTAAAGTTACATATATAAGCAAATTAACATGCTGATTATATAGAAAAAATACTGTAAATCTAAATATCCCTCAGAAGAACAAATATTCCATAACTGTGAGTAGTGACTCAATGGGGGAAATAATTGTCCAGAAGAACTAAGTGAATATCCAAAAGAAATAAAGCAAGAGATGTCCACGATTCAGTAAGAAATATTAGAGCAAAATTAAAAAATGGAAAAAAATAGAAGAAAACATTTCCATCTCATATTAAAAGAAAAATAAACCTCAACTGGAAAATAGTTTAAGGAGAGATAATTTAAGAAGCATTGAACTCCCTGGAAACTATGACAATAAAAATCCTGGACGCTATATCTCAAGAAATCATAAGTAAAAATTTCTTATATCTATTAGAGCCGGGAGGAAAAATAAGATAAAAAGAATTCTCTGATCAACATTTGAAATAAATGTCCCAAAGAAATCTCAGAGACACCATAGTCAAAATTCAGTGCTTCCATATCAAAGAAAAAAATTCATCCATGTGCCAAGGAACCACACGAGACCTGACAGCTTCTATTTTAAATAAAAGCATGTCTTATAATAAAATATTCCAAAAGGCAAAAGATATAGTCTTACAACCAAGCATAAATGTTTATAAACCTAAAGGTAAAAGAGCAGGTCTTTAATTCATTAGAAGACTTCTAAGCATTCCTCACGAAAAGACGAGAGCTGAGTGGAAACTTTGAAACATTAATCCAAAAAGTCAGAGAAACCTAGAAAAGTAAATTTATTTGAGCAATTGAAATAGTTTTATGATAAAGTAAGGGATAATTTTCTTTTTTTTTTTTTTTTTTTATTTAATAGCCTTTAATTTACAGGATATATACATGGGTAACTTTACAGCATTAACAATTGCCAAACCTCTTGTTCCAATTTTTCACCTCTTACCCCCCCCCCCCACCCCCTCCCCTAAATGGCAGGATGACCAGTAGATGTTAAATATATTAAAATATAACTTAGATACACAATAAGTATACATGACCAAAACATTATTTTGCTGTACAAAAAGAATCAGACTCTGAATTATTGTACAATTAGCTTGTGAAGGAAATCAAAGATGCAGGTGTGCATAAATATAGGGACTGGGAATTCAATGTAATGGTTTTTAGTCATCTCCCAGAGTTCTTTTTCTGGGTATAGCTAGTTCAGTTCATTACTGCTCCATTAGAAATGATTTGGTTGATCTCGTTGCTGAGGATGGCCTGATCCATCAGGACTGGTCATCATCTAGTATTGTTGTTGAAGTATATAATGATCTCCTGGTCCTGCTCATTTCACTTAGCATCAGTTCGTGTAAGTCTCTCCAGGCCTTTCTGAAATCATCCTGTTGGTCATTTCTTACAGAACAGTAATATAGGGATAATTTTCTAATAGAATGAGAAGAACTTTTAACATTTTGAGGATATTGAGAGAGTTAAATTACAAAAGCAGAAATACTTGAGGAAAAGGTGGATTGGCTTTTTCTGAGGGTTTGGAGAAAGCAAAGAGAAGGGAAAGTAAAAATAGGAACGCCCAAATGTAGAAAGGAGGAAGAAAGGAATGGAAATTCTCACTTCTTGTAATTGATGCGCAAAAGAAGAATACAGTACACAAAAACGGAAGAAAAGATTGTGGGAATGTACATCAAAGAAATCCATTCTTACCTAAAATAAACAAAATGTGTTTGATGTTAGCATCGTTCCTCTTGTTGTTGCCTAACCATAGCATCAACAGATTAGTTCTGATCTTCCAATTGATCCTTGTAGGTAATTGGTCACCAGTGGCTTCCAATAAACTCATGGGTGATTCCCCTCGTTGCAATTCTCTGTTATGTTCTCTGTTCTCTGTTATGAGGGCTTTTCCCCCCTATCCTACTCTCTTTCTTTCCTTTCTCTCTGCTCATTCTCTCTTCCATGTTTTCCACAAACAAACCTCTTTATGAAAAATATTTGGGACAAGCTGAAGAGTTTGGGCACAGCCCAATGGTTCAGCTACATGTTCAGTGTAGTTACATTAAACATTATAATTATAATACAGATTCAGTTTATATTACATTATTTTTTATTGTTGTTATTTATATCATTCTCATTCTTGTTTCCATACCTATACTTTTATAAATTCCCCCCAATTAGAAGAACTTTAATACTTCTGAGTGTCATTACATAATCTTTACTGTGTTTTTTTTTTTTCTCCTGAAGTTCCTTAAGAACACAGAACCTCTCTTATGCTTTTGCCTATCTTTCACAGAACCATTTATGTGTAGATGTCTAACAAATATTTGTTGACTTACTAATTTTTAATATGAATACTTAGAAGTGCAGACCCCAAATCCACATAGTAGTACCCACAGAGAAAATGCTCATTGCAGTCATCAATTGGGTATACTCTCTTCAAGGGTAGCTAGGTTTAACCACAGATAAAATATTAGATTCAGGGGCAGGAAGAAAGGAACCCTCTCCTCTCCTCTCCTCTCCTCTCCTCTCCTCTCCTCTCCTCTCCTCTCCTCTCCTCTCCTCTCCTCTCCTCTCTTCTCCTCTCCTCTCCTCTCCTCTCCTCTCCTCTCCTCTCCTCTCTTTTCCTTCCTTTTCCCCCCTTTCCCTCCTTCTTTCTTTCTCCCTCTTCTCTCCTTCTTTCCTTCCTTCCTTCCCTTTCTCTTCCTATCTCTAGCTCTCCTCTCTCCATCTACCACACCCATTCCCAATTAAGAAAAAAAAAGCAAATTCTTTTTCTTTAAAAAATATTTAAAAAACTCCCAATAAAATGAATACTTCTATAAACATATTAGAACGGAGGGAATTGTACATGAAACTAATAGTATTTACTTAATAGTATTTTTTCTAATAACATGTAAAGATAGTTTTCAACATTCAATTATGTAAGATTCTGTTACAGTTTTTTCTCCCTCCCTCCATTATCTCCCCCCCTCCAAGAAAACAAGAATTTTGCTATAGATATTACATGTAGTCATTTTAAACCTATTTCCATATTAGTTATGTTATGAAAGAAAAATCAGAACAAAAGGCAAAAGACACAAGAAAAAAAACAACAAAAATGTGAAAAATAGTATGTTTTGGTTTGCATTTGGACTGCATTGTTATTCTGTTGGGTGAAGATAGCATTTTTCATCAGAAGACTCTTGGAATTGTCTTGAATCACGGTATTATCAAGAAAACCTAAGTATATCATAGTTGATTATCATACAGTCTTGTTGTTCCTGTGTACACTATTCTGGTTCTGCTCACTTTGCTCAGCATCAGTTCATGGAAGTCTTTTCAGGTTTTTCTGAAATTATTTCTTATAGAATAATAATATTCTATTATATTCATATACCACAACTTATTCAGTTATTCTCCAATTAATAGTATCCCCCCAATTCCTGGTTCATTGCCACTGCAAAAAGAACTGCTACAAACATTTTGCATATGGGGATCCTTTTTCTTCAGAAAGCTATTTTGTATAGCTTGCTTGTCTTAAAGCATGTGATTAATTCAATTCAGCCTATAGGATTCAGAGCTGTTCTGCTTGTTTATGCTTCTTTCTGGACTTCTTTCTGTTGTCTTCTCTGAATTAAAACAAAACAAAATAAAAAAAAAAAAGATGCTCACTGATCTACCTTCCTTCCTTCCTTCCTTCCTTCCTTCCTTCCTTCCTTTCTCTCTCTCTCTCTCTCTCTCTCTCTCTCTCTCTCTCTTTCTTTCTTTCTTCCTATCTCCATTACCCCTGTCACCTATAGAGGGCCAGAATTCTGGAGAAGTATACTTGAAACAAAGATACCTACAACAAGGTGTTAACTTAGTAGAATTGATGAGATGGTGGTTCTTTAGTATACATATACATAGTACTTAGTATGGTGATGTAATGGTTCTCTAGTTTGCACATATTCAGTATGTTGTAATGATATAATTATGCTGAGGCATTTAAGGGCTAAGAGGACTGGAAATGAAGCATTCCATCTCTGACCATCCTCCTGGTGGCTCTCCTGCCTCCTGCACTCTTCTACTAAAATTAAGACTGGATCAGATTGTGACAGATACAGACTGTGAAGGAGACAGACTGTGAGAATAAGGACTTTAGACTCTTCTCCTGTCCATCTTTGTGGTAACTATCCTGCTGAAACCAAGGCCTGTCCAGAAGTCCTCCAGAAAGCTAGCCCGAACATTACAGTCACCCTCCTACTCTTTCTTAATACTGGAAAGAACAAAACAAAAACAACACAAAAAGAAAAACAAAGCCTTTGTAATAAGTATAATAGTCAAGAAAAACAAATTCCTTATGTTGATTGAGTCTGAGAATGTATTTTCTATCTCTCATCTATTACCTATTTACAGAAATGGATAACATGCTTCATTCATCATGATTGATGTAGTTTGAGGACCAAAGTGACATAGTTGATGTAGATACCAGATGATGGTAGGCACCAAAAGTTGGGGTTTGGTCATATGAAGAATTAACAATGGTCATTCTCTTTGGCAAAAGACAAATTTATTTAGGGGAATGGGATACAGACAAAATGAAAGGATACAATAGATCTTGGAAATGGTAAATTTGAGAGTGGGAGACCATAGAAAGGGGTTTTCCTAAAAGGGATATAGTACCCTGAAAAAGTTAGTTAATTATAAAGAGAAGTGGGGTTGAGAAGCATAGTGGAGTTAGGGAAGATACAATGTGGCATGGGGAGGAGGGGTAAGGAGAAAGACACCATAAGGCAGACTGACATAGCAGCCATGGAATGGCCCATAAATAGATTTTATAGGGAAAATTTAACCTTAGGTCCATGACTTGGATTTCTGACAGGACATGATGAGGTGAGACTGCTTAAGACCTCCACAGAGGGTGGGTCTCAGAGGTCTGACATAACTTGGATTTCATAATGGACAACCTCCTCAGACGATGGGATCATGGAGCTAAATTGATCTCTATCAGTGACTTCTCCTTTGCTTGCCTCAGGGACCAATTCTTGAGTTTATCTCTGTCCAAAATTTCATTTAAGACCTCATTAATAAGTCTTTCAGAATTGTATTTGGTTAATGCATTGATCAGAGTTCTCAAATCTTTTTAAGCTGTTTTTCTTTATAATGTTATTGTATTATTTTTTCTTCCTGTTCTACTTATATCACTTTATATCAATTTGTAGAAATGTTTCCAGGTTTCTTTGAAATCATCCACCTTGTCATTTCTTTTTCTCTTCTTTTCTTTTTTTTTTGCTCAGGCAATTGGGGTTAAGTGACTTGTCCAGGGTCACACAACTAGGAAGTGTTAAGTGTCTGAGATCAGCTTTGAACTCAGGTCCTCCTGATTTCAGAGCTGATGCTCTATCTACTGCACCACCTAGCAGCCCCCACCTTGTCATTTTTTTTTTTTTTACAATGTAGTTGTATTCCATTACATCTATATACTATAGTTTCTTTAGTCATTCTCCATTTGATATCCAATATATATATATATATATATATATATATATATTTTTTTTTTTTTTTTTTTTTTTTTGACTAGGTGAAAGAGAGATTCTTTGCCTCAACTGCTACCTAAGTTTAAGCATTAAATAGTTGTGGCCTCAATCAGACTGAGACCTATTGAAGACCTTAGCTTAAAAAGGACAAAGTCTACCATTTCATCCAGGACTATCTCCAGTCATTTTGATCTATATCTTGCCACTGGACCCAAATGGCTCTGGAGGAAAAGTGAAGCAGGTGACCTTGCACAGCCCTCCCTCACTTAAACCCAATTCACTTGGATGTCATGGTATCACCTCCCTGATGTCATGGCCCTCTCTGAGAATAAAGGAAAAAGAACCACCGTTTCTTTACTATTATAAAAAGAATTGTTACAAAGATTTTTGAATATATGAGTGGTTTTATTCTTTCTTTGATCGCTTTGAGTTCTAAGCCTAATAGCAATATCAATAGATTAGAGGACATAACAAAGTTTTTTGTCTTTACAAGATACTTTCCAGAATGTCTTGAACAATTTATAGTTTTGTCATATTGCATTTTCCTGCAATCCACCCAACAATCAGTTTTTTTTGGCATTTTTGCCAATTTGATGAGCGTGTGATGAAATCTCAGAGTTATCTTAATTTGTGTTTTTTAAATTATTGATGATTTTGGAGCATTTTAAATGTATTTGAAAACAAATTCTTTCAAGAATATATTTAAGCAAAACAAATTCCTTCATTAGTTGTGTCTGAAAATATTTAGCTTACTCTGTATCTTGAGTCTATCACCTCTCTATCAGGAAGTGGGTAGCAGGCTTCATCATTACTCCTCTAGAATCATGACTGGGCAAGGCATTGGTCAGAGTTCTTGAGTCTTTCAAAGTTGTTTTCCCAATGTTTTTTGTTATTGTATAAGTTGTTCTAAGTCTTCCTAGTTATCTATGAAACTAACCCTTTCGTAATTTTTTATGACAAAAATATTCCATCATATACGATCTTTTAATTTTATTTGGAAACAAAAAGAGTATTCATTCATCAACCAAGAAATAAATATACACATTATACACACAATATATATAAATGTAAATGTAATATAAAATGTATACATGTATGCCCATATATGCATATAGATATATGTATTTACATATGTGTGTATACACACATACACAAAGAGCTACAATAAATGTGTTTGTGTATATGGGTTGTTTTTTTCTTTGATATCATCAGGATCTGGGTCTAGTAGAGATATTGATGGCTAATAGTAAATACAGCTTAGTGACTTTTCTGGCATAGTTTCAAATTTTTTTCCAGAATTGCCGCCTAAATAACAGCTCCCCCTACAGTGCAACAGTGTGCTTATATTCCTACAGTCTCTCCAGCAATTGCTTTTTTCCCCTTTTTTGTCAATTTTGTCACTCTGCTTTGAATGAAGTAGACCCTCACAGTTCTTTAATTTATATTTTTCTAATTATGAGTAATATATGGGCAGCTAGTAGGTCCTAGAGGGCCAGACCTGGAATCAGTAAGACTTATTTTCATGAGTTCAGATCTGGCGTGTCCTAGCTGTGTGACTGTGGGCAAGTTACTTAATTCTGTTAGCCTCAGTTTCTTTATTTGTAAAATGAGTTAGAAAAGTAAATGGTAGGTCATTGGTTTGCCAAGAAAACTCCTGAAGAGTCAGATTCAGCTGAAACTACAGAACAAGAAAAAGCAAGAATGATTTGGAGCATTGAAAATAATTTGCTTGCTATCAGCAAGATAGCTTGGATTTCTTCCTTTGAAAACTGCCCATAAATATTCTTAGGTAATATATACTAACTCAGAATAGTTACTCCAGTCAGAGCATATGTTATTGTTTTCTCATTTTCTACCTTATCTATTCCTCCTTGGTTCCCTGCTGAGTAAGGTTTATACTTACTATAAGAAGATGGAGAATCTGTGAGATATATTTTTCAATTTTTTTGTGAGGCAATTGGGGTTAAATGACTTGTCCAGTCACACAGCTGGGAGGAGTTAAGTGTCTGAGGCCAAATTTGAACTCAGATTCTCCTCACTCCAAAGCCATGCCCTATCCACTATGCTATGTAGCTGCACCAGGGATATATTCTTTCTATAGTGGACATGGGAGAGAATGTAAATGTAAAAGGGAAGTCAATAGACCAAACTCTGTATTCTAAGGAAGAAAATAAAGAGAAGTTGTAACAGCTAGAGATCTTGAGTCTGGTTTCTTACTACCTCTACTCTTTGGAGTTGCTGTCCTTGAGTTTAGATTCTCCTCCCTCTCAATTCTCTCCTTGTAGTTCTTGCACCAAGAGTTGGGGCAACCTCTACTAGTGATATGAAACTGAGGGATTCTTTCTCTTTGGGGATAGAAGTAGAGGAAGGAGAATTATGATTTCTGTTATTAGTTTATAGTGGGTTCATTTAAATTGTACAGAATACATCTTCCAATAGATATTTATGGTTATATTGAATTATAAGTAGAATATAACATAATATTATAATGGTAATGACAGCAATTAAACTAGTAAAGCAATGTGGCATCAATTACAATGAGTCAAAAAGACCTGAGTTCAAATTTCACCTCTGACATATACTTGCTACGTGATCCTGAGCAAGTGATTTAATTCTTCACATGGTTCACACAATTACAGAAATGCCTACCTGAATTGGTAGAGGGAATTTCCTAACTTGGAAGTTTTTGATACTAACGAAATTACTATCTACAAAACATTTTCTTCACAACCACCATGCATATTATATTGTTTAGAATTAAAAGGAATTTTAGAATTTATTGAATCTAAAACCTTCATTTGACAAATTGAAACTCATAAGAATAAGAGATAGGCTTAAGGTCAAACATTTACTTAAGAGGCAGAATTGGAACCCTAACCCAAATATATGCATTATATAGACATGGAGGACTCTATATGTAGAGAATGATCTTGGTGTCTTGGGTGCTAAGGGCAGGTATGTAGCTCCTTGGACTTTCAATTATTGGTTTAGCTGGAGCCCTTAGCCAGGATACTGTGTCTTTTTGCTGGGTGGGGGTGTGGGGAGAATAGACTGTCCTTTAGTTTAATAGTTCTCTTATTCACATGTTAACTTTTAAAAAATGCAACATATTCATTTGTTTTGAACAATTTGACTTTGGTTCAAAAGATTTTGATATATATTTTTGAATTTTCCATCCTTAAGCTATAACTTAATGTCTACATTATAGACATTTGGATAATGTCTACCTTTGACAAACAGTCCATTTTTCCAAATCTTTCTTTTTAATTAAATTTTATTTTATTTTCAGATTGCAAGTAATTTCCCCCTTACTCAAGTATCTTTCCCCCAATTGAGAAAGAAGAAAAACAAAATCCCTGTTAAAAATTTATATTCTATAGAAAAACAAATTCTTTAATTAGTCATGTAAAAAACGTTGTAATTTGAAGACTAGGATTACCTTTCTATTTTCACATGTTTTCTTCCATAGTTCCTTTATTTAATATTTTTTTTTATTTTAATGGTACATTATTTTTCCAAATACAAGTAAAGATGATTTTCAACATTAATTTTTGTTAAGATTTTTAAGTTCAAATTATTTTTCCCCTCCCTCCTTTATCTTCTCCCCTCCCAAGACAGCATGCAAACTGATATAAGTTATACATATGCAATCATTTTTTAATATTTTTACAGATGAGTCATGTTGGGAAAGAAAAATGAGAACAAAAGGGGAAAATCATGAGAAAAAAAATCAAGAACAACAGAAAGAAAAACAAACAAACAAACAATCAACAGCAACAACAAAAAGGTGAAATAAGTAGATTTTGATCTACAGTTTCCATTGTTCTTTCTCTGGATATGGATGACATTTTCCATCCAAAGCCTATTGGTATTATCTTGGATCACTATATTGTTGAGAATAGCTAAGTCTATCATAGTTGATCATTACACAATCTTGCTGTTACTATGGACACTATTTTACTTGTTCTGATCATTTTAGTCTTTCCAGGCTTTTCTGAAATCAGCATGCTTATCATTTCTTATAGAACGATAGTATTCCATTATAAGTACACCATAACTTATTTAGCCATGCTCTAATTGATGGGCATCCCTTCAGTTTCCAATTCCTTGCCACCACAAAAAGAGTTTCTACAAACATTTTTGCATGGGTCTTTCCCCCTTTTTTATGATCTCTTTGAGATATAGACCTCATAGAGATACTGCTGGATTAAGGATATGCACAGTTTTATAGTTCTTTGGGCATAGTTCCAAATTGCTCTCCAGAATGTCTGGAGATTCATAACTTTATCTACAATACATGAACATCCCAATTTTCCCACATCCCCTCCAAGATTTATCATTATTTTTTTTTGTCATCTTAGACAATCTGATAGATATGAAGTGGTACCTTAGAGTGATTTTAATTTGCTTTTTTCTAATCAATAATTATTTAGAATATTTTTTCAGATTACTATAGATGACTTTAATTTCTTATCTGAAAATTGTGTTTATATCCTTTGACCATTTATCAATTGGAGAATGACATATTCTTCATACATTTTCTATATACTTTCTATATATTTTAAAAATGAAGCCTTTATCAGAAATACTGGATGTAAAAATTGTTTCCCAGCTTTCTTTTCCTTTCTAATCTTGGCTGATTGATTTTGTTTATGCAAAAACTTGATTTAATTTAATCAAAATTATCTATTTTGCATTTCATAATATTCTTTCTTTTTTGATCATAAATTCTTCCATTTTCCAAAGATATGACAGGTTAAATATTCCTTCAATCTGTCAGTTTTTCTGGTCCTCAGATTGAATAGGATTTCCTCCTGCAAGGAGATACTTTGTTCTAGCACAAGTTCTGTGGAGACATGTCTAGTTTACTAGCCTTCTTAAAGGTAATTCTTTTTTTTTTATTTTTTTTTATTTTTTTAAATTCTATTTTCTGATCACTAAAGTCTGAATCTCTCTAGCTTAGGATAAAAAAAAGTCTATGTAAGTTGGCATTTATTTTTTGACTGGAAGCCCTATGGCCTTAAACTTATTTCAAGGGAATTCTGTCACAAAAACTTCAGAAATTTATGTAGTCAAACTTCTTGTATCTTTTTTTTTTTTTTTTTTTTGAGGATGGGGAACCAGTATTCTTTGCTTCTGCAAAGTAAATGGATCTAAGCATCATAAAAAGTTAAGTCTTGGGATAAGATATCATGTATCTCCTACTTTTTGTTGTTGTTCAGTAGTTTCAGTCAAGTCTAACTCTTTGGGATTTTCTTGACAAAGATACTGGAGTGGTTTGCTGTTTCCTTCTCCATTTTGTTTTACAAAGGAGGAAACAGATAAAGAGGCTTAAATGATTTGCTTACAGTCTGATCAGACTTATTTATAATTCGACCAGATTTAAACTCATGAAGATGAGTTTTTCTGATTCCATATCTGACACTTTATTCATGGTATCACCTAGCTGTCCTCATCTTCTGGCCTAATTATCTCCATGGAATTTCCTAAGCTTTGACTTTGCCATAAATCATTATCATGATCATCATCACCACCCCAAGGAAGCATCTCTCCTCACCTTTTCTTTTTTTTTTTTTCTTACTGCATTAACTGCATTAACATTTTTGCTTATGTTACTGTATGTTCTCCCTAATTTTTTTCTCACATTTAGTATTAAGAGCAAAATGTTTCCAAGAATCAAGGTGAAAGATAGCATACAAGTGTCAGATGGAAGCAAACATCAGTTTCACCTCTCTTAGGCTCCCATGAGACCATCAAAAATGTTAAACAAAAACAAACTAAACCCCACCATTTTGATCTTTTAGGCTATCTCCCCTCAGAATGTCAAGAATTTGCTAAGATTGCAAAATGCAACCATATACACACAGGCATCCTTGATCCAACCCCCTCATTTCCCCAGTATCTAGGAAAGTATACTCAGCAAATCCCATATCTTGAGAGGCCATTTAAGAGAAGGTAAAAAAAAATATTGAGGCAAAAAGAGAAATGAAACTAAAAGAGTTTGACTCTGTCAGCATTCTAGCATTTATAAGCAATGCATTTTGAAAGAAGTCACAGAATCTCTGGGTCAGGAATCAGCCAAAATGACCAGTGGAATGCTCCTTTTCTGGATGGTTATTGAGCTCTGTCTGAGTAAGTGTTCTGAGGTTTGCTGGGCACAGCTCCCTAGAGGATGATTCACTAGTATGCACCTTATGCTTTTGATGAATTGCTGAAATCAGATATCCCTCAGTGAAGAGTAAAGTGATTCCCCTCTTTTTATTATAGGGTTTCTCCTGTCCTTTTATTTTATTTTTTAGAGTAGGGGGCTGCCCAGTTGCTGGCTTCGGAATTTGTGAAAATGTTTACATTGGAGGCAGCAGATGCAGGGGGGTAACATAAAATGGAAAGCAGAAAATACTTTGGTAGATGTTGTTAATTCAGCCGTAGTCACTGGGATGTTTATTCTGATTTGAGCTCATCTCAGTTTTTTCAGCTCCATTCCTGACTGCTGTGTAGTCAGGGGACATTTACTGAAGTAGAGAAGCTTTTGGGGATATTTCTTTTATTCTATTTTATATTTTATAGTTTTGGGTGGTGCATCAAGGACAAATGAAGGATGACATTTGGTATAGAGGAAAGAACATTGGGATGTAAATTTAAAGACAAAGTTTCTAGTCCAGACTTTGATTGAGTAGAGACACAGCAGTTATTCTGAATGGTGTAGGATTTGTAGTCAGAAGTCTTGGACTCAAAGCCTAATTCTTTTAATTTTAATTTCTTGTAACTATTATCTGTATGACAAGTCAAGTAACTTCCATTTTGGGGACTTCAGTTTCCTTATCCAAGAAAAATAAGAAGGTTGAATTAGATTGCCTCTAAGGTCATTCTAACTTTCACAGTCTGTGATTCCAATTTTATGTATGAAACTAAGAATATATATTATGTACGAAACTAAACAAATAACTTTCGCTTTTTTTTTCTTGCAGAGAAATATTAAAGGAACTAGATTGGTTAGGTTCATCAGATCTAGGAGTTTGACCCAGTTCATTATGAGTTTGATCAAATCACTTGTTAATAGGCAAAGTCACAAGTTGAAGTAATTTTTGATGATATAAGTATTAAGGAGCTGGTGTGATCTACTGCGAAGTATACAAGACACAGAATCAGAAGGCATAGCCTTGTATTCTAATTTTATTCCTTAGGAGTTGTGTGATCTTAGGCAAATCATTTTACTTTTATAGGTCTTGGTTCAATCAACTATAAATAAGAAGGTCAGAATAGATGCTCTCTAAGATCCCTTCTAAGTCAGTTCTGTGATTTATAGGCACTATTTCAGACTCTAAAAGTTTGATATTTCCAAGAAAATGTTTACAACTTATTAAAATATTTTTAAAAATTCTTATCTTTTGTTTTAAAATAACCTTTATTTTCAAATATGCCCCCCTGTCCTTATAACTCAGAAAGACATCTTATGTAACAAAAATTTTTTAAAAGAGGAGACTTGTTTTTTTACATACATATCAGAGCTCTGGATGAAGCTAACAAAGCATACCTATCTTATTTTCTGATTTACAAAAAAACAGTAAAAACCTTTTGAGTCACCTATCTTGGGTAATATTTGGTATTCTTGGTTTTGACCACAAAATTCTTGCTTCTCTTAACATAGTAATGTGAAGAATAAAAACAGTGCTCTATCTGTCTTTGATAAGAAACCAGAGTTTTTTCTAGCCATTTGAGCAGTAATTTCTATGAGTCCCCCGTCTTTATTTTTTGCCAAGAGGATGTATTTTTACCTGTATCATACCTTATATCTTTGTCCTAAATCAAAGCTATGAAACTGTCCTTATTTATGAGTCTAAAATTGGACTCAAGAAATCAGGTATTTCATGTTACTATAAAGGGAGAAAAGAGTTCCCAATAGGGCAATGTTTCTTTTATGTCCATTGACCCATTCCAACCAATAGCCTGTAAAAATACAAAATGGTAAATTAGATAAAATTTGCTTTCTAGACTCTGTTTTTGCTTTGGGTTTTCTTCTAATTGTGTGTGTGTGTGTAGGTGGTGGGGAGAGAGGTAGTGTATATGGTTTTTTGATGCCTCCTATCACCCTTCTTTTTTCTTTTTTTTTTTCCTTCCCTTTTGAAATCCCCAACTGAAGCCATGCTTCTGAAGAATTATTTTGTATTCCACCTTTTCCTCTATCCCTAATCCCAGTTTCCAAACTCCCAATTCAGATCTGTTCATTTTATGTCATAGGACTCTCTTCTCTATTTTTAACAAGGGAGCAACTATTTAAGCTAATAAAGTATTCAGTTGAATTGAATTGAATAGGCATTCACTCCAGACCAAATATTTGCCCATTACTATACTAGGTACTAGGAATTCAAAGACTAAAATTAAAATAGTTTTTATCTTCCAGGAGCTTATCTTCATAATTGCATTCAGGCTAATGGGTTAGAATGTTTGTTAATAAAACTTCCATTTTGATATAACCTTCATTTCTGGGTGTTGTTACACATTCTTGAAGTTATTGTGTACAATGTATTCCTAGTTCTGTTTGTTTTGCTCAGAGTCAACTTGTTCATCATTTTTTATAGAACAATAATATTCCATTACTTTCATATGCCACAACTTAGTCATTCCCTAATTGATGGGCATCTACTCATTTTCCAGTTCTTTACTACCACAAAAAGAACTGCTATAAACATTTTTGCACATGTGGATCTTCCCCCCTCCTTTATGAGTTCCTTGGGATATAGACCTGTAGTGGCACTGTTGGGTCAAAGAGTATGCTCAATTGTATAGCCCTTTGAGCTTAGTTCCAAATTGTTCTCCGGAATGGTTGGATCATTTCACAACTCTACCAACAATGCATTATTGTCCCAGATTTCCCACATCCCCTCTAACATTTATCATTATTTTTTTCCTGTTATCTTAGCCAATCTGAGAGATAGGAGAAAATTTCATTTCTGAATGTTACATTCTCCCTCTCCTATCCAGTGAACATCTCTTGCAACAAAGAATAAAAAAAGAAAAAAACAGTTTAGTTAAATTAATGCATCAGTCACCCAATTCTGATAGTGAATTCAATGTCTTTCACAAATTGTCCCCAACCTCTACAAAGATATTATAATTGTTAGGTGTTCAGTTTCTTTTTAATTTTTTTCCCTATATATATGGTATATATTGTTTTTCTGGTTCTATTTCCTTAATTGTTAATTTATGTGTCTTCTCATGTTTCTCTAGATTTTTCTTATTCATCATTTCTAACAGTAAAATAATGTTCCATTCTGTTCCTAACCATTTCCTAATCCATTGTTGATATTCAGTTTTTTTTTTTTTTTCAATAATTCTCAATTCTTTGTGACTGTCTTTGGGGTTTTCTTGGTAAAGATACCTTTTTTTTTTTTTTTTTTTTTTTTTGCCATTTTCTTCCCTATCTCATTTTACAGAGAGAGAGAAATTGAGGCAAACAAGGTTAAATGACTTGCCCAGGATTAAACAGCTAAGAAGAATGTGATGCCAGATTTGAACTCAAGAAGATGAGTCTTTTGACCCTAGACTTGTACTCTATTTACTGTGCCACCTAGCTGCCTTCCCTTATCCACTCCATGCTCAAATTTTAAAGGAAGAAAATTAGCTGGCTCTTTGACTCCACTTTTCCTTCCACTTTCAGGTAGCACATACTGCTTTTCCTGAATCCTTCAGTTGTTAGAATGCTCTCCCATAATACTTTGTCTTCATTTTGTGTATATTTTATATTATTTATCTAGTTTACTAGTTGTTTCCCTCAAGAGAATATAATTTCTTTGAGGGCAGGAACTGTTTCATTTTTGTTTGTATAAGTATAACCTTTAGAATGATTCCCGGATCACAGTAGATACTTACCAAAATTTATTGAGTGAATGAATTTTAAATATCCTTCTAGGGATCATGCTTCATTTTTTCCAACTAATCCAAAAAAGTGATCTTTAATGATGAAGATTTTCAGGCTAGGGAGAAGGATAAACTAAAAGAATATCTTATAGTCCCTTCAAAACACACTCATTAGATATCCTCTCTAACTTTGGTATGAGGAGGATGTTATATCATTCTGAGTGGAAAAACAGAACAAAGGAAGACAAGTGTGAATCCAGTTACAGTCAATTTCTTTAATAAGCACTTAATAAGCAATTTTTAAAACAAATTGGTTATATTTATCTCATCAATAATTAGACTCCCATGTTCTCCTCTCTCAGATAGGAGGCAGTTTGGTAACTTTGTTGCATTAACATTCGTCTGATTGGCTCACTTTTTAGATTAAACCCAATGGAAGTCAGTTTTTTAATACTCTATGGGAACTAGTAGGATACTGCTACATAATTTCATAGAAAGATTGCTGGATTGGGCACCAGAAGTCCTGAGTTTAAATTCTGGCTCTGTTATTATCTATGTGACCTTGGGCATATAACAGCACTCTCTGGGCTGTATTTTCTCCTCTGTAAAATGAGGATGGTGGAATAGATGGTCTCTAATTTGTTGTTATTCAACTCTTGTAACACTGTATGGGTTTCTTGGCAAAGGTACTGGATTGGTATTGCCATTTCCTTCTTCAGATGAGCTTTTTAGTTGGGACTTAAAAGAAGTCAGAGATCAGTAGGGAGAGCAAAGAAAGGAAAGCATTCCAGGGGTGTCAGTAGAAGAAAGCCAAATTTTAAAAAAGCCAATTGAAAGATGGTTGCTTTATTCATTGAACAACCAAGAGGTCAGTGTCACTGGAACAAACTGTTGTTATGAAGTAAGATATAAGAAGACTGAAAAGGTGGGGTATGGGAGTAGTTTCATGAAAGACTTTGAATGTCAAACAAATCATTTTGCATTTGATCCTGGAGGCAATAGGGAACCACTAGAGTTTCCTGAATGTGTTATGTATATGTGTGTATGCGGGCGTGAATGTGTGCACAGGAGAAGACCCACAGATGTGATTTGATCCAATTTGAGCTTTAGAAAAATCCCTTCTCTAGTTCATAGAGAGTTAGTTTCTCAAAGTGATTAAATTCTAACCCTGTACTGGCACCATGCCAGTAATTGAGCAAGAAAAGAAAATCTCCTTCCCATTGCCCTTTACATAAACACACACTTCTCAGATCATCTCTGCTGGGCAGATTCTATACTTCTATGCTGTGATTTGTGAAAATCCTTCTCATCTTCTTGCATCCTGTCTCATTTTGTGTGAGACAAAATGAGTATTCCTGGTTAAAAAGGAGTGGACGAATTGTGATATATGTATGTATGTTTGTGTCTCTGTGCATTTATACATATATATATATATATATATATATATATAAATAAATTCAGGGTTTAAAAAAATTTTCCACTTGTGATCACTGTATGTGTGTGTCTCTGTGGATTTATATATATATATATATATTCAGAGTTTTAAAAATTTTTCCACTTGTTAGCACTGTTCACCCAAGAAATTTTTATACATCTCTGGGTATATGGGCATATAAAATAGTTATACAAATTAAAGATTTATTCATAATAAATCATAATTTTGTGACCTCCACATTCACTTAAAGAGCCTCATATGGGATCACAAACCACAGTTTAAGAAGCTTTTATTTATATCACAGATTTCATTTTATTACCTTTTTTCCCCAAACTATTCCTCTTCCAAACTTCCTCATTTCAATGGAGGGTACCACTTTTCTTTCAGTCACCCATGATCAAAATGTGGTTAGTCATCACTACCTCTCACCTTCATATCCAGTCAGTTGCCAAATTTGTTTTCAGTTTTTACAACTTCATTGAATATAATTTATTAACATATGAAAAAAATGTGCTCACAGGGGCCACTAGGTAGAGTCATAGTGCACAGAGTGCCAGGTTTGGAGTCAGAAAGACTCATCTTCTTGAGTTGAAATCTGGCTTCAGACAATTTTTATTGTGTGATCCTGGGCAAGTCACTTAACCCTGTCTTTCTCAGTTTCCTCACCTGTAAAAAGAGGTGGAGTAGGAAATGGCAAATCCTTCCAGTATCTTTGCCAAGATAATTTACAAAGGGGTTTTAAAGAGTTGGACACACTTAAAAACAACCATAAAAAGAAGTAGTAAAAATGTTAAGAATCAGAGCATCAGGGCAAGGTGGGAATTTAAATTCATCAAGCATTAAGCAAATAATGCATACTGGTTTGTGTGGGTTCATTCCCATACAATTTGGAAGATTTACATTCTTGCTGCCTGGAAGAAAGTTTATTTATGTGAATAAACTGACCTAAAGTTAGATGTTGAGAGGACTTTGATACTTAGGAAAGATGACTACAGACATTAGGCCTTATCTTGTTAGTCATCTCCTAAATTTGTGTCATTAGTTTTAAAAGGGTCTGGATGAGAAAATGTGAACATTTAAGTGCAAATTTATTAAGATTGCTAGAAAAATATGTCATTATATTCTTTTTTGGGTGTGGTATCAGTAACGCTTTAGTATTTAAAGGAAAGATTTTATTATTGCAATTTAATGTTGATAATATAATGGAAGAATTGGGATAAACGTAGTAATAAAAGTAAATGAGCATCCAGGCTAAAAAAATAGAGAAATAAGAATGTCATCACTTTTAAGAGAAGAACTAGGATAAGTGGGGTAACGAGGTGGTGCAGTGGATAGAATGCCAGGTGTGAAATCAGTAAGACATCCTCTTGAGTTAAAATCTAGAGTCAGACATTATTGATATAGATTTTATCATTTCAGTTGTAGCATGTAGAGCTCCAAGGGATCAGTGGCTCATAGAATCCTAGCTCTAGAGTTGGAAAGATCTTTAGCGATTATCTAGTCAAATCCCCCATCTCCCAGGTAAGAAAACCAAATGGCGGAGTAACTTGCCCACAGTCACAAAGGTAATAGCCAGTCGATCAGGCATTTGAACCCATGTTTTACCTTGAAGATCTTACTTTCCAATCTAGAATTCTTTCTGGTATATTATTCTCATGTCCTTTAAATTATAACAATTTATGACATTGTTTAGAAATAGAAAATGCATTCCCAGATCTACACATACAGCTCTATCTTCTTTCATGTGCTATAATATGCATCAATCAGTTAGTCAACAAACATTTCTTAAATTGTACATGTTTAGCCTATATTGGATTGCTTGCTGTCTAGGGGAAGGGGAAGGTGGGCCGGGGGGGGGGGGGGGGGGAATTTGGAACATAAGGTTTGCAAGCGTAAATGCTGAAAACTATCTTTGCATGTATTTTGAAAAATAAAAAAATCTTATTATAAATTAAAAAAAAAAAAACAACCAACCAAACATTTCTTAAAGGCTTGCTATGATGTAGGCATTATGCTAAGCACTAGGGATACAAAGAAAGGAAATCCCCTCTCTTCAAACACACATACTCACAAACACACACACATACATACACACAGAAAAAGATTATTTGGAATTTTTTCCAACATATAAGTTTTATTGATTGACGACCTTCACTAAATTCTATTTTGATTTGGAGATAAACCTGTGTTTTTTGGAAGCTATGCTTGTAGACCCCATCTCTTGTAGATCTTACCAAGGCAAAAGGCCTTCAAATGTCATTATGGTAATAAGCTATCTGTCTGTCTTATGAAGACCAGACTAATTAGGTACAGATAGATTTATCACTATGTTGCCCACAGGGTAATTATTTGTTTTTGTAATAGAAAGACTTTGTAATAAGACCAAGAAGGGTTTGGCAGATGTCCTTCCACTTACAATGTATTAAGCCCTTGAATTATTGAAGCAATGGGGAAGATAAGACAGATTTGCAAAATACTTTATAAAAATATGTGCTAGCATGAGAAAAAAACCACCTTTTATTCCCCTTACTGCAGAAATGGGATTCCACAAGCAGGAAGTATTGCATATACTATCAAGCATGTTTGGGGGGGCAGCTGGATGGCAAAATGGATAGAGCTCTGGGCCTGGAGTCACAAAAACTCATCTTCCTGAGTTCAAATCTGACACTTCCTAGTTGTGTGATCCTGGGCAAATCACTTAACTCTGTTCATCTCAGTTACCTCACCTGTCAAACGAGCAGGAAAAGGAAATGGCAAACTACTTCACTATCTTTGAAAAAAAAAATCCAGATTGGGTCACAAAGTTTTGCACAGTTAACTGAACAACAACAAAATCAAGGTGTGGTTAAAATGGTGACTGATAACCTGATTTACTTTTGTTTTTCACACACAAGAAATGACTTAACAGGTGGGGAGGAATGTTTTTGGAAGCAAGGGTGATGTGAAAATAAAATATATTCATAAAAACAAAATCTCAAAAGGAATATCTTCTAGCAAAATACATATATGACCAGAGACATTAACCCTTCTCTTGGTAGTCATCTCATAAGTGGGTGTCATTAACTGTAAAAGGGTCTGGATGGGAAGGTTAAGTGCAAATTCATTATGATTGCTAGAAAATATGTCACCAACTATGTCCTTTTTTGGGTGTGGAATTAGTAATGCATTAGTATGAAAAGGAAAGCATGCTATTATTGCAATCTAATGTTGATAATATAATGGAAGAATTGGGATAGTCATAGCAACAAAAGAAAATTAGTATCCATACTCATTTCCTTCAAGAGAAGGAAAAATAAGAATATAATCACTTTTAAGGGAAGAACTAGTATAACGGGGACAGTTAGGTGGTGTAGTGGGTAAAGTTCCAGGTGTGGAATCAAGAAAACTCATTTTCCTGAGTTAAAATCTAGACTCAGACACTAGCTTTGTTACTGTAAGCAAATCATTTTACTCTGTTTGCCTCAGTTTCCTTATTTGTAAAACTAGATAGAAAAGGAAATGAGAAACTACTCTAGTGTTTTTGCCAAGAAAACTCCAAATGGGATCATGAAGAGGTGGATACAACTGAAATGACTGAACAAAAATTTGTATAACTTCTGTTGAAGAAGCAGTAGAAAAGAAAACATGGAAATTGTGTGTTTGACTTTATTTTTTCTCTTTTTTTATATAGCCCAAGCCATTTCAAAAACTGTGACAGGGTTTTTGGGTCACTCTGTACAGTTGCCTTGTTTCTACAGTGTTACAGATAGACAGAATCATGTGATGTGCTGGGGAAAAGATAAATGTCCCAATAACAAATGCAATGGAGAAATTGTCAGGACTGATGGAAGACGAATGACATGGTCAAAATCTTCAAAATATCAACTTCAAGGAAATATTGGGAGAGGTGATGTGACCCTGACAATCAAAAACACAAATATCGGTGATAGTGGCACATATTGCTGCCGGATAGAGGTGCCTGGGTGGTTTAATGATATCAAAAAGGAAATAGTTCTGCGGCTAGAGAAAGGTAAGCCCAAATTTGTGTGTTTGGAAAGGAGATTGTCAGATTTATGAGACTCAGTGTTGCTAGAGATTGTTTTTTTTAGGATTGATGGGAGATGAAGATTAAATAATATATGCAGTAGCAAAGACTAGAGCTGAATCTAAGTATGCTTCCAAAATAGACATAGTTTATCTTCTTGAGATAAAATTATTTCTGATAAATCTTTTCTCACTTTCATATCTTTTGCAATTTTGGTTATTTGTATTTTTAAGCATACACACAAGTTACTTATATATGAACTTATAATATGTAGGATAAAGTGATTTTGACTGATAGTGATTATTCTACTCTGGAAAAATTTGAATTGACTTCTTGATCTCAGCAGTTGAGGTATATATTTTCATGTTCACTAAAAATAAGTGGGTCCTTCTTGGCTTATGAGAGTTAGGCAAAATCCACGTACTTAAGTAACACCTAGTCTTTAGCCATCAGAGTCAGTTTATGCAAATCTGAATGTTTTGCATAGTAGATTCTTCTAGGACTAGAAATGTGAAATTCTTAACTGAGTATGTTCTCTGTTTTGTGTTTATTTTTAAATCTGTATTTCTCTTGGATTGTACTTGATGGCAGATATATCTTTTATTTGGGTACTTCAGGTCCAACCACAACTACTCACCGGACTACAACTACTCATCTGACTACAACTCAGCCAGCTACAACTACTCATCTGACTACAACTCAGCCAGCTACAACTACTCAGTTGACTACAGCTCAGCCAGCTACAGCTACTCAGTTGACTACAACTCAGCCGGCTACAGCTACTCAGTTGGCTACAACTCCTCTTCCTGATATAACTGTTCATCCGGCTACAACAACTTGTCCGCCTACAACAGCCACAACAGCTCTCCAAATAACCACTTCATTTATTCCTAACCTAACGACTATAATGACACACCAGTTGACTTCAGTCACTCTGAAATCAACAACAGCAACTCTTCCTCTAAAATCTACTTCAAATCAAGTTATAACTCCAACATCGAGCCCTCTCCCATTGACAGAAGTTGCTCCTGGGACTACAGGTACACAACACAAACAGTTAATTTTCCTTTCTTCCTTTTAAGTTGTATTTGAACTCTTGGGAACAGAAACCAGGAGGAAACTCTTTTTAAACCATCTGAGAAAGCCACCTTGTGTCAGTGCCATGGTCTATGGAGACACAGCCTTGTTTCTGACATAAGAGATTGAGGGGTAGCTTATGTGACAATTTGATTTTTTTTCTATGGCGCATATATCTCTAAAGTCAAGGTAGGGATGCTCCCAAATACCTCTAGATTCTGTTACATCTATCATCCATAATTTTATCTTTGTTCTTCTTGAACTGATTATAACTTTCATCTCTACCATCTTTTGGAGTATTCAGTTTTTAAGTTCTGCAACTTTAGGAAGATTTATTTCAAAGCTATGATTATTGAACAATGAGAAAATGTTCAGTGACAATGCAAAAGGTCTCTTAAAAGTTTTAACCTACTTCAGAGATGACTATACAACTTAAATGTTTGATTGCCTCAATGGAACTATGATCTCATCCATGTGAAGACTTCCTTTCACTCTTGTAGTTATCACCAACCAAAAAATTGTCCCATGAAATTCTTGTTGATAAGAATTATTTCAATTCTTTAGAGAACATATTATGCATTCTTTTAATATTTTGTGGGTATCTATGCAACCTATTGCTTTGTGAGAGTACTGCTCTGTGATCATTATATATATATATATATATGATTCTAAATATTCCTGCAGATATCTCTTAGGTTGCATATTAAATGTCTTGCTAATATTGAGAAGTTATAATTCCTTCATAATTCTGGTTTTCACATAATCACAGAATCCTAAACCCTTTTCTTATTCCAGTATGTTCACTATTCACTCATTCCTTGACTAAACTTTTCTCGAACTCCACTTTCTTTCGGAATCAGTGAATTGTTGTTTTTCAGTTATGTTTGACTTTTTTGACTCCATTTGGTTTTAATTTTTTTTTTTTTTTTTTGATAAAAATACTGGTGTGATGCTATTTCCTTTTGTAGCTCATTTTACAGATGAGGACACTAAGCCAAACAGGCTTAAGTTACTTACCTAAGGTCACACAGCTAGGAAATATCTAAGGCTAGGTTTGAACTGAGATCTTCCTGACTCCAGGTCTGGTACTCTGTTTATTGTATCATTTAACTGTCCTAGTAAATTGTTTCACCCTAAATAGTCCTTAAATAACTATTGCCAAAACATTTGATGGGAAATCAGGTTCAACCATATTTTAAGTTGTGGTTGGATAAGGGTCTTGTCTTTCTATCTTTAACTTATTATTGAAAAGGGATAACTATTTGTCTGCATGTTACTGAAATCCCTTTGATTTTCTAGGTTATGAATAAAGCACCTACTATGACCACAATGTCTTTTTCCATTTTGAAAATAGGCACAGGTGGAATCTGTGAATATAATCCAATGAGAAGAATAAGCAAGTAATTGAATCACTCACTAATTAGAGCAACTTTTCATTCTAGCTCACCACTAGGTATGTGCTTTTGTTTTTAGGCCAAGGAACCAATTTCTGCTTTCTCTATCATTCCTTTATAGAGGTTTGTAATGTAAAAGAGAAAGATGGAAATATGGAGCTGGAGATCAGGATAGAGAAAAAGTTGTATGAATGTGTGTATGAATGCACAAAGTAGATAAATCCAGTTTGATGACAGTAAACAATATCACCCACTAAGTCAACAATAAATCAACAAGCATTTGTTAAATACTTACCATGTTCTAGATAGTTGGTAAACAGCTGGGCAATAAAATAGATAGAGTTCTAGGACTAAGGTCAGGAAGACTCATTTTCCTGAATTCAAATCTGGCCTCAGACCCTTATTAGCTATGTGACCCTGCGCAAGTCACTCAGTCCTGTTTGTCTTGGTTTCCTTATCTATAAAATGACCTTGAGAAGGACATAGTAAAGCACTTCATTTTCTTTGCCAAGAAAACCCCAAAAAAGTTGAATATGACTGAAAAACTGTGCTAAGCTTTGGGGATACAAAGAAAGGCAAAAAATAGTTTATGCTTAAGGAGAATGGAATGGAGGAAACAATATGCAAACAATTATGTGCTATCAAGTTCCATATGTGGTAAATTGGAGGTAATTTCAGAAGAAAAGCACTAGCAGTGAGGTGTTACAGGGAAGGCTTTTTGTAAAATATGGGATTTTAGTTGAGAATTGAAGCAATATCAGGAACTTGGAAGAGGAAGACAAAGAGAGAGAACATTACAGATATGGTGAATGGTCAATGAAAAGCCATCAGTCAGGAGGTGGTCTATCTCATATAAGGAACAACACAGGTGCCATATATCATTGGGTTGTAGATGTATAAAAAGGAATAAAGTGTAGGAAGACTAGAAATATAGGAAAATGTCAGGTTATAAAGGACTTTAAAAGTCAAAGAGAAAAGTTTTCTATTTGATCCCAGGAGAAAAAGGAAGTCACTGGAGTTTATTGCAGGCAAGAGTATTAAATGGTCAGACTTATGTCTTTGGGAGATCAGTTTAACATCTGAGTGGAGGATGGGTTGGGGAGGGGAAAGATTTGAAGAATCCATTGTAAGAAGGCTATGTTAAAGGTACGTGTTTGAGTTGATGAGGTCCTGAACCAGTGTGCAGCAATGTCAAAGGAAAGGTCAAATTAGCAGGATTTGGCAACTCATTGAATTTAGGAGGCAGTGAGGGAAAGGGAGAAGAGGATAACATTTGGAGTATGCTGGTGCCTTTGAAAGTTATAGAGAAGTTAGTAAGAAGGAAAGATTTGGGAGCAAAAATAATGAATTCAGTCTTGGAGATGTTAAGTTTAAGATGTATATAGGACATTCAGTTTGAAATGTTCAATGATGTAAGAACCAATACCAGAAAAGGGGAATATAAGGATAAAAGAATGCTCAAATCAGATTTTTAGAACTCACCCACATTGAGGAGATAGATAGTTGAACCAGCACAGAGGACAAAACAGAAACAGACAAATAGGAGAACCTGCAAAGGGGAGTGTCATCTGAGAGACCAGAGTGTATTAAAAAAGAAATTTGACAAATTTCATTAAAAGATCCAGAGAGGTGAAAGATGAAGTCAAAAGGAGCCATTTATCTTGGAAAGTACGTTTCTGTAATCCCTTTTCCTTGATGTTATTTTTTTTTTTAATTCATTTTATTTGAAAAAAAAAAACAGTAAGAAAAAAAGAAAAACAGCAAAGAAATACAAAACAAAATAAAGCAAAACAAAAGAAAACATTGTCATATGCCCAGTAGAACATCAGGAAGGATTCAAAATGTATAACAACAGATTACCAGATCAAGAAACATATATATTAATAGAAGTTATATTCATGAATATCCATTCTTTACTTCCTTGTAAATTGTCCTTTGGTTCTCTACTGTGTACCTTATTTATTTTATTATTTTTTCCCTCTTTCATCTCCTTCCTACCCCCAAACAAGCTACCGTTATGATTTACTTATGTATACATATATAGATACATACAGAGCCATCCTCATACACCTCACATACACACACATCTTTTCTATCTCTGATGCCTTTTTAATTAAATTCTGTTCCATAACTTGCTTACTGTTACTTAACCTTCCCTTTCCCAAGGATCCCTCCTTTGTCTTTTCCCCTTATCTTTTGTTCCCCCATTCACCAGTCCCTATCCCCTTATTCCTTTATATATTGTGGAGGAAGCTATGTCCTTCATGGTATATATGTAGTGTTGCCTATTGAGCCCATTCCCGATGTGAGTAGGTTTTCAGAACTACAAGCCTATGTTCTTTAGCACCAAAGTTACCTTTATGGCATTGCATCTTTCCAGATGCTAGCATTGAGGTGAGTGAATTCAGTTACCAATTTTCTATATTTTAAGTTGCTTGTGAAGCAATTTCTGTTTTTCAAAGAATTGGCAAGTCTACTTCTCAGAGCAACTTTCCATGTAGTCTTTATTCACTCTGGGAATAGATTACAGGTCTCTACAGATGCCTCTCACATTTCTTCCTGGGGCCAGATACATACACTTGGACAAGAACTGGGACAGATATTCATGCCATATTCTTCCTTTCAGATTATTTATGTTCACATCTTTCTTATTATCCCTTTTCTGTCCAGGGATGTTATATTTCTTTCCATTTGATGAGGAAAGGCAGACTTTATTGAAACAGAGAGGAAAGAACCAAATTTATTTATTTATTTATTTTTATTTAATAGCCTTTTATGTACAGGTTATATGCATGGGTAACTTTACAGCATTAACAATTGCCAAACCTCTTGTTCCAATTTTTCACCTCTTACCCCCCTCCCTCTCCCCCAGATGGCAGGATGACCAGTAGATGTTAAATATATTAAAATATAAATTAGATACACAATAAGTATACATGACCAAACCATTATTTTGCTGTACAAAAAGAATCAGACTCTGAAATATTGTACAATTAGCTTGTGAAGGAAATCAAAAATGCAGGTGGGCATAAATATAGGGATTGGGAATTCAACGTAATGGTTTTTAGTCATCTCCCAGAGTTCTTTCTCTGGGCATAGCTGGTTCAGTTCATTACTGCTCCATTGGAAATGATTTGGTTGATCTCATTGCTGAGGATGGCCAGGTCCATCAGAATTGGTCATCATATAGTATTGTTGTTGAAGTATATAATGATCTCCTGGTCCTGCTCATTTCACTCAGCATCAGTTCGTGTAAGTCTCTCCAGGCCTTTCTGAAATCATCCTGTTGGTCATTTTTTACAGAACAATAATATTCCATAATATTCATATACCACAATTTATTCAGCCATTCTCCAACTGATGGGCATCCATTCAGTTTCCAGTTTCTAGCCACTACAAAAAGAGCTGCCACAAACATTCGTGCACATACAGGTCCCTTTCCCTTCTTTATAATCTCTTTGGGATATAACCCCAGTAGTAACACTGCTGGATCAAAGGGTATGTACAGTTTGATAACTTTTTGAGCATAGTTCCAAACTACTCTCCAGAATGGTTGGATTCATTCACAACTCCACCAACAATGCATCAATGTCCCAGTTTTCCCGCATCCCCTCCAACAATCATCATTATTTTTTCCTGTCATCTTAGCCAATCTGACAGGTGTGTAGTGGTATCTTAGAGTTGTCTTCATTTGCATTTTTCTGATTAATAATGATGAACCAAATTTTTTTTAAAAAAAGTTTTTACTCTTTTTTGTTTTTGTCATTTAGATTTGCCAGGATTTGTCCTCTTGTTCCCATTCTCAGAGAGTTATTGCTTATAAAAAATAAATTTAAAGAAAAACAAAAACAAAAGAATAAAGTCAATGTAAAAATTTAGTACAACAAATCAACACATTGAAAAATTCTGATGTTATTTGTAATATTTCAAAACTGTGGAACCTCCCCTTCCACACTTCTAGAAGGAAATGAAGAGAAGTCAGTGGTGGCAGTCATGAAGAGGGGCATCTTTTCATATTTCTTCTTTGGTATCAAGTTCATTCTCTATAACTTCTCAACATTATACTTTGTTTTGTGGTGGCACTTTTCATTTTCATTGTTTTAATCATTATGTTTATTGCTTTTCTATTTTTACTTCACTTTGCATCAACTCATATGTCTTTTCATATTTCTCTGAATATATCATGTTCTTAATTTTTTATAGTACAATAACATTTCATTATAGACATGTACTATGATTTTTGCAGTTCATTTTTATTCCCTGCCTTCTTCACGATCATTTTCTTTCCTATTTGTTATAAATCCCTTCTGTGGATCCATGTTCTTTCACTCTTCTGAACGTTATTTGCCTCCATGATTTCTGGTTTCCCTTTTGAAACAAAATGCTATCCATGGAAGCATAACTTTTTCAGAGGGAGTGGTCTTTTAAAGCACCGAATCCCTGCAAATTATATCCATTATAAGGTTCCTATATGCCATTATGGATTCTTTCTCCTTAATGGGAATAGTCATTAGTAATATACCTTATTACAACTGAATTGAAATTTTCCCTTTCTTCTACCCTGTTTCAATCTTTTCCTTTGGTACCCTATTCATCCTCCTAACCACTCTTCTTCCTAAGAGACTATAGAAGTTATTTTTATTTAATGGTTTATCTTGATTTAATTAAAATACCTCAGATACTTCTTTCTACCTCATTTCTTTCCTCTCTCTTTTTAGGTGTTTTCCCATTCTGTAGTTTAGTCCCACCAAAACCAAAATAAAACTTGTTTCATCTGGGTAAAGGATGTTATCTCATGACGTTTTAGGCTTATTCCTTCCATAGTACTAAGTTCCAGGTTCATCTTTATCTCCATGTGTAGTTTTAGGGAGAAATCACTTAATAATTCCTATGTTGTTGCTTTGCTGTTCCTATTATTATTAACTCTTTTAGCTTCTTTTTCTATTGGGGTTTTTATTTTTTCCATTTTTTTTCTAGGATAATTTGGTTTGTTAGTTCCACTTTTCTTGGTAGCTATATTTATTTTTCTTATGTTTCTGTTCTCTAGGAATGTTTATATTATATTTATATAGATAGAAATTTATACACACATATATTTGGTGGACGGAGAAGAGAATGATTCAAATATATCTCTTTCATCGAACTTTTTAAAAAACTGATGATTAGGATTAGGTTTTCTGGGGATGTACTTTGAGTTGTATTTTGAACTTTTTTGCTCTTTGGAACATATTATTCCATTCCCTTTTGTAGGTTTGGGGCTCAGATTTTTTTTTTTTTTTTTTTTTTTTTATTTAATAGCCTTTAATTTACAGGATATATACATGGGTAACTTTACAGCATTAACAATTGCCAAACCTCTTGTTCCAATTTTTCACCTCTTACCCCCCCCCCCCTCCCCTAAATGGCAGGATGACCAGTAGATGTTAAATATATTAAAATATAACTTAGATACACAATAAGTATACATGACCAAAACATTATTTTGCTGTACAAAAAGAATCAGACTCTGAATTATTGTACAATTAGCTTGTGAAGGAAATCAAAGATGCAGGTGTGCATAAATATAGGGACTGGGAATTCAATGTAATGGGTTTTAGTCATCTCCCAGAGTTCTTTTTCTGGGTATAGTTAGTTCAGTTCATTACTGCTCCATTAGAAATGATTTGGTTGATCTTGTTGCTGAGGATGGCCTGATCCATCAGGACTAGTCATCATCTAGTATTGTTGTTGAAGTATATAATGATCTCCTGGTCCTGCTCATTTCACTCAGCATCAGTTCGTGTAAGTCTCTCAGGCCTTTCTGAAATCATCCTGTTGGTCATTTCTTACAGAACAGTAATATTCCATAATTTTCATATACCACAATTTATTCAGCCATTCTCCAACTGATGGACATCCATTCAGTTTCCAGTTTCTAGCCACTACAAAAGGGCTGCCACAAACATTCGTGCACATACAGGTCCCTTTCCTTCTTTATAATCTCTTTGGGATATAATCCCAGTAGTAACACTGCTGGATCAAAGGGTATGCACAGTTTGATAACTTTTTGAGCATAGTTCAAACTACTCTCAAAATGGTTGGATTCGTTCACAACTCCACCAACAATGAATCAATGTCCCAGTTTTCCCACATCCCTCCAACAATCATCATTATTTTTCCTGTCATCTTAGCCAATCTGACAGGGTGTAGTGAGTATCTTAGAGTTGTCTTAATTTGCATTTCTCTGATTAATAATGACTTGGAGCATCTTTTCATATGACTAGAAATAGTTTCAATTTCTTCATCTGAGAATTGTCTGTTCATATCCTTTGACCATTTTTCAATTGGAGAATGGCTTGATTTTTATAAATTAGAGTTAATTCTCTATATATTTTGGAAATGAGGCCTTTATCAGAACCTTTGACTGTAAAATATTTTCCCAGTTTATTGCTTCCCTTCTAATCTTGTCTGCATTAGTTTTGTTTGTACAAAAACTTTTCAGTTTGGTATAATCGAAATTTTCTATTTTGTGATCAGTAATGATCTCTAGTTCTGCTTTGGTCATAAAAACCTTCCCCTTCCACAGGTCTGAGAGGTAAACTATCCTATGTTCCTCTAATTTATTAATAATTTCATTCTTTATGCCTAGGTCATGAACCCATTTTGACCTTATCTTGGTATACGGCGTTAAGTATGGATCAATGCCTAGTTTCTGCCATATTAGTTTCCAATTTTCCCAGCAATTTTTATCAAACAGTAAGTTCTTATCCCAAAAGCTGGGATCTTTGGGTTTGTCAAAGACTAGGTTGCTATATTTGTTGACTGTTTTATCCCTTGAACCTAATCTATTCCACTGATCAACTAATCTATTCCTTAGCCAATACCAAATAGTTTTGGTAACTGCTGCTCTATAGTATAGTTTTAGATCTGGTACAGCTAAGCCACCATCATTTGATTTTTTTTTCATTAATTTGGGGCTCAGATTAACCTTGTGTTATTGAAATTTCCTTTCCTTTATATAGAAAGATTTTTTTCCCCTGGTTATGTGTAGAATTTCTTGTTGGAACTGATCAATTTAGTCACTTTATTTCTTAAGTCTATTGCACTAAAAATGCACTAAAAAGAAGGTTACTCTGGATCATTTTGATTGGCACCTTGTTTTCTTTGTTCTGAATTTCTGGCTAGTTTCCTTATATGATTTCTTATATTGTAGAATTCAGATTTTTTTGATTTGTCATGTCCTTCTGGGTAACCTATGATTCTTAAATTATATTTATATATTTGAGATCAATGTATTTTGCTCATAAAGAGATTATATATTCTTTTAAACATTCATTATTGCTCCTTTTCTTCTCAGATTGTTCTTCACTGCTATTCCTAAAATATTGTTTTTTCTTCTATTTCCTTGGAGAGAATCACCACTATGGATTCTAGTTTTTCTATTCTTCCTATTATTTCTGATGTACAGTCATAACATCTGCCTTCATAATTCTTATCTTTTTCCTATTAGACTATTCTGAAATGTATTTCTGGGGTTCTGTGGGTATTCTGCCTCAGGGGTATTCATTCATTTTTTCTTCATCTCGAAATTTTTCTTTTAAAATGGCTGGGTTCACTTAGATATTTTAGAGATCATCTTCACTTCTATTTTTTTGTTGATTTATCTGCTAGTGCTCAAGATTTTTAAACTAGTTTTCTTCTATTTGGTATCTTTGGTAATTTTGACCTATTTTCCTTGTATATTCCCTTATCATTTACTTTCTTGCATGCAGATTCCCTAAGGAAGAATCTTAAAGCTATCTAGCCTTCTTTTATATTGGAGAATTCAGTTTTCACTGGCCTAGTTTGAATGCCAATCCCTTTTCTTCAGTCCTGATGCAGTTCCTCATTCTCCACAGGCTATGCCTCAATCATTTTTTGATGCCCTCAGCATCTATGGAGACATGTTGCTACTAGGTATCTCTATTTATTTTATACATGGACAAAGTTTTTTCAAAAAGTTTTTTTCAATTAACAAAAATCTGTTTTATCTCTCTCCTACTCCTCCCTCTTTAAAAAAGAAGAAAAAAAGAACCCTTGTAAAAAATATACAGTCACACAAAAGAAATTCCTACATTGGCCATGTCCAAAAAAATCTGTATCTGTATCTATATCTAATCTATATATATATATGTCTGCACCCCGAGTCGATCAATTTCTCTTTAAGGTATAGATTATCATATTTTATCACATGGGCCCTCTGGAATTAACATTTCATTTAATCAGCCAGAGTTCTTAAGTTGTTTGTCTTTACATTGTTCTTGCATATTTTTTTTTCTCCTGGTTGTGTTCATTATATTCTGCATTAGTTCATAAATTAGTTCCCAAGTTTCGCTGAAACTGTCTTCATGAATTCTTATAACACAGTAGTGTCTTGTTATGTTCATATAGCAAAATTTGTTCATCCATTTCTTAATTGATGATACCTCCTTAATTTCCAGTTCTTTGCTACTGCAAAAGTTCTGGTATAAATAATTTTGTGTATATGGAGCCTTTGTTAAAAGCAAGCTTTCTATGAGTCAGGTCACCATTGTTTTCTTATATCTTCAACATCCACAGGGAGAGGTCACTTTAGGTGTTTTTCCTTGTTTTACACACAAACAGAAATTTAGCAAGGCAAGGCAAGTCACAGGATTGTGACTATCTCAGAACTTATTCCAATAACTTATGTGTTCTCAGAAACAAAAATAAGACATAGCACCTCATAATTACATCTAAGATGTTCTTGGAAAAAAAGAGAGAAATGTCTTTCCTTTCAAAGAGATTTTGGTGTCTCTGATTTTTCTGCCACAGATTTCACAGAAAGACTTGAGGTGGGATGTATCATGTGTGCTGTTTTTTATTTCCGAGACACTAATTTGCTTGGGTATCATCCCTGATAAAAAAGCATAGCCAAACTGGTATAATAATAATCATACTTGACATTGGTGGAATGCTTGCTACAAGCCAAAATACTATTCTGTTATCACATTTGATCTTCTCAGTGCCCTTATGATGAAAGGCAGGTAATACTATCTCTAATTTTCCAGATGCAAGGAGGTCCAAGACCTTGTGCAAGGTCACATAGATAGTGCCAGGGCTAGAAATAGGGCTTAATTCAGCTTTCCTTTCATCTGGTACATCTTCACTTAGAGGGATGGGAAGGAGGTAGGGAAGGATGAACCCAATGTTTCCAAGACCTTATGTTGCTCTTTTTCTAGTCTGATCAGTCCAAACAACATTTGTTAAGTGTCTGTTATATATCATAGTAGGTTCTGGAGGTAAGAATCGGAAAGAATGAAAGATTAATATAAAAACTCAAGGAAACCATAGAGGGACTTTTTGGTTCTCCTATCAGTATTTTATTAGGCAGAAGTCTTAGATAGATTTCATATTAGCCCAACATTTTACAAATAGCTGGTTCCTTCAGAATGTCCAGGACCAGTTTATATTGAGAATGCAAGGATATTTCTTCTATGAAGTCCTTGAGGATCCTTTGCAAGTCTCAACTTAAAGACATGAGATTAAATAGTAGAAGAAAAATGAAAATTTCTGGTCTTTGTGAGTAAAAAATTATGGACAAGTGGCACAGTGGATAGAGTAATAGGCAAGAGTAAGGAAGATTTATTTTTGTGAGTTCAAATCTGGGCTCAGATCATTTAATCCTGTTTGCTTCAGTTTCCTCATCTGTAAAATGACCTGGAGAAGGAAATGGCAAACCATACCAGTATTTTTGCCAACAAAGCCTCAAATGGGGTTTTGAAGAGTCAGACACAATTGAACAACAACAAATAAGAGTAAAAAATTGGATATTATCCATGAAGATCAGAATGAAACTAGAAGAAACAAATGAAGGTAAGGATTGGTGGGGAGATTTTGAACAGTAGAACATAGTCATCTGTAAAATGGAGGCCCAGAGAGTTGTAGTGCTTTAGCTAAAGTTATATAGTTATTTGTAGACAGAGATTCTAGACCACTGATGTTAAACTGAAATAAGAAATGGGTTACTAGACCACACATATATAAAGATTTCTGATAGCTGCATCTTGATGTAGGAACTGAATATTAATATTTTCTTTTTTTTGTTTGTTTTTCTTTTCTTTTTTTTAATAGCTTTTTATTTACAAGTTATATGCATGAGTAATTTTACAGTATTGACAATTACCAAACCCTTTGTTCCAATTTTTCCCTTCCTTCCTCCCTCCCCCTAGATGGCAGGATGGCCAGTAGATGTTAAATATATTAAAGTATAAATTAAATACAAAATAAGTATACATGACCAAATCGTTATTTTGGTGTACAAAAAGGATCAGATTCTGAAATAGTGTACAATTAGCCTGTGAAGGACATCCAAAATGCGGGTGGGCAAAAATATAGGGATTGGGAATTCAATGTAATGGTTTTTAGTCATCTCCCAGAGTTCTTTCACTTGGGTGTGGCTGGTTCAGTTCATTACTGCTCCATTGGAACTGATTTGGTTCATCTCATTGCTGAAGATGGCCAGTTCCATCAGAATTGATCATCATATAGTATTGTTGTTGAAGTATATAATGATCTCCTGGCCCTGCTCGTTTCACTCAGCATCAATTCATGTAAGTCTCTCCAGGCCTTTCTGAAATCATCCTGTTGGTCATTTCTTACCGAACAATAATTGAATATTAATATTTTCTATATTCTATTGCACTTTTATTTATTTAAATATTTCTTTATCAGACTTTACTCTGATTCAGGACACATTTAGGGTTGTTGCAACACCCAGATTCTGTATTTAGCTCCTCTGAGCTAGAGCATGATACCAAGCTTTTGAGCCCTTTTTTTTCTATTAAGAAGCTGAATACATTGACTCTGGAAAGCAGTGTGGGAGGTTAAGTGTGAATGCGGGCATCCAAGCAGTAGCAGCAACCTGGCAAGAAGGTGTGGATGTACTAGTATTTGTTGTGCCCCTGAAAATCATTCCTTGAGCCACATAGGTATGTGCATCTATTGGTTATTAGTCTTTGGGAAAAGCCCCTTGTTTTTGTCTATTTCATATCACTTAAGATCAAAATCTCATAAATTTATGGCTATAAGGGCCCTTAGAAATCATAGGATTGAAAGAAAGGAGGGCAACTGGTTCAAAAGTTGATAGATGACAAAATGAAGATCCAGAAATGTTGTGACTTGGCCAAGATCACATAATCCCCATAGTGACACAGGTAAAATTCAAAACCAGGTCCTCTAGCTGTATGATCAATTCCTTTCTATAACTCCAGAAAGCTTTGTAAGAGACAGTTTTTTTAGTTTTTCATCATTCCAGGAGACTTGTGAATATATTTGGATGTTCATCACTGGTGGAGAAATATCTTCTGAACCAATTTTCCTTACCATCTTAAATCCCTTCTGAGTAGCAACTCAGATGTTTAAGGAACTATAGTCAGACTTTCAGTGCATGAGAACATAATTTCTTGCATGAAAGTAGGCTCTTGATGGCTCCCCAAAGGCTTCCATTGCTACTGAGGAAAGACTTTGATACTGAGAAGAAAAGAATGTCATATCTATGATTTTCTAAATAGGATGAAGTGGCTCAGACATGAATATAGGACTTCCTGTCTGAGGACAGATTGTCTGATTAGCTTCAAAAAGATTTTGACTTAGGTCCCCAAATGAATCATTATTCTGTCATTGGCATTAATTCAAGCTGAAGACTGATTTCCAATTTAAATGGACATAAACAGAAGGATAAAGACTTCTTGATCAATTCAGTAAAATTGGATAAAATGAACACTGCCTGTAATAACATCCATCTTTTCCCGAAGATACTTACCACAGCCTTTTCTTGGTCTCTGAGGGACAGTTTCAGGAAATTTGCTTTTCCTTCTTGCATCCTGACTTTTTGTAAAGCTAGATAGCAGTCTGGGCCTCAGAATGTCAAATATATTAGTCCTTCCTGGATGAAAAAGATCATTTAGGGATTTGGGGGAAGGAGGGAGAAAAGAAGACAGATTATTGGGAAGTGATTCTGGTTCCAAGAATAAAATGAATTAATAAAATATAATAAAAGAATCACCTAGAGAGCAGATTAGAGGCATCAGGATTTTGTTTGTTTGTTTTTGTAACTTTGGTGTTTTCTTTGGTGTAACTTTGGTGTTTGGAAAAGTGATATAAAGTGCTTTTTTGATTTTTCAGAAGAGAACTCTTTTGGGAAAAGAAGATGGGAGCTAAGTTAATTTTGTTAAATGGAGATCAAGTCAATGGGTAGGAACAGAACTAAGAGATCATTCAATGTAACCCCCTTGTTTTTAATAGATGATAAAAACAAAGCCCCAATAAAGGAAATGTCTTGCCCAGAATCCTGCAGGCAAGGTTGGGTCGAGAATATAGGGCTCCTAGACCCTAATCTCATGTTGTTTTTTTTATTACATTTTACTGTTTTTTTTTAAAGACAAGATATAATTTTGGGAAATAGTATTTTAGTGAATAATTTTTTAAAGGGCATGATATTGTAAGAAGAACGATTCTTCTAGGTGAAAGATAGGCAGAAAGAAGACTGAAGTCAGCAGAAAGATCCTTGTTTTCACTTGAAATATAAGAATGAAACAGGTTTTAATTAATTTCAAAAGCAATGTCTTTTATGAGATATCATTTATTTTGTCTTGTTCATGTTGATTTTCTTTGTCCATTTGGCTTTCTGTGTGTGGATAGTTTGGCTGAATTCTTTTTAGAGATTATCCTTTTCATGCCAAAATGCCATTAGCCAGTGAAAGCTAGAGGGCTTCACAATTTATGGGAATTTCTATTCCATTCACATTCTGCTAAACAACTTCCATGATAGTTGCAAATGTTTTTGTAGTGCATGAGTTTCCGTGCTTTTTATCTTGCTTGATATTAATAATTAGAGAATCATTCAAGTTATATGTATTATACCGCCCCCCCAAATAAACCCCAAACCCCCAAATCTTGTATAATTTTAACATTTGGATGGCAGACAACTTGTTGAAGTCCCATTCATATTGTTCCTTTCTATATCAAGTTAAATGTTTCTTTTTTAAAAAATGTTTCTTTATGATGAATAAATAGGCACATTAGGATCTTGAATTTGCTGTACTTTCTAATGCAAATTTGTCACAGTACAGATTTGATCTGTGAAGAATATCATTTATGAAAATTAGGCTTCTTGAATCTTCCTCAAGAATGTTGTTTCATGTGTAAATTATTCTCATGAAAATTTTGTAGAGATTAGAGAGTAGATATATGGGTTAGTTGTTATTGTTGTTTTCCTGATTTGCTTTTTAAACATAATAATAACGTCTATAATTTTCCCCAAAGCTTTCATATCCTTGCTTATTTCAGGTATCTTTAAAACTGATCCCTTGATACCCCCAACATTATATCGTCTCTGGCAAAGATCTAATATTCTATATGCACATTTAGATTTTGTTCCTTTGCTTGTGCCATTTTTATTTTTAATATCTAGAAATTTAGAATCTTTGTTTTCATTAGTATCATTCCCACTTCCTCATGAAGCACACTTGGGGGCTTTAGTTCTAGAATTAAAATATAATAGTTCCACTGTTATTAGTGGGGAAAATATTTTATTATGGTAATATTGGCAGATGCTTGCTTTTTTTTTTTTTTTTGGAGGAGAGGTCTGTTCTTCCATTTTTGTCCTAAATGTTTTAGGAATAATCTGGCTTATTTGGGTCTCTCACCAAGTTGATTATAAATTTATTGTCTCTATACTGCTTCTTTCTGTTTTATGAGATGGTAGCTGGTGAGAATGCTAAGACAAAGGATGAAGAGAGAGAGGGGAGAGAGAGAGAGACAGAGAGAGAGAGAGAAACAGACACAGAGAGACAGAAAGATAGAGAGACAAAGAGGAAGAGAAACAGAGACACAGAGAGACATAGAGATAGAGAGAAGAGACAGAAACACATATACACAGAGACAGACAGACATATACAGACCCAGACCCAGATACAGAGAGACAGACAGAAGCAGAGAGATAGACACACAGAGACAGAGGTAGAGAGACAGAGACACACAGAGACAGAGACAAAAATAGAGAAAGAGAAAGACAGAGAGCTGGAGAGAGAGAAGAAAGAGAGAGAAATAAGCCAGAAAGAGACACACACACACATATGTAGTGATACACAGAGACACACACAGAGAGGTTCGTGCACACACACAACTCTTCTCCCCCCCACCCCCCACCCCCCGTCCCCCACCCACACACAAAGGAGAAGGTTTCTGATCCTTTGGCTCACTTATTTTTAGCTATTGTAACCTGGGGTAAGTTATTGAATTTCTCTGGCCTTCTCAGCTGCCTGACCTGTAAAATGAGAAGCTTGAAGACAGAGGATTAGTCAAGATGCTATTGAGAATCCTGACATATATGAGATTTATCATTCTGTGGCATTTCTTTTTATTGTTAATCACTACACAAATTAGTGTTAAGTGAACTGGGGTTCTAGACTGGGGTCATATATACCATTATCAGATTTGGGTTTAATGGTTAGGCTCTTCTGAGAAAAAGCTGTGCTCAACAGTGACCTTTGGGACTTAGATTCCTTAGTAAGGAAGATTTATGTGAGAGGATATTACCTTTTTATGAGTTTTTTTTTTTTTTTAAATCTAGTCATATAACTAGAACAGTTTGTAGAAGGAAGTTATAATTATCTTCTTGCACTTTTGCAGGCTATTTCCTTTATAAACTCTAAGATCCACAAGGACAGGGAAGATGATCCTCCTCTTCTCTCCTTTCTCCTCCACTCCTTCCCCTCTTCCCTCTCTCCTCTTCCCTTTCCTCTCCTTCCCATTCCCTCTCCTCTCATTTCTTCCCCTTCTCCTCTCCCTCCCTTTCCCTTCTCCTTCCCCTTCCTCCTCTTCCTCCTCCTCCTCCTCTTCCTCCTCCTCCTCCTCTTCTTCCTCTTTGTCCTCTTCCTTTTCCTCCTCCTCCTCCTCTTCCTTCTCCTCCTCCTTTTTCTTTCTTCCTGCTGTAGGACAAGCCTCAGGTTTGACATTGGAAAACCTGGCTTCACATCCTAGATCTCTCACTTACTATCTTTTTGCAACACTTTTTACAACAAGTTATTTTCTTCTCTTGGACTTGGTCCCCTTATCTGCAAAATGGAATGGTGGTGGTGTTATTTGGGCCATATGGATAAACTAGTCCCAAAACTAGTTCTTTGAACATAATATTTGCTGAATAAATACTTTTTTTGCTAGCTTGATGAGGAAGTCCTGTTCTGATTCCAGATTAGCTACTCACTATTTGGACAAGTTGCTTAACCCCTCTGGTCCTCAGCTTTTTTTTTCTATAAAAGGAGTTTGGACTAAAATGTTCCCTAACTATTGTTACTTTGCATATTGTACTTTGAAGTTTTAAAAGCACTTTAAAATATGTTGTCATTTGACTCTTGCAACAACCATGCAAAGTAGATGTTATTTCTATCCTCATTTACAGATTAGAAAACTGAGACTGAGAGTGGTTAAGTGAATGGTTTAGTTATACTAAATAGTGTCTCCTGCTGCTGTAATTCTATGAAATACTGGTTGTTGTTCAGTGACTTCCATTTGGTGTTTTCTTGGCAAAGATACTGGAGTGGTTTGGCTTTTTCTTCTCTAGTTCCTTTTACAGATTAAGAAAGTGAAGCAAACAGGGTTAAGTGATTTGCCCAGGGTCACACAGCTAGTTAGTATCTGAGGTTAGATTTGAACTCACAAAAATGAATATCCATGACTTTAGGCTGACACCTTACCTACTGTACTGCCTGGCTTCCCATAATGTACTGCAGTGTTTCATAGGAAAGCCTTGACAAGGAACCAGGATTTATCAATATAAATCATCAATTTCGTATGGGATAATGGGAAAATCATTTCCTGTTGCTGGGTTTCAATTCCATTATAAAATAAAGAGGCTAGACTAGGCTAAATGATCTCCAAGCCTTTCCGTCTGCAGTACCTTATAATTGATTAAATGGCACTTTTCCCACCTCTGCTTTTTTTTTTTTTTGTTTGTTTATTTAAATCAAAATCCTATCACAGATTATACAGCAGGGGTCAGGATAAGACAGGGAGACAATGAAAAAGATTTGACTTGAGAAAATGTTTTGAAGAGTTTTTCTTAAATATTTTCATTGTAGCTCTGTGTTCTGATTGTATCACTGAAATGACTTGTTCCAGAACAAATTTTGTGTGCAAAATGTAGGTGGTTTAATAGAAAAGTTGGGGTCAGCCAGTAGCCGTTGTCAGCAATAGTTGAGAGAGGGTAAAAAGCAGCAAGACTGAAACTCAGCCCACCATGTAACCCCAGGCACTTAGAAGTGACTTAATTTTTCTCCTCAGTTTCTTCCTCTGTAAAATAAAGGAATTTGATTACAGGATCTCTGAGATCCCTTCCAAGCTTTAAACTGTTGAGTCTAGCTGCCTGTGGGTATGGTTATCTGCCAACACAATGAAATAGGATGTTTAATAATAAAGCCAATTTGAAGGTATTTTATTTGGACCTGATTCTTTCCTGAATCTCACTAGTTCCATGAATTTAAATACTCAATGATTTTTAAAAAAAAAGTTTAATTACTCCTCCACACATTTTTTCTAATTATCCAAACAACTCAACAATATGGATGTGAAAGGGTCAGAGTGACAGGCTTATCTAGCCAGGTTCATTATAATATCAAGAGTCTTTTTGGGGCAAAGAAGAATTCTGTTTTTACAATTGTTTTCAACCAATAAACATTTTAAGCACCTGCTATGTGCCAGGCACTTTGGTAAGTGGGTATTGTGGGTACAAAAAGAAGAAAGAGACAGTTCCTGCCCTCAATGAATTTATGATTCACTGGTTGAACAACATGCAAACAAATATTTGCATTATACAAATTATACAAAACAAATTATATTCAGTATAAGTAAGAAATAATTAACAGTCTGAAAGCACTGGGAATAAGGTGAAGGCTTCCAGTAAAAGATAAAATTTAGTTGAGATACAAAGGAAGCTAGAGAAGTCAGTAGGAGAAGCTGAGGAAGGAGAACATTGCAGGAATGGGAGACAGCCAGAGAAAATGCCTAGAGTTGAGAGATGGAGTGCTGTTTGTGGAATAGCCAGTAGGACAGTGTCACTGGATCAGAGTACATGTTGGGGAATTAGATATAAAAAGACTGTAAACATAATAGGGATTTGGTCATGAAAGACTTTGAATGCCAAACAGACATTTTTTGCCCTGTCTGGGGGGTGGGTCTTCTTGAAGACAAGGGGGATTAAAAAAATAGCCTCTGGAGATTCCTTTTTAATATTAAGATTCTATTATTACTGTTCTGTAAGAAATGACCAACAGGATGATTTCAGAAAGGCCTGGAGAGACTTACACGAACTGATGCTGAGTGAAATGAGCAGGACCAGGAGATCATTATATACTTCAACAACAATACTAGATGATGACCAGTTCTGATGGATCAGGCCATCCTCAGCAACGAGATCAACCAAATCATTTCTAATGGAGCAGTAATGAACTGAACTAGCTATGCCCAGAAAAATAACTCTGGGACATGACTAAAAACCATTACATTAAATTCCCAATCCCTATATTTATGCACACATGCATTTTTGATTTCCTTCACAAGCTAATTGTACAATAATTCAGAGCCTGATTCTTTTTGTACAGCAAAATAATGTTTTGGTCATGTATACTTATTGTGTATCTAAGTTCTATTTTAATATATTTAACATCTACTGATCATCCTGCCATCTAGGGGAGGGGGTGTGGGGGGGTAAGAGGTGAAAAATTGGAACAAGAGGTTTGGCAATTGTTAATGCTGTAAAGTTACCCATGTATATATCCTGTAAATAAAAGGCTATTAAATTAAAAAAAAATATTAAGATTCTATTTTCCATTTTAGGATTCTGTTCTGTCTTAGTATTCCATATTCTAAAAGTGAATTGGACTATGATTTATGTACTTCAATTTCTTTCTTCCACACTAGAAGGTTGTGTTTTAATTATGACAAATTATTGTTCATAATTATTTACACACAAGTGGGTAACCCATACCATTTGTGACAATGCAAAGATAATGACTCAAAATCCAGAAGGTCTGGGTTCAAATCCTGCCTCAAATATTTACCAGCTAAGTGACCTTGGGTAAGCCACTTAATCTGAAACTCAGTTTCCAAATTTGTAAATTGAGGGGTGGTGGTGGAATAGATGACTTCTGAATACTTTCCAGCTCTAGGTCCAAGAGACTAATAATCACAACTCTCCTTCAAATGCATGTATTATTTCCTTGATGTAAATTGGTATGAGTTGACTCATTGATCTTTCAGAATGCATTCATTCTGTGGTTTTGTTCTTGGAGTTAATATTTCTCATACTCTCATATACATCATCTGGGTACCACTTTAAATGTCTCTGTAGTAATGCTTGAGAAGCTTATTTTATTCAGAGATAATTTTATGTCTAGGCCAAAGCTGAGTTTCAAATTTTTAGCTTTACAATGTATATCATCTTAGATTGTTAGAAGTAGGATAGAATTCAATGTATCTAGTCCATTTTAGTTTCCAGAAGAGGAAACAAATCTTGACTTGTCCTAGATAGAGCCTATTAGAATTTATGTGGCATACTCCTTTCCTCATTTAGAGAGGTAAGCAGTTCGTGGGTATGGAATATTACATATATTTTCTAATTTCTTGGATGTAGTAATTACTTTTGCTGATTTTTTCTCTCTTCTTATTTTTTTCAATTATGGGAGGGACAAGGGGATTTACAGGAAGAAAATTAGGCAATGTCTAAATAGAAGGGACCAATAATTTTTTTTTAAAGCATTTGTATGGTATAATGGGAAATACATTGGATCCTGGCATCACAATGATCTGCATTTATAACTCGTATTTAGAACTGGAAGAGACTTCAGAAATTATGGAATCTAACCCCTCTCTTTGTTCAAATGAGAAACTGAGACCCAGAGAAGTTAAGTAACTTGCTCACATAGGGTCATATAGCTAAGAATTGTCTGAAGTAAGATCAAACTCAAATGTCCCTGATTCTAAAACCAGCTCTCTCTGCTATCTATTATCCCACAATGTCAGTTTTATTGTTTAGTAGCTTAAATGACCCTAAGAAAACTATTTAGGGTTTCTGGATCTCAATTTCTTTTTTTGTAAAATGAAGGGGTTAGAGTAAATGATCTCTAATCTTTCTTACTTCAAATCCTATCTTTTAATAACTAGGGGAAGCAATAGAAAGAGCTGAAAGAATTTCATAATGCTTGGTAGAGCTTTTCTGTCATAGTTGGTTCTGATTGTCACTCAAAAACTGGTTGCTTTTTTCAGACTAAAGGATAAAGTCCCATAATTTGCATTTTCTTGTTGCTATAATACAGGGAACCTTATTTCCCAGTAGCTTTTTCCCTGGGATTTTATTATTATCTGAAGAAAAAATGGGAATAATTTGGTGTCACTGGGGACTGGTTGCATTTGTGGGGCAATACTTTTCACATTAGACATTTCCAATTTAAAGCTCATATTAGCCCTGATAAAAGTTACCCTGGCTGGCTTTTCTCTTTGATGGTTTCAATTTCAGTCTCATCCTTCTGAAATGATTGTAATCAAACAGGATTCTAACTGAGCAGGGACAGGAATTTTCGAGTCTTACCTACAATTTCCGGCTCCTAGGGATCATAGAAAACTTAGTTGCAGGATATTAAGATATGTTGAATTTCTCTTTTGGTTCTTATTCCATTCTGATCCTCCCCTTTCCTTGATAAAAAGCCCATTTGCAGTACTATGGTCTGAAGAAACCTTAGAGAAATCCACTCCATCTCCCAAAGTTTCAATTTATCCATAAAGTAATGATGGATAGCAGATTACTTCTGGAACTGAGTATATAAAAATACATGCTTACTGATAACCAATAAAGATGAGAGGAAAAAGGTGAATTAAAGAAAAAAAATTAAATATGCTGCCTGAACTTCCTGACAGGTTTGAAAACTTTGTGTAATCTCAGAAATTTATATTTTATTGTCATGGGAAATATAACCATTATCTTCTCTTTTTTCTTTCTTTTTTTTCTTCCCTGGCCATCAGAAACAAGTTTTCAGCAAAATGATTCTGAATTTGAAAAGGTAAAGCAATCCATCATGAAGTATATGGGCTTTGTGATTTTAATTAAATGTTCACACACTACCCCTACCACTACCACCACCCTTGCCTGCCAAAATAAAAGGAACTCAGTTAAGATTTCCCATATATTTTCTAAAGCCACACAGAGCAGGTGCTACCCTGCACTGATAGAAGGAGTAATCTTATTGGGAGTTATCCATACCTATGAAAGTTTAGGTCTGGTCCAAAAAATCAAGCCTAATCTGGTCTTAAGTTTGTCATGACTTTCAAGTCTATCAAGCTCAGAATGCTTGCCACCTGCTAGAAATTCATATTCAGTTCTAACTTTTGCTTTAGAAGCTTAAGTCAGCCTCAAATGTTAGCATACAGATGTGGAGGCCCAGACCAAAGCAATTAGGTAGTCTTCAGCAAAGAATATTGGTGAAAAATGGGAAATCTCAGCTGTAGTGGTGGTGGATGCTAGAGATCTTCAGAGTGTTCTGGCTCCGTTCCAGTCCCTATTAAAGTATCATCTTCTACATAAAGCCTTCCCCTGTTCTCATTAATCTTAGTTTCTTCCCTTTGACATTAACCTTCTTTTGTTTCCATATTCTCATTAGACTATGAGTTCCTTGAGAATAGACTATTTTTCCCCTTTCTTTCTATCCTGAATAAAATGCTTGGTACATAATAGATGCTTAACACATGCTTATTTACCTATGACAAAAACAAGGTATTCCTTGGTTTCTAGGAAGTTATATTTAATTAAGAGCAGACAACAATTAACTCTAAGTTAAAGAAAAAGTATGTAAATACAAGATTTTTTTTTTTTTGGAGGAGGCATTCACTAGCAGTTAGGGAATTAGAGATGAGAGTGTGGGGATGGAACAATGGAAAATCAAGAATGTAAAAGATTTAGCCTCCTGAATCTCTTTTCTAATACCAGAATACTTTGTATGAAACTTTAGGAATCCTATGATGGGATGATTAAGGAGTTCAGGTTTTTTAGAGTTTTTGCCTCTTTCTGAAATATCGCACTCATTCAAATTATAGCTCAGGTTTTAAGAAAGATTCTCAAACATAAAGTAGGGTGACAAAGGACAAATCATTGTCACTGGGTTCTGAGCACAGTAAAGCTCATGACTTTTCAGCTGTCCAACAGTTAGTGCCCTTACTGACTGGAAAGGAGGCAGGGAAAACTTAGAGACTATTTAGGTGAGTGTATTAGCTATTCTGCTTTCCTGTGTCTCTCTAGGTAACAGCTTTTGGAGATCCTGAACTGCTGATGATCATTGTTCCATTGGTGGGGTTTGTTATCCTCCTGATGCTACTGGCTTTTATTTTGAGAGGTAAGGAAGACAAGGCCTTCATAGTACATATGCTAGACATCCAATAGATCTTTGTGAAAGAAATGAATGAATAATTTTATGAATAAATTATCATTACCCTAGCTATATCCATATCTAAACAGATCTGAAAATATAGATGGACAGTCTTGGTTGAGTACCATGTCCTCTTTCCGATCCTTTTGCTGTTTTTAGCTTTCTATTGTCCCCACCAAGATTATCTATACTTTTACCCTGTCTATTTTCTTATTAGGTAGAAAAGGAATCTGATAGACTTACTCACACTATGATTATGGAGATTTCCAGAGAGTATTTGCATTTTAGCTAATTCCAGAGAAGGAGAATAGTATTAAATCCAAGGGACTGAGTCTCTCAATATAGGATTTTTACAAAGTATGGCTCACAGGTAGAAGATATGAAATGGATGATTTTCAATCCTCAACTCATACTAGTTAGCATTTACTTATGAAGTTTACTCTCAAAGTCAACCCAAACTCTGCCTTTCCTTTGGTGAATTGACAATATTCCGTCTGTTAAATAGTCTGGCTCTCTAACAACAACAGCAACAACAACTATTTATACAGTGATTTAAGTTTCATACATTATTTTATTTAGTCCTCACAACAACACAGCAAAGTGGGCACATTATGAACCCCATGTTAAAGATGAAGAACTTGATGCAGGGAGAAGTTAAATGATTTGCCCATAGTCACACAGTAAGCTTGCTGACCTGAGATTTGAACTCATCTTTTCCTGATAGCATGCCAGCCTGTTTTTTCACAATACCAGGTTGCTTGTCCATCAATAATAAGGGATTTCTGAATTAAATGTTTAGACTTCAAGCTAAATATGGTAAATGGCTTCCCATTCTAGATGTTGAAAAGAGAATGGTCAGTCACCTGAGATTCACTGGATAAAATGAGTTTAAGTTTTGAGGGCAGGAGAAAAAGCAAGTACTTATTTAATTTGGTTATAGGAAAAAAACTGCAAATGTTGCTCGGTTTATTTCATTACACTGTCATGTATTACATTGTCGTATTTAACTAAGAAAGAAAAAATGTTTAATAGCATTTTTTAAGTTACATGTAAGGAAAATTTTTAACATAAATTAAAAAAATTTGAGTTCCAAATTTTTCCCCTCCCTTTCTCACCCCCACCTCCAAAATATGGAAAGCAATTTGATATAGGTTTTATATATATGCAATCTTGTAAAATATATTTCCATGCTAGTCATTCTGTGAAAGAAGAAACAAACCAAAAGAAAAAAAGACATGAAAAAATAAAATGAAAATAGTATGCTTTAATCTGCATTCAGATTCCATCAGATTTTTTTCTCTGGATCTGAATAGCATTTTTCCTAGAGTTTTTTGGAATTGTCTTGGATCATTTTATTGCTAAGTCATTCATAGTTGATAAGAAAGAAAATAGTGAACTATTTTGGGTTAGACTATACACACATACTTGGCTAGATGTTTTCATTGGTAGAGATAGTAAAGAAATGACTATAATTTGAAACCTGTGAGTATTTGATTTTAAGGGTAGGGAGGGGACTCAGCTGTTAGATTAGGCCTGTAGAAGTATAATGATGCTTTAAAAGAGGGTGTCAGATAAATATGTCTCTGGGAGTCTATCTTCCAAGAACTAATAATGCTTTTATGCATTGTTTCTCTATCCCTTCTCCCTTTCCCCACACTCAAGGGCTGTTAAGTTTGTGTTCTTTCCTCTCATAGTCCAGTATTACTTTGAGATTCTCACTAAAATTGACTTTCTTGCTTATCCACATTTCATATTGTAACCTTGATTTGTTTCTAGGTAAAATCATAAGAAAGAATTATTCAGATGCACACAAAAGGTAATCTATCCTGCCTGCTGCTCTGCTGATGTGTGTGTGGTAATGACTACAGGAGTTGTTAGTGATGATTAGACTCATTAAGCTCAATAGCTTAATGGCTCCTTATCCTCTGACTAGTTGCAAATGGGCCTGCCTTGTCTTTCAGCTTCCAGCTGCACACTGGAAATGAGGGGCCACTTCAGGGCTGGGTGAAAATAGAATTCCAATCCTTGGATTTTGCTCTTCTGCCTCTTTATAACTAAAGTTTGATTTGAACAGTACTTAAAATATCATATAAAGGAGGTGCTGGCCACCTCTCCCTTTCTGAAGCTATTTGAGAAAACAGAATATTTTGTAAATTGTCAATAGATGTCCAGGCCAGTGGCTGGAGAAACTAACCTTAAAGGCAAGAATACCTGGATTTTATTTCTGTATCTGACTTATTCTGGCTGTGAGACATTGTGCAAATCATTTATATTTTTAGGGCTCTAGTTAACGCTCTTAAGATTAGAAATTGTGGAGAAAGCGTCATCCATATTGGTGAAGGGCATTCCCAAGGCCAATGAGGTCCAGTCTCCCAGGACCAATTAGAAATAAAGATACTACCACCACTTGCTCAGATTCTTTGTATTCATGTTCACATGAATACTTCATGTTCTATCAATATAGACTTTCAGTCTTCTCTCTATAAATACATAGGTCACGACTATGGACTAAGGAAAGAATTTCCTTCTTTAGTCTAAAGTTTTCGTTGTCCAAATCTTTGTTATCCCATGCATATAATATACCAATACTGGGTCTAGAAATTTATTTTTGGCAAAGATAGTGGAGTGCTTTGCCATTCCCTTCTCCAGTAAATTAAAGCAAACAAAATTAAAGTAAGTAATTTTCCCAGAGTCACACAGCTAGTAAGTGTCTGAGGCGGTGTTTAAATTCAGATCTTTCTGATTCCAGGCTCAGCACTCTATCTACTGAGCCGTCCAGTTGCCCCTCATCCAATTACCCATATAGCAGGCCTGGTTTATTTTCCTGTAAATGGAAAGGGTTAGATTAGACGAGGGAGGTTAGACTTCCAGCTTGAATTGTCATATATAGAATTGTCATATATAGAATTGTCATAGATAGACATTCGATTTTGTGCCCATCTGTTTCATAAACAATCTCTGTTTCTCTTTATAGGATAAATAATGCTGGAGAAGTTAACAATACTCTTAGCACCCCACCTGGTAGGACAGAAGAAGATGAAGAAGGACTTTTCACCCTCTAATAGCTTTCATTTGGAGAAATATGAATGTACATATGTGATATATATATGTCTGGTAATAAATTGATTTAAGTACACTTTAAAAAACATACCAGAATTAAGTGAATATCAGTTATTTCAAAGTATACTTATCCTTCCAGTATTTCTACTTTCTCATAACATTTCAAGAACAGGTTATAAGAAAATGATTTTTAAAGACTTATGTATGTTATTTGGTCTGGGAGGGGTAGAACATGAGCTCCCTATATCTGAAGATCTACACTCATTTATTCTTTGGAAACATGAAGTATCTGCTGTAAGGAGAAAGTAGTTGTAGTAAATGACTTTATATAAGGCTGTAAAGTTTGTAAAATGCTTTATACCCATTATCTCATTTAAGTTTTATGATGTAGTAGAAAATGAAGAGCACTGCATTTGTAGTCAGAGGCCTAGACTTTAAATTCTACTTGTTACCTGTTAATAGTCAAACTATTTTGTGAGCATGGACATGACCCTTCATCTCACTGGGACTCGGTTTCCTCATTTGTGAAATAAGTGGCTTGAATTAGATGACCTTGTAGGTTCTTGTTTTCATTCTATGATCTATGAATGTGCTAAGGTAGATCCCACAAGTATTATTATTCATTTGAGATGAGGAAGATGATACTCATGAAGGAGAGAGAATTTCAGAAGGAGAAATTGGATGATAAAACTGAACTACACATTGTGGGGTCAGTTTGTTAAAAAGAAGTGATCAACAAATGTTTATTATTACTATGTGCTAGGAATTGTATTAAGCTCTGGAGATTCAAAGACAAGCAGAAAGCTCATTCTTGCTCAGGGAGTTTATATTCAGTTAGGGGAAAATGACATCTAAAGAAAGCTGAAAAGAATGGTAAAGGGAAAGAAGATAGCCACTTGGGGGCATGATGGAAAATGTCCAGAATGTCAGGATGTAGATTAAAAGGGTGAGGGGAAGAAGCTGATTGTAGCCTTTGGTTCAGTTTGAGGAAGTTCTTGACCTCTAGGGGCTGTGTCCAGGGACCCCCCTGGAAAAAAACATTTTAATAAGAAGACAGGTCTAGAAATCTAGGGCCAGATATATGTTTCTGACTTTCACAAGGATTTGTGATACAAAATCCACAAAGAAATCATTGATTTTAACTTTGGACAGTTCAATTTGCTCTCTGAGACTCAGTCTCCTCATCTATTAAATGAGAGGATTGAATGAAATTCACTGTCCATTTCAAGTGCCTACTTTTCAGGTCACAGTGCTGGGCAGTGAACATACAAAGACAAAATTATGTCCTTTCTTTCAAGGAGCATATATTTTAACAGAATTATCTCTAAATTTCCTTCTGCTCCAAATTTGATAATCCTGCAATCGTTTACATAGACAACATGCTTCTTCCTGATTATATAGCTCAGAGAAAGTCTCTTCATTTCTCTGGACCTTAATTTCTTATTCATAAAACGAAGGGGATAGTGTAGATGGTCTCTAAGTTCCTAAGGGGCTTACATTTTTAAAAATAATTTTTGTTTAGAAATTGTCCTTAGAATATGAAGCACAGGACCTTAGAACTGGAAGCACACTGTTATGTAATTTTACCAGTGGAAATCTTTTACCTTTAAATGGCAATTTGATTTTTGGAAAGAGCTCAAATTCTAAGCTACATCTGGTGAATGAGGTGAATAATCAAACTGGGGAATACCTTTTTTTGTTATAACATGAGGCAGGTCTATAAAATAAATAACTTGATTTTGTAGTGTGTTTGTAAGCTAGAATGGAAAGTGAAAAAAGGAAAGCAATGGTTGGACAAAGAGAGACAGTCATTTGGGAATGGAAGATAATAAATGTTTTTTTTCTTTTTTTCCTTTTCTAACTCACAAAGGTTAGGAAAGAAAAACATATGCCAAAGGAAATAATAAAGTTGCCTAAGGCTCAGAATTAGAGATTTTTAGACAAATTGCTGAGAAGATACTAATAGGAAACTTCTCTGACATCAATGGCATGAAGCAATGGGAGAAGCCTGAGTACTGTTATGAATTAATTGCTTAGTAAGAATGAAGAGAGACAAAGCTAGGAAACTTAACTTTAATTATGCCATAGTAAACAAATGGCTGACAATAGCATCCAATTTCCAGGTTGCTTAAACCTTAGCATATGTGCATCCTGAAGGCTAGGGCTGAACCAAACAAATTGGGTTTTGCTAGCTTAAAGAAGATAGCATATAAACCCTGCTCCACAATAAGGGCTCACTGCAAGGATTGTTTTTGAGAAATAAACTTGAAGTTCAAAAAATACCTAGACAGACAGAACTGGTCCAAGTACAATTGAGAAAGGAGTATGAGGTAGCCTGGTCTTGGTTAGCATTTCCTAAAGAAGAGTTTCAAAAGCACTTTGAATAACTCCATCTTGGAATAAGTGTGTGGTTGCTTGAGGTGACTACTTTGAAAGATGTATTTCATTTGGATATATAATTTCTGCCACAGTTTTAAAAATAAATTATTGATAACTTTTATTAAATTTCCCCTTAACTCCCAGAGAACTGTCCTATACACCAAAAAAAAAAAAAAAAAAGTAAGAGAAAACAGAGGAAGAGGAGGGAAGAAAAATGGCCAAAATGATTAATACATTGAAAAAAAATCTGACAACATATGCAGTGCTCCACCCCTCATAGACACCCTACTTATGCAAAGGTTGTTCCTTCCATTTATATTGTTGTCATCATTATGTTTTCCTGATTCTGCCAATTTCATTATGTATCAGTGCTAATTTAGTTTTATGATTTTACAGTTGCATCTGTAAGGGATTTTGTAGATTCCTTGGTCTAACCTGTATTTGACCAAGAATTCCCTTTACAATATCCTTTAGCTCTAGCCATCCATTTTTAAAAATTATTATTATAGCTTTTTATTGACAAAACATATGCATGGAGAATTTTTCAACATTGTCTCTTGCAAACACTTCTAACTTTTCCCTTCCTTCCTTCCATCCCCTCCCCTAGATGGCAGGCAGTCTCATACATGTTAAACATGTTAAAGTATATATTAAATACAATATATGTATACATATTTATACAATTCTCTTGTTGCACAAAAAAAAAAATCGGATTCAGAAAGGTAAAAATAACCTGGGAAGAAAAACAAAAATGTAAGCAGCCTATACTCATTTCCCAGTGTTCTTTTGCTGGATGTAGCTGGTTCTGTTCATCACTGATCTGGCCATTCAATTTTTGATGGAAGACCTTTAGGAATCAGTGAATGTTTGAGGTAACTTCCTTGACTTTTGGATATCAGCTAGGTGGCATAGGGAACTAGACCTAAAGCAGGTAGCCCCAGTTCAAATCCTTTCTCAGGCACTTCATTCTGTGTGACCCATGGCAAATTACTTATCCTTGGTCTATTTTAGTTTCTTCAACTGTAAAATGGTAATAAGAGCACCTACTTCAGATTCTTTAATGAGGTTTAAATGATATAATATCTATAAAGTAAGTACATGGCAAACCTTAAAGTGCTTATAAATGTTAGCTATTATTTTTGTATTTAAATTTTTTATAGCTGCTCTAATTCTTTTCCCTGACATTGAACTAAATTTTGTTCTCTGCGACATCATTTCTCCTGGTTCTGTGCTCTGGGGCTAATGATAAGCAGAATAAAGCTATTTCTTTCATATTATAGAGTTTCAGCCACCTCAGCTCCCCATGTTTTCTTCTCTAAGCTAATCATCTCTGGTTGCTTCGACTTATTTTATTGAGAAAGCTTCTTTAAAGAACACTTTCTCCCCTAAATTATTGTGGAACATGTAGTTCAGATCACTTTCTCAAGGAGTGCATTTTCCTGCCTCCAAAGCAGTCTGAGGATTAGGTATCTAACTAAACTGGGTAATAGAGTATACTACTAATTCTTGCAGATCATGCAGTCTGAAATCCTATTTTCCCTCCTTGGAAGTACTTTTAGAACATTTTGGAAAGGGGTGCTCTGAGTTCAATTATTTGCCACATTGAATGATGTCTGGTCTGTCCAAATTAAAATTAAATGCAGATATTGGATCTTGTGTCATGTGATTATTTTTACCTTCAGTTATTGTTACAGGGTGAACTCTTTCATGCTGCAAAATATTGAGAGGCAAGGTAGAAAATAGGTGAATCTTGCTATAAACTCACATATGTTCAGAAATCAGCAAAACAAAACAAAACAAACAAAAAACCATGTTTGTAGCCAGTCATTAGGGATTTATCTCTGATTACCTGAACTCAACAAAATATATACACCTGATGAATCTGCTAAAGGAAAATTTAAGAGAAAATGCAGTCCTGATAGAAGAGTCAGCAATGGTTTAAATTCTATTTCAGGCTGACATATTCTTAGAAGTCGAGGAAGATATTCTAAAAATAGCTAATATTCATATAAAATTTTAAGATTTGCAAATCAGTTTGCAAAGATTTCATTTGATCCTCATAATAACCTTAAGACTCAGTGGGACTTATTGTCAGATGATATGATGATCTACTGACCCTGGAATCTTTGTATCCTGTTGCTTTTGGAAGATTTCACTCCCCCAGTTTGAGGTTGTAGTGGGCTATGTTGGTTGAGGAGGAGAATAAAGGGGAGGGGATATTGTTGGTCCAGTTTGTAAGGTCAAAGGATTCATGGGTAGAGACAGGCAAGCAATTCATTATACATCATAGAGGACATAGCTACTGGGAATGGTGATGTTGCCTTTTAGCAGTCATTAGAAAACCTGATTTGATGGACAGATAATGATTTGAAAGTAGCATATAAAATTATTTGTATGTAATGTAGTGCTTCTGAAGCACTTAAAGAGTCCTTGAAATAGTTTCCAGTTTTTAAAAAGTATTTTAAACATCTTCTCCTGTGTTCTTCCATGCACTATTAATTTGTGCTATCTGTGAAGAAGGGATTTGCTGAGCCAAGATAAAATTTACACTAGACCCCATAGGAAAGATCATGATTCCTATAAGCTCTGACTATAGTTTGTTTACTTCAGTTGAAAACAATTAATGGTTTTGCCTTTATATTAAGGTTAGATAAAATATTTTAGAAATTCAAATAGCATTCAGAGTTAAGCACAAGATATCTGAATATGGCTTCAGAAATGCTTACAAGAACTTTTAGAGATCATGGGTCATAACCTTCTTTTTTTTTATTTGATACAAATACAGAGGCTTTATAGACCCACTTATCTGATATTCAATTTAAATTTAAATAGCATTCATTTAGTACCTACAAATGCCCTCTTCCAAGCAATGAAGGGCTTTCAGACAAAAATGAATGTATTAGTAAAAAGATGGAAACTGAAGGGGTGCTCACCTATTGGGGAATAATTGAAAAAAGTTTTGGTATATGAATGTGGTGAAACATAAGAAGAGATCAAATGATCAATTTCATGGGAAACTGAAACAAAAAGAATGAATGCACACCAAAGTGAGCAGAATCAGGAGGATAATTTCTGTAACAACAAAATCATAAAGATTAACAACTTTGAAAGACTTTTGTATTGCTTCAAACATGTATAGTCAGGCAAAAGAAATCCCAACATTGCCATATGTACATACATATGTGTATGTGTGTATATATGTGTGTGGTTATGCATGTGTGTATATATAATAGATGGATTGACAGAGATTGACAGACACAGAGAGACAGAGACGCAGACATACACACACAACACACACACACACACACACACACACACACACAGATTTCACTTTGTACTGAGTCCATCACCTCTCTATCTGAACATGAATACATGCTTTATTATGAGTCCTCTAGAATTCTGATTGTTAATTGTGTTGATAGAGTTCTTAAGACTTTCAAAGTTGTTGTCCTTAAAATACTGTATTGTATACACTGTCCTCCTGGTTTTGTTCACTTCACTTTGCATAAATTCATTCAAGTTTTCCCAGTTTTCTTTGAAGTCATTCCCTTTATTCTCCAACTAATTGGTGCTTCCTCATTTCCAATTCTTTGCCTCCATGAAAATAGCTGAAACATACACATACAAATATACACATATGTATCCTTGTCCTTTTTTTTTTAATTTGAAAGACTTTAGATCTTTGATCAATGCACTGACCAATAATGATTCCAGAGTACCAAAGATAAAGCATGCTACCCACTTACTGCCAGAGAGATGATGGATTCAAATTCAGAACAAGATATGTTCCTTTGGATATGACTAATGAGGGATTTTGCTTCATCTGATTATGTATATTTTTAATGAAGTCTTTAATTTTCATTTTTTGTTGTTCTTGTTTAATTGGGGAGGTTGTAGGAGGGAGAGAAAATAAATATTTCTAATAAGACTACCATACTATTCTTCCTCTCCCCATTAATGAAAATGGCATTCTTGACTATAAAGAGCTGACAGTCTGCTAGGTAAGAATAAGAAACAAATACAAATAAATAGAATATAAAGCAGATGAATGAGAGGCACAAACTTCAGTTGAATTCCTAACAGACAGGGATGATCTCCAGCTTTAGCTAGGGATAGTTACTTGGAAGAGTGAACATATGATCTAGGTCTTGAAGGACTTCCACTGGTAAGGGAGAAGACATTCAAAGCATAGAGTGTTTTGTGATCAAAAGTAATAAACCACTGGGTCTATGTGGGGAAAAGCAAGCAGGCCAGAAAGTTCAGAGTTTAGGTTGTCTGAAGAAGAGTAATATGATAAAAGATTAGAAGAGTAGAGTGGAGCTGGATTATGGAGAACTGTGAATGTCAAGCTAATAAGCTTGGACTTTATTTGTAGCAGAGAGTCAAAGAGACTTTTGCTTTGTTTATCTTTAGTTTTATTGTTATTTTTAATGAACACCAAAGAAAAACAAAAAGAGACTGTGTTTTTCCTTTCCTTATATGCTCAGTTCTTGGCATAGTTCCTGGCCCATAGTTAGTGCTTAATAAATGCTTATTGTTGATGATGATGATAATGAGTAAAAGACCATTTCCATATAATCAGAAAAACAGGAAAAAGAAAATTTTATGCAAAACTACAAATCTTTATCACAAAATTGGCTTAAAATTTTTAAAGGATGTGATAAACTCAATATATTACTTTTATAATGGTGCTACTTGCCTGTTTCCTTTTAAAATTCCTCATTAAAGGTTCTGAGATTTAGAGATAAGGTCAGATTTTAGCATTTTAGATCATAGACTTAGAAATGGAAGGAACCTTATAGCTTATCTAGTACTATATACTTCTTTTAAGGTTGAGGAATCACTCCAGAGTAGTTAAGTGACCTTCCCAAAATTGCACAGCTAATAGATTTAGGACAGCATTTAAACATAGGACCTTGGCTCTTTTTTGCATCAATCTGGCAAATGTGTGCAGATATTATTAGAAGGAGAGAGCCTGAAGGTAAAAACTTTTAGGAATTCACTGAGGACCTTATAGTCTATTAGAGAAGTCAGAAGAACCTGACTTTAGGTAGTATTGATGGAAATGTGAAGAACATTATGGTCCATGTAGTAGACACTAATTTTTTTAAGTGTTATTGATGCATTTTGTTTTTATGTCATATATATTTTCAGATTACTTTCATCTTATGAGAGTCTCTTGCAACAAAATAAAACATTTAAGTCAAACTAATAATACAGTGACCTCACCTGAAAATGTATATGGCATATCACATTGATAGCATACTAGCCTTTCTAATAAAAAAAAAAATAGAAGAAATTTATTTTGTCTCCTATTCCCATGCTTTTGGGAAAAAAGAAAAAAATGTAATAAATACAATCAAAACAAAATTCTACAATATTTGTATATAAAATATGTCTCATTCTGTATCTCAAATCTATCTATAACCTTATTTACATAATTTTATGGCTGAGGTAACTATGACATTGAGCTTACTGTCATACAGCTAGTGTGTGATGGAGCTGGGATTCCAACCTAGAAGCTAAATAATTTTTTTTTCCACTAGTGCCTTTAAATATGTTGATACAAGGTATGACTCACCAAATTGGGAATAGCATGTATATGTGTGAGTGGCAGGGTAAAGTAAGGTTAGGCTGATTGCTGTTTGTTGGGCCCTGCTAGTGCTGGGAGGGGAAGGCAGGAAGGTACCCTAGGCTTTTGAAAATATAACCAATTGCTTCTCATCTCTACCTTCTGCTTTCCTTCAAGTTTTATTTAGAATCCTATATTTTAATTCTAGTGCCAATTTTCTATTGATAATTTATAGTTTGCATGTTATCTCCCCCATTGTACAATGAGCTCCTTGAGGAGCAGGGAGTATCTTTTTTCTATCTTTGCAGATCCAGTACTTAGGAAAGGTTCTGGCACATAGTAGGTGCTTAGTCAGTGTTCATCAACTGACTTAACTGGATCCTTGCTAAGCCTTTTTACTTTTTTTTTTTTTTTCTTTTTTCTTTTCCTTTCCAAGTCTTAAGACAAACCAACAAGGAACAAATAAGGCAACTGTGATCCAATAGCTTGCCTGGAATGTGGGGCTTTGGAATGGTAATTGTAATCCCAGGCTGAACTCATTCCTTAATCCTAGCTTCCTTACTTTCTTCATCTTCTTCTTCTTCCCCTTTTCAATCTCTTTCCCCCCCACCATTATTTACTCAGAAATGAGATTTAAATTTACAAAGGAAATTGCAAGCAAAAAACCTGGCTGGAACTTTAATGAAGCCAAGTGGGACATATTTAAATGGAAATGTGTTCGAGTAATTCATGAAAAACTGATACCAGCTGTCATCCCACTTAATGAAAGGTTAACAGGAGTTCTGTGAGAGCTGGTTGGGGAGGCTCTTTCTTTCTCTAAAGAAAACAGAAAGTTGAGAAACTGACTTCCCGGCGGAGTGAAGAACTAGAGGAGGAAACCTTTGAAAACAGAAAAAGATTCACATTGAAAGTGAGCTTTTTAAAAATTTGTAAACATGTTACAAAGAAATACCTATCTCTAATAACTCTCGGTACTCCGAGGACACAAAGGACAGTAAAGGAGAGTTTCATGACTAAGATGAATACTAATGTCAATGTAGGCATTTCTGAGAGCTTGAAGATGGGCTGCCAAAAATCACTCTATTACTTAAGCTAAATGCGTTGTTTCAGATGTATATGGAGCTTTTTTTTCTGGGATGAGACTTAAAATAGAGCTAGTATAGTATAATATACACAGGATTTAAATATGAGTTCCAGTTTTGGTCCAGCTGTTTTCTGCCTGTATGATTAAATCTACATCACTTAATCTTCCTGGACTTCAGTCTCTTCATCTTTACAATGAAATGACTGGTCTACATACTTTTTTAAAGATTTCTACTAGCTTTGAATTCCTTTGATTTAGGTCCTGAAAATGCTGGATGGATGAAATAGAGTCCAGAGTCATAATTAGGAATCCTTTCATCTGGGGTAAAAACAGTTGGGTAGGATGATGGTGGTAGTGATGGTGAGGACAGAATAACTGAGGGTACAGTCATGCTGGGATATATGGGTATCCATATTTCAGAGAGTTCCACTTTTCCCTTGATAAAGGATTGTGGAGAGCAAGTGGTCATCTGGAGAGGCAACTGAGGTCTCAAGAAGCTAGATAAAAAAAGTTAGATTATATATATTGCTTGATGTAGACCAGTGGAGGAAGACAAGGTATTAGCATGGGGATGATAATTTTTGGATCACCATAGAGATGCATCATATTTCACAGATGATAAAATCTTAAGACAAAGCCCTACTTGCTAACCCTACTGGACATTCTTTCTAGCTTGGGACAGTTCTTAGGATTTCTCAGGCTCAGTAGTTTACAAATAATTGCATAGCATATTCTCCAAGATTAGGTGATTATTATTCCATTGAATGATGATATCCCATTTTGTTCCCTGTGCTCCTATCTATGTGATTAGAAGCTTGACAGAAATCATTGTGTCTTCTTTTGAATATTCTTTTTCCTTTCTATTGGGGCTAAATATGAGGTTATGCACCCAATAGTATACAATCAATATATCTTCTAAACTTTATTATTCAGTCATTTCAATCATGTTTGAGTGTTTGTGAACCTATTTGGGGTTTTTCTTGGCAAAGATACTAGAATGATTTGCCACTTATTGTTTTACAGATGAGGAAACTGAGGCAAATAGAATACAGTATTGTTCAGTTTTACACAATTAGTATGTGTCTGAGGTTGGATTTGAAGTCAGGATGTTGAGTCTCCCTGATTCCAGGACCTATAATACTCTATCCACTGCTCCACCTAGTTACCCCATCTTTTGAGCCTAATAAACCAAATCATACCCCAAAGTAGTAGTAGAGAAATTCATGTAGAATTTTATCACAATCTTACTTCTCTAATTTTAATGGAACTATTATCTTATTACCATGGATCAATCCTTTACTGGCCAGATCATGCCTCATTATGCCTTTCCATTTTACCCTTGTCTTTTCATAAGTGCACCTCCCAATATGATGGGAGGTTTTTTTTTAGTCTTAATAATATTTTTTGGATATTTTTGGAAACCTTAGGTTGTGCATATGTTAACCTTCACTCTACAACATGCCAATCCTGGATCCTTTCCTGATCAAACATTTCATGTAAATTAATGTTTGTAGACAGTCAAGAACTGTGGGATCCTGAGCACACCTACTCATCCTCATGAGTTAATGATGTTCATTAAACCTTTAGTATTTATAGCTTTTAGACTCAATTTAGCATCATTGCCAGCTACCTTTTCCAAAATACAACAGTGACAGGAAATGAAAATCACAAGTGGGGCATATAGTTTGCAGTCCCAGATCTGTGTGCTTTGCTCCCTTGTTCCTATAAGATACTCTACAATATGATATAGGAATTAGAGAGAAATCTTCGTGGTTCAATATTCTACCATCAATCTGGGCTCCTAAATCTATTGCAATTATTAAGGCATTACATATGGACATTTCAGTTGGGCCCAAGTGGATTTTAATTTGCTCCAATTCAATGTCAAGACTGAATAGTATTATGTCTAGAGAGTCTAAAGGGAAGAGAGCTTTGTACCATGAAGTAATGTGGTTAATTAATCAAGGATTAAGTTTGGGTCTAAGTCATAATTTTACATGAGTCCAGCACTTGAGAGTGATTTTGCTCAATAAAATTACTGATAAACTGGCCAGAAAAAGTCTGAAGAGACAAGATAATGACCTAAATATCCCTATTAGTATGGAAAAGGCCTATTAAAGTAATTAAAAATGAAGATAGGAATATTTGGAGAGTAGAAGGGGATAATGAGAAAATAGGAAAGAAAAATATAGAAAAGATAAGTCCGTGACAAAGATAGAGCTATATATCCTTTCAGAAGATACCAGAGGAATAAATGAAGAGATGATTCCATGATTATTCAGTGAAAGGAAATGGGAGAAGGATTTTTGTTCATATGACTACCTTTGAAAAATGAAGGACAGGATTTCCAAAAACCCAATTGCAACTGGGATGCTCCCAACCATATGCCCTCCATTAACAAATTCCAATGGGGGGGTCCTCTTCAGAAGCTAAAAACCCTATTATAACAAAGAGCACATATGGTCCATTTCCACCATGACTGTGCATAGTATTACCTCAGGGGCTAAGTTCATCGTTGATGCATTAACTTGAGGAGGTAAAACTAAGGAGAAGGAAAAAGAGAAAGAGGGCCCTCAAACCTAAATATTTAGAAACTCAGATATTGGAGAGAGAGGGATACTAGAAAAGCCAATGTGAAGTAGCTGCATACTGCTCACAAGATGATGAAATAGTGAAATGAAAAGTGACACAGTAGGGGATGGTCTAAACAATAACTACGAACCCAAAGGAGGATGAGGACATAGGCTCAGGACTATTTAGAACAATCAAGTCATCTAACTAAGGAGAGGCACAATACCTGGGATTTCACTGAGATGGGAAGATCCCAGGTGAGCAAACTTCTACTACACTTTACCTATTACTTGCAGACTTAGTTGCCTAGAATGCCTAGATCTTAAGATACTTGTTAAGGGTCACATGGCCATTGTGTGTCAGAGATAGGGACTTGACTTCTGACTTCTAGATACCACTCAAATAAATTTTAAAATTTAAATTCAAATTAGCTGTGTTGTATAGATATTTTGCAAAAGAATTATAATTTCCTCCCTTCTTTCCACAGCCTCTACCAATATAGATCACAAGACATGTAGATAATTCTAGGGAAGTTGCCTAAGGTAGACAGAGATTAACTGATTTGCTCAGGGTTACATAGTTACCTTTGCAGTTTTTTTTGTATCTTATACTCCCTTGCATATCCTCTGACCCAACAACACTAATCTTACTATTCCTCAAACAAAACACTCCATCTCCTGACTCCAGATATTTTGCTCTTCATGTCTGAAATGCTGTCCCTCCTCAGCTCTACCTCCTAGTTTCATTCAAGTTCTAGCTAAAATCCCACCTTCTACAGGAAACCTTCCCCAGTTCTGGTGCTTCTTTTCTGTTGGTTATTTCCAATTTATACTCTAGTTTGTTTGTATATGGTTGTTTGCTTGTTGTCTTCATCATTAGAATGTGAACTCACTGAGAGTAGGGACTATCTTTTGCCTTTCATTATATCCCCATTTTTTAGTATAATGCCTAACACATAATATGAATGCTTAATTAACGTTTATTGAATGACTGGCTGACTAGCATGGTTTTGGGGAGGGGGCCATTGACGAATAGTGTGTCTGTCCATCTCCTGAAGAGCAGACTAGTAAAGCACACACATAAAAATCAATGTGGGGATTTGTTTTGCTTGACTATATGTTGTGAAGATCGCATATTTTAAAATCAGCCAGAGTCAGGAATTCAGGTTAGGGGAAAATCGTCTATCTTTATTCTCAGTGAAGAAGGATCGGAGGTGGAAGAGAATCGGCGATAGCAATGTGTGCAGCTGAGTCAAGAAGCTAGCTAGACCAGCAGCCACACGACCAGCAGCTAGGAGTATCGAACCCAGGCCCAATCTCTCCCAGCTTCTCTTCCTGTCTCTCTCTACCTCCACCCACCAAAATCGTCATTTCTTATACAACGCATCAGGACTTGCACGGAGAGTGGGCAGGGACCATTCTTTATCCAATCATGTATATTAATAGAGTATAGCCCAATTACTATTTAGCCTCATGGTACTTGGGACCTCAGTGCATCAACTCAAACCTCAGCCCATTACAATATGTATTTGTTATAAGGGTTTCTTTTCTTTTTTTCCTTCTTTTTTTAGTGGGGTAAAGGCAGAGAAAATAAATGTTAGTCAATTGAAACACATAAACTTTAATTAAAAATAGTCAATACTAGAAGAATGACTACCATTTTGTTTTGTTTTGGTTTCCTACACTCACAAAGACTATAGAAGTAGTTGTTGAAATTTGTGATTCAAAAGCAAGGATCTTTAAAAGACCAAAAAAAACATCATTATTGGGCATCTAAATTAATGCCTTGGAAACCAACAGAAGTATGGCAGAGCTTCAAGTCTCATTGTTATTTATGGAGATGTTCAGAGCAGAAATAGATGCAGACTGTAAACTTGTTCTGATTTATTCTCTTCAGTTTTATAAATGGTCACATTGGTGATCAAGTACTGATTACTACTTATATGACTAACAGTTTTCCTTCCTTGTCTTTGTTCATTTTTCTTATTTGTTTCCTATTCTTCTTTTCTTTTCTCTTTTCTCTCTTCTTCCCCCTGTTATTGGATTTTTTTTTTATATTTTTGTGTTGTTCTGCCAAGAAAGTTGTTTTTCCCGCCTTGAGTCAGCAGAGTTCCAAAGCAAGAATTGTCTTTATCTAGGAAATCATCTTATATGTCTTCACAGCTTTTTTTTTTTTATCATGTCATCATTTTAAGGTAGTAAAAATCTTAACTACTTATAATGTTCAAGGAATGAAATATTCTGGGTAAGAGAACTTTTTAGAATTTAAAAGCATGGGAACTCACATCTTATTTCAAATTCTCATTGAAAACTTTGCTTCAATCAGTGGCTAGAAATAAAAAGAAACAATTTTCTGCTTGACATTTGTTATGTACCTAAGTTTTCTCCTTCATCATTTCTCCTTACTTGTTCCCCACCATTGAACTCTTCTATGTAACAAGGAAAATATTTAAGTAAAATTGATTTAGCAAATCATGTTTAATAGTACATACTACATTTCACATCTTTAGGACTCCCTTCCTCCTTAACCCCCCAAAGATAGAAAGTGTTTTCTTTTTTCAGTTCTCTAGAATAGAGATTATTCACTATAATTTATCAAAATTTACCAGATTTTAGTGTTTCATTGTTTAAACTGTTGAAATCACTTTGAATATTGTTCTCTTGGTTTTGCTTTCTTTATATATTATTTCTTCCTTGTGTATTACTATATCCTTATGTATACCTTCTTCCCTATGTACCAATCTTTCCATATTGGTCTGAATTTTTCTAATCATGCAATTCTATTCCATCACATTCACATGCCAAAGCTTGTTCAGAATTTCCCAAAGGAAGGGCTTCTAGTTTTCAGCTAACACAGAGTGGTACTGTGATCATTTTAATCTCTGTAGTACCATAAGAGAAAATCTTTTTAAAAAGTCAATAATTTTGCAACAATGGGATATAATGAGCTATCTCTTCACTGGAACTATTCAAGCTGAGGAGATTGTATGTCCAAGATGTAGAAGGGATGACTTCATACTCCAAATTCTGTGATCATATTGAATGCTTTCTTTTGTCTTTGTTTAGCTGTTAAAGTTGGAAGCTTCAAAGAAAAACAACCTCCCATTCAATTCCTTAACAGTAGGAATTATTTTCTTTTTTGTATTTATAACCTTAGTGCTAACCACAGTTCCTGGCATATCAGAAGGTATTTAATAAATGCCCATTGATTGATCAGTTGGTTTTCAAAGTACTTTTCCCTCAACAATCATTAGAACGATGTGGTGCAAATATTATCATCTTTTATTTATAGTTAAGCAAATTGAGATTCCAAGAGGTTAAATGACATGTCCATGGTGGTACAGCTAGTAAATATCCCCACTGTATTACATCTTGCAGAACAGTGTAGTTTGAATCCTTCAGGCAAAGCAACTAAGGAGTTAAAACACACCACATATCCAGATGCATATTTAATGGAGAAATCCATAGTGTTTAATCCAGAGATGAATGATTTATGGGAGCCTTGGATTATTCACTTTGCACTAAATTAAGTTGTCTTATTTAGACAAAACAAGACTTCCTGACGGGATCTGCGTCAGAGACTTGACTGAGTAATGATGTACATTGCCAGGATGACTTATTGATTATACTTTTGGATCATCTGCCACCAAGAGGAACTAAAGCTGTTTAATTTTAAGTCTGTTCACATTGGGAAGTACTTGTGCAAAGAAGATTGTATATATTCTGCTTGAAATCTCAGCCATTTAATTATCTTCTGAATATTTATGGAACCTTGAACTGATTGGTTTTTACTGTGTTGGGTTATTTTTAGGCTAAAGTAAGTCACAGCATTGTGTAATCCTCCCTCACTCCGGTCCCTTTCATTATAACTTAAAATTGTCATTCTATCAGTTAAATTTTTTATATCTTGTATTTTAGGTTCAAATGTTGATGTTTTTGAAATTAAAAAAAAATTTCAAATTATCAACATCAATTTAATTACCAAATGACTAATAATAACACTTACACATTGTGTTTTTTTTTTTTTGTCCTACAGTATTATTTGTTATGAAGGAACACTTTATTTTGAGTCACAGAACCTGGGTCTTTGTAGTTATTATTTATATAGTATAGGTGTCAGGGAAGGCTAGTACTTCTCATGTGAAGGCTGCCAAACCCTTTTCAGGCCTGCTTTCTACCTATGGTTTCCATCTGTCACCCAACTCTCACCAAGAAACTGTAGTATGCACATGGATCATATGCTAGTAAACATTTTGACAGCTGGGCTAAACCAGATTGAAGGTAACCCAGGAATTTCAAACCCATTGGTGATTTAGGAGGATGTCTGTCCCAAGCATTTGAAGACTTCCCTTGGTGGAATGGGCAGATGAGGACAATTTGCTCTCAGGTACTATGGAGGACTTAGAGCTTACAAAGACATCTAAGATACTAGGGTCATCCACTGAATCCCAGACCATTGCCAATCATCTTTACTTCTGTCTTGCCACTGGATTTTGATGACTCTGGAAGAAAGTGATGCTTAAATCCAATTTATCTGCAAATCAAAATTGCCAGTGATGTCATTTTGGTTCTCTTATAGAATAAAGGACAGCAACTCATATTTGTAGCCTTGGGGAAAGCCTTTCACTTTCCTTATTTATAAACTGAAGAGGTTGGGTTGATGATCTCTCAAGTTCCCCCATACCTAGAATCTCTGATGGACAAGTCAAAGGCATTTATTAATTGTCTTCTATGTGTTTGGGACCTTGTTAAGTATTGGACTTAGTATATTTGAGATCTGGAACCAAATAAATGCTAAATGACTGACAAATTGCTTGAGATACAAATTAAGGCAATAACAATCTCTACCCTTAAGGAATTCACAGTTTAATGGGGAAGACCACATGTATAATTTATGCAGGAAAACCAAAAGCTAATATTAAAGAGAAAGCATTAGAATTATAGGGGACCTGTCATGAAAGAGATAGGAAGGCCTGGAGGCTTAAGATAGGTCAAGATATTGTTATCATCCTCTTATGATTGAAGAAGAAATTTGGTTACAAAAAGACCAAAATATTTATCTAAAGATGACACATCAATTTAATAGCAGTGAAAGAATTAGAATCCAGATTTCCTGTCTCCTGAGCCCAAGTCATATTTTAAAAAATAGCTCAAGTTCCTTTGTATTAACATAAAGCATTCATTTTCTGCTTCTCTTATTAGAGCATAATTTTGTTAAAGACATAAGTCACCTACTGAGAATCCTCTTTCATTTTGTCTAGTACTTTCCACATATAGGGTCTTAAATATCTATTGATTGATATCAATTAATTTAATATAAACTTTCCATTTTACAGATGAGGTCACTGTGGTCCAAAGAAGTCCAATGTCTTCCTACTCAGATATATTTATTTAGACATTTCCCTCATGCTCCAAGGAACTTCATCATCCTCTAAGATCCAATCAGTCTTGGTACTCAGACCTCATCAATATCTTTTTCCCTCTGATTGGAGGGTAGACAAAAGAATTCCTCCCCAAACCTCCTTTTAGAGAGAGGGCATAGACCTTTTTTTCCTTTCTTTTTTGGTTTTCTCAATGATGCCAAGAATTTTCTGCCATTAGATCGTAAGCTGCTTGAAAGTAGAAACTGCTTTTTGTATTCACAGTACTTAGAACAGTATGTGGCACATAGAGAGTGCCTAATGTTTATTGACTGACATATTTATGCTGGAATACATAGGGAATTATTGCCAGAATTGAGACTAGAACCTGGCTAGACTGAAAGTTTTATAAGGATACAGACAGTAACATGTCCTATGCATATATGTCCATCGATGTATATGTTTGCATATATGCACATGTTTTTTATATACATATGAACATGACATATACATGTGTATAAGTATGTAAACACACATGTATTTATATCTGTTCTGTGTCCATACACACATACATATATATTTATATTTATTTTCCCAGCTCAGGACATATTTTCTATAAATTTGTGTGGAATTTATTGTTGGATTTGAATTTCTGTCATTATAGCTATGCTTAAATTCACACAGATTTTTCTCTAAGACATCTTCTGAAGAGGTTAAGACAAAAATTTTAGGCCCTCTTGAAGAACTGTGAATGAATAGTATATGTTAGGAATAGTAATACTGTGCACTGTGAAGTAGCCACTTAGGGATGCTGTCAAGTGTCTTAAGCAAACCCTCTGGGCTATGGACAAAAAAAGAAGACTTAGATGCTATTGATTCTAAAAAAATATATAAAAATAAAAAATATACCTAATCAAACATTGATTATATGTGTGTTTTGATTTGTTTGCTTATTTTTGGCTAGCTGGTTTGCATTCCTGGATATAATATAGTACCCATGAGTTAAAGGTTGGTTGAATAAACTGGTATATGAATGTAGTGGAATATTGTTACTTTGTAAGAAGCAAAATATATGAAGAATTCAAGAAACTTAGGACTACATAAATTAATAAATTGAAGTCAGCAGAAGCAAGAGCACAATTTACTCAAGGACCCAATAATGTAAAGGAAAGCAACACTGACAGCCATCAGAAATTTGATCAATGCAATGAGCAATCTTTATCCTATTGATTCAACTGTGAAATATATCTCCCTCTTCTTAGCAGAGGGATTGTAGAGCAATGTCATCAAATTCAAATAGAAATTGAGGCTGCTAAATGGTATATAAAGATCCCTTTGGGCACCATATTGCTTAGAAATCCACATAATATTATTTATGCTTTATTGTCCTTTTATTTATTTTGTTAAATGTTTCCTAATTATATTTTAATCTTGTTCAGGCATGCTAGTGAATATTTTGGGACACATATGGCCTGCCTTGTCTAATGTTTGACATCTCTGTTGTAGACTATAGATGAGGAATGAGGCATATGTAATATCTTAGATATCATTCACTCACTCAGAAAATCAATATTTGGTCCTATGTGCCAAGAACTGTGCTAAGTACTGGAGAGATAAGTACCAAGAATGAAACATTCTTACACTCAAAAAACTTACATTCTAAGGGAGGAAACAAGGATGTAGTGAATATCTAAGAGAAGATTCCAACTTAGATTTTCCTGCCTTCAAATTCAGTGCTCTCTGCGCCACAATAAGCTGGACAAGTTATCTGCCTAATCAACTGGTAAAACATTTTCACAATTTTTAGGAGTGGAATCTGAGGCCCCATAGCCTCAAAGATGACATTTCTGCCTTACAATTCAGGCAGAATTTCTGCAGTAAGTGAGCAAACTCCACATTGAAAGAATAGGAGTAAAGCCTTGATTTTCAAATCTGGTTGTTTTTCTCAGGGGATGATATCTGAAGGGCCACACTGTAGGAGAAGACTCTATTGGGAGGGAGAGAAATGTCCTAGCAATTACCCCAAGAATATTTCAACAGCCAGTTTGAAACGAATTCCCACTGTATTTGACTTGGGGCCAATTTGCTGATATGAGAAAATATTTTTTTTTCCCTGTTTGCTTTGTGAAAATAAAGTTGAGTCTTTATGTAAATGAGATGTGAACTTTTCACTCTTATCGCTTAAAAAAACACACACACACCAATCCTTCCTAACAACCCACCTGCTTCTTAAATAAATTTGCTCCAAGAATGCATTATCATCTTCATTACCATTAATATTATCATTATTTAACATCTGCTGAATGCTGGAGGTGTGACAAGCATTGAGTAGCCTTACTGAAGAAAAAGGCCCTTGTTAATAACCTCAACTCTTTTGTGACTAGTAGGAAAAAAATGATATTTTCTAGCAAATTTCAGCAGACAGAAGCCACACTGCTAAATAGAACTGAAGAGTCTCATTGAAATCCCCTTCCAGATTGAGCTGTGCCTGCGGAAAAGTCCTATGGAAATAATGCCTTTTAAGGCTTGCCCGGTGTTGTTTTATCTTTCTGTTCTAAGTGGAGTTAAATGACTGGAAGGTGAGAGGAGTGTTCCTTGAAAGGAGAAGCTACAACACTCTGCTCAAAGACAGTAAAACCTGGAACTTCTTGGTATTGATTGAAGCCATATAAAAAGACTCCTTTAATGAGAGAAAGATTGGTTACTCCCACCCTTGGGCTTACACGGGCACTCTGCATGGGGGAGTGAGAAATGAGAAGCCTTTGCTAAGGCAGAGGTAGGCAAAGCAATAGCAAAGTGTGCAGGGGCTAGCTGAGAGGGAGTGGCGTAATGAAAACATTTGTCTTTGTCAGACTCAGGCCCACATTTTGGTTCGGTCCCAGCCTTCATGAACTAACAATTCCTATGCCTGGGAAGAAATAATTGAAATAGCAGAGCAACTGGGCCATCCACTGCTGCAGAGGAACCACGAACTGACAAATGAGAACTACTAGAGCTTGGATAAAGAAAACTTCCAGGTCTGGGAGAGATGCAGTTGGCTGCTCTTATTGCTTCCGTACAAATCAAGGATTCCTGATAACCAGCTGAAGGGCATTTGCTTGGAGTGTTTTTTTCAGTAGGAGAGATACATTTGCTTTCATAGCCCCTGCAAGTCTCCCACCTTGTCTTCCATTTGGCCAATAGCATGTGTGAGGAAGTACCCATTTCCAATGGAGACCATTCTGTTAAATAATTGGTGAAAGTAAGGACCATTGTGAAAAAAACATTGATAAATGGAGGACTGGGATAAATTGATAAATGGATGATAGGGAGAAGGAACTTAATCAGGGTATCTGTCCCTTTTTGAATTTGCATACGATGGATATAAGGACTACGAAGATGATTTTGGGAAACCTTGATTTCTCAAATGTTTTGTTGACTGAGAAATACATGAATGCTGGAGGTGTGACAAGCCCTGAGTAGCCTCACTGAAGGAAAAGGCCCTTGTTAATAACTTCAACACTTTTGTGACTAGTAGGAAAATTTCAGCAGACAGAAGCTACACTGCTGAATAGAACTGAATAGGTTCTTTTTAATAGTTTTAATCTAGCTATAATAGATGACAGAAATGTGAATTTTTATTTATCACCATGAGAGAGGTGAGTCATCATCTCACTAAAGAGATCTGCTTTGAATCAAGAGAAGAGCTGAGTGGAGATAAACTGAGCATAAGACTCAGGGAAGAACTCAGAATTTGTCTTTACCCTTCTTGGAAGAGCTGTCTGAAGGAAGACAGGCTTTGCATCTGTTCTTTTGAAAAGCTGACTTAAGATCTTATCTGCCATTTTCACTACCACTTGAAGAAGATTTGGCTCAGCCAAATGAGCAAACTTGAAAAAGCTCTGTAGATCTTAAGACTTAAGGTTTCTACTTTTACTAAAAGAGTGTAACATTATGCAAGGAGCCCAGAAGAGGAAGAGCTTGATTTTAAGAGCAGAGGAAAAGTGCTCCCAAAGAGAATGGAGAGGATCAGGGGAGAGTTTCATGAGCAGAACAACCAGTGAAGGAGTAGCCTCTTTCACTGATGGATTGTTTTATGGGTTATTCCTAAGTATAACAAAAGAACATCATGATCTATAGTCTAGAATTGTGAATATGGATATGCTCCTTATACATGTATACTTCTTATATACTCTCCCACAAGATCACTATGTATCAGTGGAAGAATGTCTCTATTTTATGCATAGAATGTTATGAGATTATTCTTTGCCTTCTGTTATTTCAGATTAAAAATTAATAGAATCATCTCTGGTCTCTTGATTTGTCAGATAAGAAATGTCCCAGTGAGGGCTCAGAAGGTACAGAGCAGTAGAAGAATAATTTCCCTACCATAATTACTTTTTAGAAACTTGAGAGAGTGAGCTGAGGCAGTGGCCAGTCTTTATAGATTTCATAATATCTTTATCTTTATAGAATCTCTTAACCTATTGGAATGGGTCTACACCCATTGACAGAGAAAGCTAGGGATTTTGTGATACTCATTGTTGTACATGCACGTGGGAAGAACTTTACAACTGAAAGGGTCATGTCTTTTATAGAGTATAGTAAAAAGAGTTCTGGATTTAGAGTAAAGTGTACTGCAATTAGAATAAGGTGCCCTGGCTTCAAATTGCAGCTTTGCTACTTGTTAGTCAACAAGTCCTTAATAAGTACTTACTATATGCTGGGAATACAAAATAAAAACAGAAAGATAGTCCCTGCTTTTAAGGAATTTATGTTCTACAGGGGGAAGACAATACATAAAAGGAAGATAAAGAACAGGGGAGGAGAGTGCCTATGCTTGGGTAAGGTACAGAAAGACTGGGGAATTAGGAGTGCAGCCTGGAAAGGTATAAAGACTTAGTATCCTCCCTAAGAATGGAGTTTGCAGGAAGATCTAACCACTTAGAGGAAGAATCCATAAGGAACAGAGGATACTTTCAGTGGGAGGGGTGAACTTTCTATTTATGTCTTCATTTCTTCTTCAATATGTGAATTTTTCTCTTATCCACTCAATCAATAAGCATTTATTAAGTACCTACTATATATAAGGAACTGTGCTCAGCACTGGGCATACCAATACAAGGAATGAAATTCTACTTTTAAGAAGTTCATACTATTGGAAAAGATAAGTATTGTAGACAAACCATATAAGTTTATGCAGAATAAGTACAATATAAATATTAAGTAGTGAAATAAATTGTGAGGGAAGGAGAGTACCAGGATCTGGGAAATCAGAAAAGCTTTACGTACATGGTGGTATATGAGCCACATCTTGAAGGAAAAGAGGGATTCAAAAGGTAGAAGTGAGGAGGGACACATTCTAGGCATGGAGTAGGCACAGCAGATCAAAAATGGGATGTTATACATGAGAAACATCAAGAAGACCAGTTTGGATATGTACAAACTGGTTTAGATTATTTTATACCCTGCATCCTGAACAGAGATCAATAAGAAATTCTCTTGACCCAGATCTTCACACCTGACATTATTACATGCACCTAAGCCTAAGGGGAATTACTTTTGCACATGTAACAAGGTGGTGTAACCACTGGACTAGTGAGCAAAATTATAGACATAATTTGCAAGTTTAAGGGTAAGTTTAATGGTCAGCTGCTATGTGCTGATATCTTGAGATGAGAACTTGTCTCAGTCAATCAATTATTGATTAAATATGAAAAGTCCTTGAAAGTCATTGGATGAACTGGAATAACTTTGACTAGAAATATCTTCCAATTGAATAAGGGACTTAGTAATGTTCTGAAGAGGGAAGGGTTTTTAAAAAGATGATTCAAAGCTCTACAAGAAGCCCAGCAGAAGAGTCACATCATGCTTAAGTTGAATATATTGAAGGCTTTAGCAAAAAACCTTCCGGGAGCTATGAGTTACTCCTTTGCCACATATACTTCCCAAACTTGAATTCACTTTCCTCTGGACTATGAATGTAGGGAAAATGTGTCACAAACTTTGAGGCATGTTTTATATTACTTCTTCTAATCATACTACTTTATTAAATGCCCTATTCTAAAACCTAATTAAATCTGGGTGACAAGAGTGCTGGACAAAGTCAGGCCATATGCATTATTCATCCAATTGTTTTACTGTGGCTAAAGACACATTTGCAACAAGAAAAATGAATGTGTTAATTGACTCCAAGTTTTTCCCAATAAAGAAATAGATTTTTTCCACATTGTTTTCTGTTCTCCACCCAGGTGATGTGGGATGACTACAAATAATGGGGCACCAAATACAGAAAGTATAAAAATTTCAAATACCTCTAGACCATGTAGGCATCAATATCTTCATCATATGAATTAAGGATGGTATGAGCTCAAAAAAGTCACATTCAGGATCAGAGATGAGAGAATCAGAGTGGGACTGAGGCCCAGGAAAGTTTAATAATTTGTCCAATGTTACAAAGGTCTCAAGAGTCAAAGGCAGAATTTGGATCTAATGGTTAATCATATCACACATTAGGAAATTAGTAAATGTTTTGAATTGGTCAATTGACATTATTAGAAGAGGAGATTAGTCAGGCATGTAGTAAGAATAAAGTCTAATTGATGGATAGCCCTTGGTTTCTGAATAGAATCAGATCCAGAGAAAAGCTCCTGGCTTTCCTTTGAAAGACATAGGTGAGGTCATGGACAAGAGTCACATGAAAGAGTCAGAGGGCTGCCATCTGAGTCATTAGAAGAAGTGTATTCATTAATGAATTCATAAATTTCCCAGAGATTTTTAAGGATGAATTTATAATCTATAAATTGGTAGTTTCTCCTTTGTCTTCCTATTCCCTCCCCTCCCCCCCACTTTTCTTGGCTCAATAGCATACCTCGAATAGTCTTTTTTGGTATCTTGGATTACTGTCTATTGAATGACTGAGCTTGGATGATCATTTGTGTTAGCTCTCTCAGTTTTCAAAAAGGAAGATATTTAAGTGGTTGTCCTTATACTTTAATGGTAATGTTTTAAATTTGCCTCACATTTGTTTCTCTGGTTGCAACAGAGTTATGCTTTGATAAAAGGAAAATGCCTTTGAAAATTGGAGAGCCTTTAATGAAGGTTCCTCCTGCCCCTCATGCCTATGACAAATATCTAGTATGATTTTAACTGGCCAGTCAGTCCCTCAATAACAAAACCCTAATTTGACATTTTGAAGAAATCAAGAATAATTAACTCCTAATGAATTGTTAATATCACTTTTTAAAATTAAGAAAAAAATCATTCACTATCTTGGGGTGGGGGAGAGATTGTGTGTATTATCCATTATTTTCTTTCTGATTATCAAATGTTAGCTATATTATAATTATCTGTGAAACTGCATTTTAACTTTGTTCAAGTATTATGCAAAGTCTTTAGCTTTGGTTTTGTATGATATTGTCTAATAATGGGAATCTCCTTTCTTCCCTTGTTGTAAATAATCCTGTGCAAACAAAATTCTAACTAGCATTGAGTGATATGGGTGTTACTCCAGGATAGTGAACTTTAAAGGGTGCTGATACCCTTGCAGTTTTTTCAGGATCATAGAAATTACTGAACACCTAGTAAGCTAAATAATTAGTTTTAACTGGAAAATGCCTGAGAGTGTGTGGGTTATACCCTAAGCAAGCTCTTCCCCAACTTGCTGTTTTCCTCCTTTTCTTTGGCTTATCCAAAATGTTTAAGGACATGTTTCTTCTTAATTGTTCTTGGTGTATTCTTTTTTGCTACTTATTCTAAGCACAAATATGACTGTTTACTGTTTTGAAGGAAATAGACTCTGGAATGAAGGAGGCATTTGCTATTAAACTGCAATACTATACATGTTGGCCTCTAAAAATCTACAAAAGTGACTGGGGATTGCTTGGTCGTTGATCACGAAGGCTTGTCTAAAACATATCTCAGAGGAGTCAAATGTATTAAAAGTGGTTCACGAATTGTACTGAACCTGCCACAAGAAAACAGAAGCCTGAAGGCTTTGTCCCTTCTCACCTTTGCATGGTATCATTGGAGAGAGAAATAGTAGGAGAAATTTGAGCCAATTTCATGCACCCAGGATCCATGTGAATCCAGTGTAAGCAGGGCACTGGACATACTTTAGCCAGATTAAGTTAGGAGGTATTAAGGTATCTTAGAAAGGCAATTAGGAATTAGAATTCTCAGATTCCAGTTCGAGATCTGACATTTATTTGCCTGTGACTTTAGGGAAGTTTCTTCACCAGTCAAAGGCTACTTTGCCAGGTTGCTATGGTGATTGTATATGGAAAATCATAAGGATTATATAAAATGTTCCACAAAGATAAGAAAATTCTATTATAATGATTAGAAATTTTGTAATAATGGCCCATGATTTCCTTAGAACTGGGCTTTCCCAATGTGGAAACTCTATCAATCTGGATGTACAACTGCTCTCCAATTCATCATCTTAGAGACTTGCCAAGAACACTAAAAGGTTGATTTGCCTACTGTCACCCAGTCATCATGCCTCAGAGGCAGGTGTTCCTAACCTCAAGGCAAACTCTATTCATAACTCTATAATAAATAATGCATAATTAAGCAAATGAAATCTTCATTTTAATCGCTGATACTTAGGTATTTTAGTGGTTCTATACTATTGATGTACTATTTCACTCTTTTAGTTTCTGGTTACAACCCATCCATATTCTTTGATCCTATGAGTATCTTTTCTATGACCTTGTACAATAGATAATTGGATGTGTAGAATGTTTCTGAGCAAGTAAGGGGCCTTAATATGATTTTTTTACATTAATATTTAATAATTAATATACTGATGTAACACATAAGCTGCCCTTCTGTTATTACTCATTCTGACTGATACATGACTCTTATCATGATTGACATATCTTTTCTAATCAAACATATTCTTTTTTTTTTTTATTAAGTAACTTTTTATTGACAGAACCTATGCCAGGGTAATTTTTTACAACATTATCCCTTGCACTCACTTCTGTTCCGATTTTTCCCTCCCTCCCTCCGCCCTCTCCCCAAAGATGGCAAGCAGTCCTATACATGTTAAATAGATTACAGTAGATCTTGGATACAATATATGTGTGCAGAACCGAACAGTTTTCTTGTTGCTCAGGGAGAATTGGATTTAGAAGGTATAAATAACCTGGGAAGAAGAACAAAAATGCAAGCAGTTTACATTCATTTCCTAGTGTTCTTTCTTTGGGTGTAGCTGCTTCTGTCCATCCTTGATCAATTGAAACTAAGTTAGATCTTGTCTTTGTTGAAGAAATCCACTTCCACCAGAATACATCCTCATACAATATCTCTGTTGAGGTATATAATGATCTCCTGGTTCTGCTCATTTCGCTCAGCATAAGTTCATGTAAGTCTTGCCAATCCTCTCTGTATTCATCCTGCTGGTCATTTCTTACAGAACAATAATATTCCATAACATTCATATACCACAATTTACTCAACCATTCTCCAATTGATGGGCATCCATTCATTTTCCAGCTTCTAGCCACTACAAACAGGGCTGCCACAAACATTTTGGCACATACAGGTCCCTTTCCCTTTTTTAGTATCTCTTTGGGGTATAAGCCCAGTAGAGACACTGCTGGATCAAAGGGTATGCACAGTTTGATAACTTTTTGGGCATAGTTCCAAATTGCTCTCCAGAATGGCTGGATGTATTCACAATTCCACCAACAATGTATCAGTGTCCCTGTTTTCCCACATCCCCTCCAACATTCTCCGTTATCTTTCCCTGTCATTCTGGCCAATCTGACAAGTGTATAGTGGTATCTCAGAGTTGTCTTAATTTGCATTTCTCTGATCAATAGTGATTTGGAACACTCTTTCATATGAGTAGTAATAGTTTTAATTTCATCATCTGAAAATTGTCTGTTCATATCCTTTGACCATTTATCAATTGGAGAATGGCTTGATTTCTTATAAATTAGAGTCAATTCTCTATATATTTTGGAAATGAGTCCTTTATCAGAACCTTTGACTGTAAAAATGTTTTCTCAGTTTATTGTTTCCCTTCTAATCTTGCCTGCATTAGTTTTGTTTGTACAAAAACTTTTCAATTTGATATAATCAAAATTTTCAATTTTGTAGTCAATAGTGATCTCTAGTTCTTCTTTGGTCATAAATTCCTTCCTCTTCCACAGGTCTGAGAGGTAAACTATCCTATGATCTTCCAATTTATTTATGATCTCATTCTTTATGCCTAGACCATGAACCCATTTTGACCTTATCTTGGTGTACGGTGTTAAGTGTGGGTCAATGCCTAGTTTCTGCCATACTAATTTCCAATTTTCCCAGCAATTTTTGTCAAATAATGCATTCTTATTCCAAAAACTGAGGTCTTTGGGTTTGTCAAACACTAGATAATTAAGGTTATTGGCTGTTTTGTCCTTTAATCAAACATATTCTTAATGATGTTTTCGTACCTTTTCTTACATATACATCATCATTGGTAAGATGCAACAACCTACTTACTCCATCATGAATGCTTCTTTTAAAACATTTTTTTTTGTTTAGTATTTGCTTTTTTCCTCATACTTCCTAAAAAAATTAAAACATGACATACAATCAACCAGAACTCTTGTAATAAATATGCATAGTTATATGAAATCAATATAAGGACAACTACATTGTCTTTGTTCAAAAAATATGTCTAATTCTATACCTGAAGTCCATCACTTCTCTGTCAGCAGCTAGGTATCAAGCTTCAACATTGTTGGGTATTGCACTGATCAGAGTTAAGTCATTCAAATTTGTTTCTGATTGACTATACATATTTATTATAAGAATTTTTGGTTGGTTACATTGTTTTGTTTTCATTTTTTAAGGAGGTGTGAGGGAGATAATAAATATTATTGTTATTTTGTAAATTATTTTCTTCGTTCTACATTAGCATATGTAACTTTTCACAGGTTTCTCTGAAACTATTCCTTTCATAACTTTATGGTATTTTATCCATTCTAATCCAATCTATCATGAATGATAGATATTCCTTTTGCACTTACAAAAATTACTGCCAATTTTTTTGTATACATGGATCATCTTCCTTTTTCATCAATCTTTTTGGGGATATAAAATTAATAGTATTTTTTTTATGTTATGGTATATATATATTTTTAATTTAATAGCCTTTTATTTACAGGATATATGCATGGGTAACTTTACGGCATTAACAACTGCCAAACCTCTTGTTCCATTTTTTCACCTCTTACCCCCCACCACCTCCCCCAAATGGCAGGATGACCAGTAGATGTTAAGTACATTAAAATATAAATTAGATACACAATAAGTATACATGACCAAAATGTTATTTTGCTGTACAAAAAGAATCAGACTCTGAAATATTGTACAATTAGCTTGTGAAGGAAATCAAAAATGCATGTGGGCATAAATATAGGGACTGGGAATTCAATGTAATGGTTTTTAGTCATCTCCCAGAGTTCTTTTTCTGGGCATAGCTGGTTCAGTTCATTACTGCTCCATTGGAAATGATTTGGTTGATCTCGTTGCTGAGGATGGCCTGGTCCATCAGAACTGGTCATCATATAGTATTGTTGTTGAAGTATATAATGATCTCCTGGTCCTGCTCATTTCACTCAGCATCAGTTTGTGTAAGTCCCTCCAGGCCTTTCTGAAATCATCCTGTTGGTCATTTCTTACAAAACAGTAATATAAAATTAATAGTATTATTGCTGAGTCCAATAGTATAAATACAATATAGTGACACTTTGGCCATAGTTCTAAAATTGCTTCCTAGAATGGTTACATGCATTTTTCCATCATAGAGAATAAAAATTTTATATGATAGATAAATAATAATTTTACATTCATTTAGTGTTTTGAGGCCTTATATAATAGCCTTGTGAAGTAGGTAGTGAAAATATAATTTTGCCATTTTACAGATAAAAAAACTAAGTCTTAGAGATGTAAAGTTATTTACTCAAAGCCACAGAACTAGTAAATAATGGGACTGAAACAAGAATTTACATCTTCTGAATAAGTCCATTAACCTAATCCCACAACTATAGTAAAAAGAGTACTTTTTTAGAAACAGAAGACCCACATTTATTTATTTATTAAAACTTTTTATTTTTAAAACATATGTATAGATATTTTCAACATTCACCCTTGCAAAATCTTATGTTCTAAATGTTTTCTCCCTCTTCTTCCCACCCTTCCCCTAGATGGCAAGTAATCCAATATATGTTAAACATGTGCAATTATTCTATACATATTTCCACAATTATCATGCTGCACAAGAAAAATCAGATTAAAAGAGAAAAAATGAGAAAGAAAACAAAATGCAAGGAAACAACAAAAAAGTGAAAATACAATGTTGTGATCCACACTCAGTCCCCACAGTTCTCTCTATGGATGAAGATGACTTTTTTCATCACAAAACCATTGGAACTGGCCTGAATCACTTCATTTTTGAAAAGAGCCATGTTCATCAGAATTGATCACCCTATAATCTTCCTCTTGCTGTGTACAGTGTTCTCCTCTGTTTACTTCACTTAGCATCAGTTCATGTAGGTCTCTCTAGGCCTCTCTAAAATCATCTTCCTGATAGTTTCTTATAGAACAATAATATTCCATAACATTCATGTACCATAACTTATTCAACCATTTTCCAACTTATGGGCACCTACTAAGTTCCAAGTTCCTTGCCACTTCTATAAAGAGCTACTACAAACATTTTTGCACATGTGGGTCCTTTTCTCTTTTTGGGGATCTCTTTGGGAGACACTGCTGGATCAAAGAGTATGCACAACTTGATAGCCCTTTTGGACATAGTTCCAAATTGCTCTCCAGAATGTTTGGATGAGTTCACAATTCTACCAACAATGTATTAGTGTCCCAGTTTTCCCATATCCCCTTCAACATTCATCATTATCTCTTCCTATCATCTTAGCCAATCTAAGAAGTGCATAGTGAAGACCCATATTTGAATCCCTGCTCTGCCTCTTCCAAATTGTGTTACCATGGGCAAGTCACTTTTCTGAACTTTAGGTTCTTCATGTATCAAATGAGGTGAGGGACAAGATGACCTCCAAGCTCCTTTCTAGGGCTTGTGACCCTAATCTTATAAAATACCACCTCTAGAGACAGCAGCATTCTTTTCCTAATATTGTTTTTAATTTCTTTCTCCAGGACTTAGTTACAGCAAAAAATGAGTCATGAACCAAATGACAAAATATTAAGATTATTTATTAATCTTCCTCAGTTTCTCTATTTGTAAACTGAAAAGTTTTGACTCAGAGATTTCTAAGGCCCTCTCCAAGGCCAAACATGTTATGATTATTTATTTTTTCCTAAGGCACTGCACTCATCCTCCAAGATCTTTGGAGAAAAATCTATTAGGCAGATAAGCCTTGAGCAAATGCACTTCCTTGACCTTTTAGATGACCTACCTTTTTTGGAAGGGAAAACAGTGTCAGAATGCTGCTTTTGGATTCCACTAGGTATGTCCTCTGTGCAGAATATGATGAGCTAATTATGGTAATGCAGACCCTCATGAATGCCAAAAAAATTCATGATGATCTGTAGTATAAGAATACATAAAGTGCAATTAATTTGTAATTGGGGAGTAGTTAGTTGGTATTAATATTAATATTTTGGTTCTGAACTTCTTCATTGCATCAAGCAGAATTCAATTCTACCCGTAGAAATTTATTGGAAATTCAATTAAGTTCAAGAAACATTTATTAAGCACCTACTTTGTGCAAGGCATTGAGCTAGAAGTTGGTTCTAAAAGACAAAAGAATCTAGCCCTTCCTCTCAGTAGCTTGCAATATAATAGTGTACAATAATATGCATATTAGTAAACATAGTTCATGGTAGAGCATGAAAAAGAAGTTACAAAATTTTTAAAGAAAATTAAAGAATGAAGAGATCACTTTGAGATATGGATATCAGGGAGGCTTTGTGTATTGGAAGTACCTGAGCTTAGATTCAAATGAAAAAAAAACATTTTTAATAGTTGTTAATAAAGAGGGAATCCTAGAGAATGAAAAAAAATAGAAGGGTTGCTTAGGAGAACAGTTTGGCTAAAGTAAGTGAAGGAAAGGAGTATAAAGTGAAGCCGGGAGCATAGACTGGAAATGTATAGAAGAAAGCTTTAAATATTTAGGTAAGTCATTTGTATTTTATTCTTCAGGCAGCCACTGAAGGTTCTGAAAAGGGACATGAAGTGCTCAGACAGGCATTTTATTGTTGTGATTCAGTTGTTTTAGCTGGGTCTGACTCTTCATGACCCCATTTTTTGCAGTTTTCTTGGCAGAGATACTAGAGTGGCATTAATAAGTGTCCAAGTTTTCCATTTCCTTCTCTAGCTCATTTTACAGATGAGAAAACTGAAACAAATAGGTTTACGTGATTTGCTCAGGATCACACTAGTAAGTGTCTGAAATTGGATTTGAACTCAGGTCTTCCTGACTCCAGGCCTAGAGCTCTCTTCACTGCACTACATTTGCTTGTGAAGGCTGAATGAAGTAGACAGAAACAGGAGGTAGGAAGACCAACAGAAGGGAAAACTGTTATGGTAGTCTCAATGAAAATGCTGAGGTTCTGAACTATGGCATCGTAGCTATAGTATTGACTGTATCAAAAAGAGATTGTTATTTTTGTTGTTTGTTCTTCATTCTCAAAAACATCAGGGAGGGGATGCCATGACATGCAAGTGAATTGGGAGGGCTGTACAAGGTCACCTGCCTCACTTTCCCCTCTAGAACCATTTGGGTCTAGGGGCAAGACACAGATCAGGATGACTGGTGAGGAGACCTATGGGAAAGGTGGATCACTAGGACCTGACCACTGATGGATGTGGAGTACCAAGAGGAAGGATTCTGAGATTCTTGGCAAGATAAGTGCCTGGAAATAGGATAAGTAGAAAATTATAGCTAAAGTCCTTTATCTCATTGTCAATTTTCTGTTAAGATAAAGGCTGTAAAAGCTGAGACAAAATAACATTTTCAGTTGACTTCTTGCTCCTTTTATTCAAAGGGCATACTGGCCTTTTAGATTCTCCTAAGTCTTTCTCCTCCTTTCTCATTTCACCATTAATAAGCACCTAAGTGCTTGCATGAGGTATTGCTAACTAAAGCAAAAGTACCATCTACTGTGTGCTCCTACCTTGCCTGTGGATGCAGTCCAAATGCAGAAGCAAAAGCAGAAATGTCCTGATGTAAATAGCTCCTGCTTCAATGTCGGTGTAGCAGAGAGATTACATTTTCCAGAGCAAAATCAAATAAATTCCCCATGAAAACAGTCCCATTGGCCCCCAAGGTAATGGGCCAAAAAATGCCCATTTTCTGGTAGACCTGAAAAGTGTTCTGAGAAAACAGAAAGCTGGAAAAGATGCCATTGAACTTCTCATTTTTACAGATGAGGAAACTGTAGCCCAGAGTGGTGAAGTGACCCTCAGTCATACCCAAGGTTACCCAGTGAGCTAGCTAGTGGCAGAACTGATGTATTGAAGAGCTACCTGGCATATTCCCAGACTTCCCCAAATCCTCTTTCTGAGTTGGGTAGGTTTGTGAGTAAAGTCATAAGAACTAAGGACAAACTGCAAGGTGACTATGCAGCAATTAATCACTAAGTTAAAAGTGTTCAACTTTTTCTAGTGTCGAGGTGCCATGAGAAATGGAAGAAGCAAGAACAGCCTGAAGTAGACATATTTTCCATGCTTCCATAGACCTGTGATCTCATTAGTGAGGGCACTTTCTGTATTGGGGTACACCCTAAGTCATTTTTTCTAATTTTACATGATACCTGTTCATTTCCTCCACCAAATTCTCTGCTTGATTCTGGCTTCAGAACTGAAAAGGATTTTTAAAATGATTTTGTCTAATTTTATAGACAAAGAAATCAGGACTCTCAAAATTTTAATGACTTGCCCAAATTTAAACAACAAGCAAGAGGACAGAGCTGGGATTCCAATTCTGCTTTTTTATTGTGATTCCACATTTCATATTATTAAAAATATGGATGCCTTTCATTGTTTAACAACAATGATAATCTCCTGCTCCTGCTACACAATTGAGCCAGTCATATAGTTCTTTTATGAGGTCTTACATGGCACTTCTCAAGTTTAAGTCTGGTTCTATGCAGGTGCCAAAAGGTTAAGAAGCTGGAATTTGAGTCAGGAAGATTTAAGTTCAAATACTGTCTCAAATACTTTGTGACCCTGAACAAATTATTTGACCTCTTTTAGTCTTCCTTGCATGATGTGTAAAATGCGGGTATCAATAGCACTTACCTCACTGGGGGATTGTGATGTTCAAATAAAATATGTGTAATGTGTTTTAAAAAACTCGTTAGCTATTATTAATTTGTCTTTACTGTGCACACTTTCATTATCTTTTGTGATAACTTATATTTATAATTCTTCTCAAATTGTTGCATTCCATGGTTTATCTACTTATAGCATGACTAGGAGATACTAGTAATTAGAAGATGCACAGTTGGGAGTAATTCCAGTAGAATGTAAACTTTTATCATTTTTCTTTGGGATTTCATGCCAAGGATATAGCAGATGCTTAATAAATATATGTTATATTGAATGAAAAACAAGGTTACTACTTCAGAATCTTGCCAGATTTCACTCCCCTTATTAAGATTTGATACCAGTTTATTATGTATCTGCTGCACCTGTCTCAGATATATATGCTGAAGAGATAATTCAATGGACTGCCCATCCAATTGCATTTCACCATCTGGACAATATACATTTTTCATCCACTCTTTCAAATGTGGATGGTTAGGCCAATTTCTTTCAAGTGGTATTCATTACACTGCAGATTTCATATATGTAAAGCCATAAGAGAAGCTTTATCACAGAGAAATTAAAGTTAAATTACCTACTTTCCTCCAGAGAAAGAACTGTTATTGTTTGAATACAGACAAAAACATTTTATTTTTCATTTTCTTTCTTTCATTTTTTTTCTTTGATACTTATACAAAATGACCAATACGGAAATGTTTTGCATATTGGATTCTTTACTGTTAGTGAATGAGGAGGGGAGGGAGGGATAAAATTTGGGCCTCACAACTTAAAAATGTTTAAAATGTTTTAGTAATTGGGGAAAATAGAATATTGTTTTTAAAAAGATAAGAAAAAAGATCTTTAGAGGCGATTCAGAAAACTTTGGCTGGTCACAAAGAATTCATAGGGGAAATTGAATGTTACTTTGAAAACTTTGGAAGATGGGTATAATTTAGATATTTGAAGAAAATGGGAAGGGGAGAGAGCATATCATGTGCCTCAGGGTAATTTGGGGAACAGGCAGAAAATAATCCAAGCAGGTACAGGAATGAGATTTCCACTTTAGGAGTTATGAAAGATGAGTTTGGATATAAAGAAATATTGAATGAAGAAAGAAGAATTGGAACTGGGAAAAGGAAATCTTTTCATCATATCCTTCCATGTCAACTATTTTATCCAACTTCTTTATTACAAATAACTTTTCTCATCACAGAAGTCAGGAGCTTACACAGGTTGCTGATTCATTGCTCCTCCTTTAAATCTAGACCTCACCTCCCTCTGGCTCTTCATTTTCTTTGAGGCAGGTAGTAGGGGAAGGAAGCTTTATATCAGATGACTAGTTAGAGTCATTAAAAGAGAAAAAAGAGAGACTTGTGACCCCCTTAACCAAAGGCTTTCATTCTATCTTCACCCCATCTCCCTTTTCTATTAGTCCAGTCCTATTTATTTTGTACCAGAAAACAAGTGGTTCACATGATAGTCATTTATTTGATGAATATTTATTTAACATTTAGTATGTTTGCAAAACAATGACAACAGAATGTCTGTAGCTTTTCTTTGCCTAATCTCATATGTAACTTTGAAAAACTGAATATCCCCCCTTCTTCCCCACTCTGCCACCCTTCTTCCCATCAAATGAGTCTCCTTTCCTAGCTGAAAGAAAAAAAGGGGGGGGGGAGAGACAGAGACACAGACAGAGACAGACACACAGAGAGAAACACAGAGAGAAAGAGAGAGAGGGAGGGAGGGAAGTAGAGGGAGAGGGGGGAGAGAGAAAAAGGAGAAGAGAAAGGGGGGAGGAAAGGAAGGAGGGGAAGAAAGAGGAAGGAGGAGTGAAAGAGGAAGGAGGGGAGAAAGAGAGAAAAGATACAGAGACAGAGACACACAGAGACAGAGAGAAGAGAGAAAGAGACAAAGAGAGAGAAAAGAGACACAGAGAGAAATAGAAGAGACAGAGAGAAGACAGAGAGACAGAGACAAAGAAAGGCACACACAGAGAGAAGGAAGAAAGGGGGAGGAAGGAGAAGAGGGAGAGGAAGGAGGAGGAAAGGAAAGAGAGAAGAAGTGAGGGGCAGAGGGAGAGAAAGGGGAGAAAGTTTTTGTGACTTCACAAGACTGTTGTTATCAAGTTCCCAAGATAACTGCTGGAAAGTGATTTGCAAACATTAAATCCTTGAGGCTCCCAAGTCTGCACGAGCCACACAAGGTCGCTATTTAATGTTCTCCTCATTTTACAGAGGGAGGCCTGAGCTGCAGAGCAGCTGTGACTCACTTCATCCTGGGGGTCCAGGGTCAGCCGTTAGCCTTCATTTTCTCGAGGGTTTAGCCTATGTCACTAGATGGCGCCTGATTAAGCCCTTCATTTCTTTAAAGTATTGAAACTGGAGCCCTTCAGTTAACTCTTGCTGGAAGCAGTCATGCTAGGGCACCGAGGGTGCTTGTACCATTAGCAAGTGGCCACTGACTTTTCAGCCTTCAAAGCTCCAGGAGCTGGAGTGTTTAGAGCTGGGAGGGACTATCAGTCTAGACCCTCCATTTCATAGGTCCCAGGGATGCTGTCAGAAGTTTTTATAGCTTACTTTGGATTCCTGAGTTTTCCTTGAATTAAAAGCAAGGAGAGCACATAACTGGGGAGAATACATTGACTCTAGTCAGGGAATCAGAGCTCCTGTGATTGAGTTCTGACTCTGATATGGTAACCTTGAGGAACCTTGGTCAACTCTGTTCATTTGAATTCAATTAGTGTTCATTAACCACTTAGTACATGCAAGGCTCTGTGCTAGACAAAGATGATATACTAGGTATCCAAACAGCCCTGTGGTCCCAGCATTTTGGATGTTCCTTCCAATGGTGCATATTTCAAGCCTTCTACTCGTGCTCGTTCTATGTGACTTTTGTCCGTGTCTTACCATAAGTTCACCAAAGGAGGTCCACCCAGTGTGTTAAACTCCTTTGCTTTCTTATTTTATCTTTTGTCTACCAAAGGTGTACTCTGGATACCAGTGGCACACTCTGGCTGTCCATTTGTCCTCTTTTGTCTTCACTGGGCAGCCAATCTGTCTTTTCTTCATATACTTCCCTGATGAAGTCTTTTACTCTTGTTCTTCAAAATTCCTTATAGGTGTGTGAGGTAATCTTTTCAGATCAACTGTCTTTGCCTTTTGCATGGTATTCACTTTCAGTTCTTCAGAGATTATTGTATTTATGCTCTTATAGTTATATAACAACACCCCTGGAATACTGGTAATAAAGAGATGGATCTTTGCTTCAAAGAGAAGCTTGGGGCCTTTCAAAGGGTTGTGAAATTCTCTGAAGGTATTGAAGTTCGCTCAATTCCTCTAAATAATTCTGGGGACAAAAAAAAGTCTTTTAGTCAGTTAATCAATTAACAATCATATTAAATACTTAATAAACGCCAGACATGTGAGCTAACAATTGGAAATGCAAAAAAGGCATTGTTCCTACTTTCAAAGAGCATATGTTTGAATGAGACTGACAATATTCAATCAATCCAACGTTTATTAATTGCTTATTATGCCAAGAACTGTGCTATCCACTGGAGATACAAAAAGAGGCAAAAGACAGTCCCTGCTTTCAAAGAGCTTACAGTTTAATAGAGGCGGTAACATGCAAACAGATATATAAAAAGCAAACTATATACAAGATAAAAAGGAAATAATTAAGAGGGGAAGGGACTAGAATTAAGAGCAGCTGAGTAAGGGTTAGGACTTAAAGGAAATCAGGGAGATTAGTAGGTGGAACAGAAGAAAGAGAGCATTTTAGGTATGGGGAACAGCCAGAGAAAATTCCTGGCTGTTTATTTACATGCCATATCCACACATAAACCGAAACACCAGACATGTGAGCTAAGAATTAAAGATACAAAGATAGGCACTGTTCCTCCTTTCAAAGAATCTTTGAATGAGATTGATAACATTCAATTGATCAACACTTATTAATTGCTTTTTGTGCCAAGAACTGTACTATATACTGAGGACACCAAAAGTGGCTATTCTTAGGAATAGTTAGAAGACCACTGTCACTGGATCTAAGATTATAGATTATAGTCAAAGTAAAATATAAGGAGAAATGTAAATAGCTGTATTCATACAAGACATTTGCATACATACAGTAATCCCTTATATGTTGTGACTTTCCCCATCACAGTTTTGATATGCTATGGATCAACATAAGAAGTTAAATGGGAATATTTAAGGAATTTTGTGGAAATTGCAGACAATGTGCATAGGCCAACAGATTATATACAACCTATGACTAAACACTTAATCTCAATTTTATAAGGTACTGGAAAGTTCCTATAAAAGAAAAAGAAATCAGATGTCTTTGGTACAAAGGGAGGCCCCGAAACTTTTTTTGTGAATTTTCTGAATTGTGAGAGGGTGCTGCATCCCTAACCCCCATGATTTATATATGTATATATATATATATGTATATGTATATGTATGTATATGTGAGTGTGTGTATATGTATAAATAGCTATAGATAGAAACATGAACACACATAATGGAAAGCAGTTTTAAGAGAAAAAATTGGCAGGGAGCCTGCAGTCAGTGAGAAAAGTTTTCTGTAGAAGAAGGAATCTGAACAGAATCTTAAAAGAAGACAGAAATAATAAGGAATTGAGGATGGAAAGCATTTTGGGCATGAGGAAAAGCCAGAGCAAATGCATAGATTCAGGAGATTGATGAATGTGAGAAGCAGCAAGAAGAAGCAAAGAGCTTATACTATAATAAGGTTTATGTGTGGATATGACATGTAAATAAATAAGTGTGATATAAGGTAGAATATGATAAAGGCAAGTGAGATCCAAAATACTAGGTAAAAATCCAGAATAGGAGAGAGCCATGAATGCTTCCTGAATGAGATAGCATCTTAGTGGAGAGCTTGAAAAAAGAAAAGAATTTCAACAGGCAGAGATGGATGGAATATTTTATTTGACTTTTTCTGTCCTCCTGGCTTTCTTTCTTTGGAGATGGAATGTTACATTCACTTTCAGACGAGATCGTTGTATGATTTGTTTTACTTAATTGTTTTTTAATCGCAAGAGACTTTCCCAAAGATGATAGTGATTTGCAAATGTAATGTAAAAAACAAAAAGAGAAGGTATTGGGCTAAATGGTCTTTACAGACTTAAAGAGTTAAATATTTTTGTGCTCAGTTGGTGTGTTTAGGAACTAGAAGGTTTGTTCTTCTGGGATCAAAGTTCTGATGATAATCTGACATACTGGCCAGAATTCTTGAGCATCTCTCCTCCAGTGACTCTCTGAAAGTAGCTAAGTGGAGTAGTTAATGCCACATTTTCTGGTGTTTTTGCTTTAGCTCAAATCCATTAACTTGTTATCTTTTGATTCATCACCTTTGAGCCTTCGAGTATTGCCAAAGGCTGGGACCCATTACCTACTTCCTCTAGCTTTCAGAACCAATGCCAGCAGAAGTCACATTTCCTGGAGGGCGATGAGATTACCTGTTTGGAAACTCATCATGATTATAACATCAGATGCCCCAGATTTTCTTCAGTTGTCTTTGGAGGCTGCTAAAAAGCCCATCCAACATTTCCCTTTTGTTTGCCTCACTCTTCATGCAAGTGCAATAGCCTTTGCTGCATTTTCTATAGCAAGTTGACAGTAGCATTCAAGTTCTTATTTCTCTCTTCTGTTTTACTGTCTATTTTTGACAATCTGGCTTCAATCATTGGGGGAACCTGAGAGGAGCCCATCAATCACACTTGGCGCCACAGAGCGATGCAGTGCTCTGAAGATTAGACTTTTCAGCTGCTAAACGACTGGTCTGCCTCTGCTTTCTTCTTCTTCATGCTCCCCACAATGTTCCCTCTCTCCCTCCTAAATCCCTGTGGTTCCTCATTTTACCACCCTTACATTTAACCCTTAACATTTAACCCTTAACATTTAAAATCCACAATTTTACAGATTCTTCAAATAAGCTACGGAGTGTTGGCAATTGTAAGACTTTGTAAATTAGCAATTGTGAAACAAAAAACCCAAGTTCAATAAATAATGGGATTATCACAATATTCCACACAACAATTCTTTTTCATACTTGTTTAATGATTTCCTATTGGAGAATATTTCTTCATTCATTGTAGGATAGTTCAGGCTCACAAAATTCTTGAAATCTTTAAGCTTCTCTTCCTCCAATGCATACACACATTAAAATACATACACCCATGTTTAGTTGTTGATGTCACACCCCAATTATTTCATATTTAATTTGTATAAATCTTGTTTTTACTTATTTGAACCTTAGTTTTATACCACTATGAAAAAAATATCCTTGAAGGAAGGGTTTATCTTCAGAACCATGTCCAATGTCTGGAATATGTAATAACCATTTAAAATTATGAAAACATTTAATAAATTAAATAATAAATTACAAATTTATTAAATTAGTAATTGCTTACAGATTGATTGTTTATAGAAATGTCAGGGAAAATCTCAACACCATCTTAGATTTTTTCCCTTTTTCTCACTTTTATTGTTCATTTTCTATTATATAATTTGTATCAAATGCCTATTATGTATAGAATACTGAGCTAAGGGCTTGGTGAGAAATAAAAATACCAGTTTAGAAAGGGGAAAAGATACAAACAATGAGTTACATAGTATGGATGTTATATGAAAAGATTTATAATCTACATGCAAAACAAACTAGTTGCAAAACCTATAAGAGGTCACTATGTGAGTCTATTTAGGGTTCTTTTATTGACTTTTTGGGTAGAGGTGACTATATAATGAAAATTGTTTGAATCTCACAGATGTGTAATAGGGAATATGCAACACAAAATTTCACTCAAACTTCTGTGAGCTATCTTATGACTTCCATGAGGGTGGATAAAACAATGTTGAATCAGAAGTTTGAAGGTGAAGAGTGCAGGTCAGATAGATTGGGTGGCTATGAGGGACAAAGGCTGGGGGCTAGATCCAGGTGATCTGATGGCTAGTTAAAGCTTCAGTCAGTCCTTTCTTAGTTTTAGGAAGCTGGAAGTAAATCATGGGATTTTTTCTCCTACCTTGGGCAAGTAGGCGTATTGAGTTTCTGGTTCCTCTTAGTTTAGGCTTAAACTTAACAAGGAGCTATACTGTTTTAATCAAGAATAATACCTTGCATATTGTGTAGCCTTATTTTAAGGGGACCTCTATAAGTCAGTTTTTACTTGAGAAAACTAGTGATCACTGTTATTTGTCAAAATCCTATGTTGACATTAAACCTTAAGAGACTATCAAAGGTTTAGTAAAAACAGATCTGGCTTTCCTGATCAATACATATAGCATTTGATCAAGAAAATCAATTGTGCTCATCACAAGAATCTGGTTATCAGATCTGCCTAGTCAACTTGTTTACATCAATTAGGAACTTGTAATACACATCCTTTTGGAGTCACTTGTGTCAAGAGCATTCCTGTCACATGGACAATTCTACCTTTGTGATAACTCTAATATGTTGTCACATCCAGATTTCCTTTGTCTTTTTTTTTTTTTTTTTTTTTTGTTGTTGTTGTTGTTTGTTTGCTTGCTTTAATTCTGTAGCATTTAATAGTGTGGACTACCTGCCTTTAAAAATGCCACTTCCCTTCTCTTAGCTAATACAGACTTTTCCTAATTCTGAAGTCATTCCTATCCTCTCTTTTTCTTTCTATCTTTTTTTTTCTTCCTCTTAAATAGGTTTTTGTCCAAGACTAGGTCTTCAGTCTTCTTTTCTTTCTCTTTGCCTCAACAGTTTCATCTACTCCCATGGCCTCAAATATTACTTTTATGTAGAAGATTCACCAATCCTACTAAGTTCAAGGCACTATTCTAGCACAGAGAAATACAAAGAGAAAGTGAAATAACTCCTACCCAGAAGGTACTTAGATTCTAGTGGGAGATGCTATATAAACAGAGATAAATAATGATAATTAATTGGAAGAGAGAAGAATTCCGTCAATCAGCATTTACTAGAGTCTTACTACAATCTCATCATAGTGCTAAGTGCTGGGAATAAAAAAGAAGCAGAATAATAGCTGCTGGCCTGAAGGAACTTATTATTCTAAAAGGGCAAGATAAAACTTAAAAAGGGTGCTGAAAATGGGAAGGGAAAAAAAGATACTCAGAAAAGGGACATGGTAAGAAAAAGTCCCGTGGAGGCAAGTTACCAAGTACTATACCCTGGAAGGAATGAAAATTAGTTTAGGGTCACCTCCTAAACTGAAATTCTGGAAGGAATCAGTCAATCAGAAGGTTGAGTCCTTTAGGGGTGGTGAGTACTTCCAATGTGGAGAAGTCCAGGAGTGGAGTGAACTTCCAGGATGAAGATGTTCCTGATGGCATGATGAAGAAAGTCTTGTGGGGATGGGTCAATGGTACAGCTTAGAGAGGGATGAAGAACATTAATAAATCAGGTGAGAGGATTCAAACTTTCATTCTCAATATCCTTTTATACTATTAAAAATTGTTGAGGGTCCATCCAAAGAATTTTAGTTCATGTAAGTTATATTTATAGATGTTTATAATATTAGAAATAAAAAAACCCCCTAATTTTGAATTTATAGGATCTCTGAAAAGGTTTCAGAGATCCCCCACGATTTTCTGCACCATGCTTTGAAAACCATTGTTATAAAGGAAACTAACATTTCAAAGAGATAGAAGTGAGGAAAGAGTGCATTTTTGGATTAGAGACAGTCTCTGTGAAGACATGAAAACATGTTCTAGAATTTGAGAAACAGCTAGTAGGGTAGCTTGATTGGAATATACCAAATGTAAAGGAGAGTCATATGATATGTCTGGCAAGGCAAAGTGAGAGCCAGATTTTGCAGAGCAAATCTTAAGTGTTTGTATTTTTCCTAGAGGCAGGAAGGTAGCTAAGAGGGAAAGCAGATAGAGTACCTGGTCTGGACTCAGGAATATTCAATTTACTGAGCTCAAATTTGTCCTCTGTGTGACCCTGGTCAAATCACATAACCCTCTGTGCCTCCATTTCTTCATCTGTAAAATAAATTGGAGGAAAAAAAAAGCAAACCATTGTAGTCTCTATGCCAAGAAAATTTGAAATGGGGTCATGAAGAGTCAGACAGGATTGAAATGACTAAACAACAACAATAGAAAAATAGGAAGCTACTGAAGGTTTTTGAGCAAGGAAATCTTGTGATCATACCCACAATGATTTTAGCAACTCTGTAGAGGACTGATTGGGAAGAGAGATGCCGAAAGCCGGGATACCAATTGACATTCAATTTCAGTTGTCCATATAAGAGATGATGAGTGCCTCAATCAGGGAAAGGGAATTAATATAGACAGAAGATATTGGAAGAGGTGGAATTGATCAAGTTGGGCAACTGATTTGATATTGAGAATAAATAAAAAAGAATGAGAGATGACTCAAGTCTGCAAATCTATGATCCTATGACACTGGTCCACTTGCTCAGGGCACTCCATCTCCTGGCTATTCCTTATGCCAGGAATGCTTTCCTTTCTCACCTCAACTTCTTGACTTTCCTTAAGACTCAATTCAAATCCCACTTTCTAAGAGGCCTTTCCAGGTCCCCCATTGATAATGTCTTCTCGGTGAAGTTATCTCACATTTATTATATATATCTTGTATATATATAGTCCTTTGTGTGGGGTCTATAAAGGGCCAATCAACAATAAAAAGAAACTGAGCCAGAACTCTGAATCAATGGCATTTTATTAAAGAACCCTCTAATGAAGTAGACCTTAAATCTTCCTCAGAATCCAAGATGTTCCCTTCTTGAAGGGCTTTGATTTTATAGTGCTTAATACTCAGACAATACAGATGAAGCAAACTAAAAATATAGAATCTACTTCACTCTTGACGCTCTAGAAATGTCTACAGAAAATACAGAATCTCATTGACTGAAAAACAAGCTAATGAGCAGAACTTGACAGACCTTTCTTGATCTTTCAGGAGTCCTTCCAAGCTGATGAGCAGGCCCATGGGCTGGGCCAATAAAACATTCATAGTTGGATAAGCTTGAAGAAAGGTAAGCCACAGGTGAGCAAAGAGGGTCACTTATTGGCTAAGTGCTCGTGATTATCTGCCCATGTTGAGCAATAGAGGGATGACAAGGGATAGGGGAGGGCAACAGAGATAGCTGAGGGGCTTTCCCTATAATTGAATCACTTTACCACACTGGGATTGATCACCATAACAAGGAAAAGCCAGGGTGGAAATCCTCTAAGCAAATGAAATTAAAATTCACAGTTCACAGTTCGGGGGCCTAATATCATAACTTATAATCACTACCCTTATGGAATCATATCAAACTGATTAATACTGATTGGCATTAAATAGAATAAAAATTTAAAAATAGAATAAAATAGTGTCCAATTAATCATCTATCACACTTGAGGGTTGTCTCCCTCATTCAAATGTGAGCTCTCTAAAGAAAAGAACCATGTTTTACTCTTTTCTTATGCATACCATATGTACCTTGGTACATAGCAAATACTTAATAAAAGCTTTTAATGATAATAGTGACTTTGAGATGTTCATCCTGAAAGAATATATACAGAATATACAGTATTCTCATAGGACAGAGAAATTTAAAGAAGGAATGGATCGAAGGGAGAGATAATGGGGCCCATTATGGAGGATCTATTATAAAGTATATGATGCTGGTGGGACATCCAAAAGGAGATATTTTTCCTTGAGGTGGCCTTGGAGGATTAGAAGTGAGAGAGAGATTAAGACCAAATATATAGATTTAGAAGACATCTGCTTAGATAATTAAAACTGAGTTGGTAATTAGATGGCTACAGGAAAGAGTATGGAGGGAAAAAGAGAAAACTGTGAACTAAGCCTGAGCAGCATTCACTTTTTTTTGTTGTTGTTCATCCTGTTTTTGATAGAGAATAATAAATGGATGATGATTAAATAAAAGACTGAGAAATGACAAATAGTGAAATAGGTGGGAGACTAACTTGAAGAAAACAATGTCTCAGAATCTAGGAAAGGAAAGAGTATCCAGAAGGAGGGACAAAGTCAGAAATTACAAAGAGGTCCAGGAGAGTGAGTCTTGAGAAAAGGCCATGGTATTAGCAGAGCAGAGATCACTGGTAACTTTTGGAAAAAGCAGATTCAGTGTATGGGTGAAATTGAAAAGCAGATTTCAAGGGGTTGAGAAGAGAGTGGTAGGTGTGAATTCGAGACAACAAAAGTAAATTTGTGAAAGAGGAAAAAAAAACTCTTAGGTTGAAGGGCTATCACATCATCTGGAGGGCTTTTTATAAAGGATTTTTTAATAGGGATATTTAGGCATAGGGGAGGTGGTTAGGAGATAAGGAGAAATTGAAGATGAGAGAGATGAAGAGGAAAATAGAGGAATGAGAGAGTGATAGACAGAGACACACAGAGAAAAAGAAACAGAAAGAGAGAAAAATGAAAGGGTGGGGAGAGAGAGAGTCGGGGAGGGGGAAAGAAGAGACAGAGAGACAAAGATAAAGATAAAGAGAGACAAAGAGACAGTGAGAGAGGCAGAGAGAGAGAGTCAGTGATAGAGAGACACAGAGAAAACAAAGAAGCAGAAAGAGACAGATGACGGGCTGGGGGAGACAGAGGAGGGGGGAAGGAGAGAGAGACAGAGACAGAGAGACACAGAGACAGATAAACACACAGAGACAGAGACAGAGGGACAGAGACAGAGACAGTAATGGAGAAAGACAGAGAGAATCTGAATGATAAAAAATAAACAGGCACAGACAGAGATGTTGGCTTGATCAAGAAAGGCCAAGTTTTCCTTATAAACTGGACAAAAGGAGAAAAGGATGGGATAATGAATAGAGGGTTTTTGAGATATGGAATAGGAGAGAAGAAAGACATACAAAGTGACTGTATTCCTTTTTTGTAATAAAGCAGATAATATCTTTTTCTTTGTTAATGAATGAATTTTGTTTTAGTATGAGACCAACCCAAACAGAGAAGGCATCCTCAAACTATATTTACCCAGAACAGTTGAACTAAGCATCAGAAAAAGAATGATAATGCATATAATTTTATATTTTGTTATTTACTATTTTTTTAAAGAAAGGAAGGAAGGAAGAAATAAAATAAAGTAGTCAAGAAGGTAAGAAGGAAGAAAGGAAAAGGAGAAGGGGAAGAAGGAAGAAAGAAAGAAATGATATATGCTTTAGCTTCAAAAAACCTTATCATTCTTGTGCATTGCATTTGACTAAAGAGTTCTTTTTCTGGGTTGAGGGACTGATCTTTATATTGTCTTCATTTACATAATTGCAACTATAGTATGTATTATAGTGTATTTTTTTGCTCCATTTTCTGAGTTGGGGTCTTTTGCTAAAAGAGAAGGAGATGGGGAGAAGTAGGAGGCTGGAGGAGGTCTATAGCAGTCAATTAAAGTCCTAGACTCCTTTCTTTTTATTCAAGACATTCTAAGACTTGTTTGCAATCTCCTTTTATAACTTTCTCTCACACTACTCCCTTTCACATTTCCCATACTTCTACTGATCTGTACTTCATGCTATGTCTAAAACCTGTTTCTATAGCCCTCTCTCCAGGATTTCTTCCCTAACACCCTTGACAAACTGATAGGGTGGGACCCAGAGGAAGACTATTACTCCTGTACAGAAGTTGCTGGAATTTATGGAGACTCTACTTATTTATTATCCATACTTATTTAGGATTCAAAGAAGTGGTTCACTGAGCAGGTATAACAAGGTTAATTGTTATCGAAACATTATGAAACTGAAGCCACGGTCTCTTCTTGCATATGCAAGGTTACTGAGTTATCAGATCAAACTTAAAAAACCTATGGCCAAAAATACAAACTCACAGCTCTGATCTTTTTTCCCTTCTTGGACTACATGAATTTCTCCTTAGGTGTGGCTCTCTATTGAGCTCCAAAACTTTCCTTTGTGGTCCTGAAACTTCCTTTCCTCAATATGTCAAGTTTATCTCTGGTTTCACGTTCAGCTCCAGATACTTCCATCAACTACACTAGCTGATGGGAAATCCAAATCTTCTGATCTTTGAAGTTCATAAAATTGTTACCCAATAAGAACAACAACTCATTCTCTCACCCTTCCTCTCAAAGGCATTTATCTCCCAGAAGTCATGCAACAATGAATCTGACCATTATTTGATTGGCTCTGAACTTAGATATAGCCTCAAGAGACATGACTGATTCTTTTCAACCAATCAAAAGATACTTCTTGTATGATATCATCTGTTTCCATCCAGTAACTCAGAACCCCTATGAGCATTTCAAATTGATTAAAGATTTCATACCTAATTTACTTTTGCCTGACTGCTTGATTCAATCAAAATGTGTGGGCTTTCTGTGATTAATTGGGGTGGGGAGGAGAAGGGTATATTCCCACATTTATATTTCATTATTTTCTCTCTGCTTCAAATGTCCTATTGTCTCCATCCTTTGTCTTCCCCACCTCTGTTTGTTCAATTTCTACTGCCCTTCAAAGTCACATTACATTGTCCTGTTAGGTTATTCCCCTTTCCACTTAAGCAGAAATAACTTTCCTTCTGTGAATTATCATAGCATATCCATCTGTTCTTTCCTCTTTTACATTCTATTTTATATCCTGATTATTTGTGCACATCATTTCTCCTATTTACTTTTAAGGGCTAGGATTATTCCTTATTCATCAAATATTTATTGAGAGTTCATTATGTAGAAGATTTTATATTAGAAATTTTGTGGGATTTTATGAGAATAAGAAATAGACCCTGACCATATGAATCTTAGTCTTGTGTGATGGGGCAGCTAGGCAGCACAATAGATAGAGTGTTGGATTTAGAATCAGGAAATCTCATTTCTCTGAGCTGAAATCTAATCTTAGACACTTACTAACTGTGTGACATTGGCATGTCACTTAACCTTGTATGCCAACCCTGTTTGCCTCAATTTCCTTATAAAATGATCTGGAGAAGGAAATGGCAAAACACTTCAGTATCTTTGCTAAAAAATCCCAAATATGATACTAGCTAAGAAATAAAGTAGTCGATCAATGGAATAGATTAGTTCACGAGATATAATCATCAATGACTATAAGTAATATAGTGTTTGATAAACCTAAAGACCCCAGCTTCTGGAATACAAACTCATTATTTGATAAAAATTTCTGGGAAAATTGAAAATCAGTAAGGCAATGACCCACACCTAATACCCTACACCAAGAAAAGGTCAAAATGGGTTCATGATTTAGACATAAAGAGTGATACTATAAGCAAATTAGAAGAACAAATTACAGTGCACCTCTCTGTGAAGAAAAAAGGAATTTGTGGCCAAAGAACTAAAGTATATTATGGAATACAAAATGGATTATTTTGATTATATTATATTAAAAAGGTTTCGTGCAAAGAAAACCAATGAAGACAAGATTAAAGGGAAGATTAAAAGGGAAACAATAGGAAGACAAGATTAAAAGAAAAACAAAACTTTTACATCCAAGATTCTGATAAAAGTATCATTTCTAAAATATATAGAGAATTGACTCAAATTTATAAGAATATAGGCCATTCTCCAATTGATAAAGTATCAAAGGATAGGAACAGACACTTTTCAGATGAAAAAATTAAAACCATTTCCAGTCATATGAAAAAAGGCTCTGTTACTATCAAAGAAAGACAAATTAAAACAACTTTTAGGTACACTGCACGCCTCTTAGATTGGCTAAGGTGACAGGAAAAGATAAAGATGAATGTTGGAGGGGATGTGGGAAAACTGGGACACTAATAGATTGGTGGAGTTGTGAAATGATCCAACCATTCTGGAGGGCAATTTGAAACTATGCTCAAAGGATTATAAAACTGTAATCAAACTTTGATCCAGGAGTGTATCTACTGGGCCTGTATTCCAAAGAGATCATAAAAAAGGGAAAAGGACCCACATAAGTAGGTAATGTTTGTATGTAAAATGTTTATAGCAACTCTTTTTATACTAGCAAGGAACTAGAAACTGAGTGGAGGTCCATCCGTTGGAAAATGGCTGAATAAGTTCTGGTATATGAATGTTATGGAATATTATTGCATCTATAAGAAATGATTAGCAGTATGACTTCAGAAAGGCCTGGATAGACTTACATGAATTGATGGTAAATGAAGAGAGTAGAATCAAGAGAACATTGTATACAGAAACAACAATATTATATGATGATCAATTCTTATGGACATGGCTTTCATCAACAATGAGGTGATTTAGGCCTGTTCCAAAGATCTTGTGATGGAGAGAACCTTCTGCACCCTCAGAGAGTACTGTGGGGACTGAATGTGGATTATTACATAGTATTTTTCTTTTTTGTTGCTGTTGTTTGCTTGCATTTTATTTTCTTTCTCTTTTTTCCTTTTTGATCTGATTTTGTGCAACATGATAATTGTGGAGATATGTATAGAAGAATTGCACATGTTTAACATATATTTGATTGCTTGCCATCTGGGGTAGAGGGAAAATTTGGAATATGGGATTTTGCGGAGATGAATGTTGAAAACTATACATATGTATTGAAAATAAAAAGCTTTATAAAAAAGAGAAAGAAAAAGAAAACCCCAAATAGGGTCATAAAGAGTTGAATATGACTGAAACATCTGAATAGCAGTAGTACATAGAAGGATTTCAATAAACATTTGATTGATTGATTGTAGCTCCTAAACATATGCTTATTGATTTAGTGTTCAAATAAGACATTTCAATATTACAAAGGTTTATAATTTAATGTAGACAAGTGCTTTTTATATATAAACAAAAACTCTTCTATAACTTAGCAGATGATCTTTAAGAGCTGTTCTGGCACATTTATCATTGTGTAGTCAACCTAATGGTAAGTCTCCCTGGAAGTAAATAGGTTTAGCCCTTATATAATAGGGATGCAGGCCATATTCAGTATTTTCCCTCTTTCATAAGAATTATCATGGTGAACACTCCTACTGAATAGCCAGGGTCATCTACCTACCAAGATGAGTCATCAAAGTAGAACTTCAAGGTGGGCTGAGCAAGGTTAATCACACATGCTAACAATCTGATTACTCTGCTTTATGTGAATGGAAAAACTTCCTACACAACACTAAAAAAACATTTATATCTAATTGTTGTTTAGTCTTTCTAGTCATGTTTGACTCTTTGTGACTCCATTTGGAGTTTTCATTGCAAACATACTGGAGCAATTTGCCATTTCCTTCTCCGGTCGTTCAGTTTACAGATGAGGAAATTGAGGTAAACAGGGTTAAGTGACTTGCCCAGGGTCACACAGCTAGAATCTGAGTGAGGTAGGATTTGAATTCAGAAAGCTGACTCTTACTGAGTCCAGACACTACATCCACTGTACTACTTCATTGCCTATCTATATCTCTGTCTATATCTGTCTATTGTTTTATATATATATATATATATATATATATATATATATAAATAAATATAACTATAGCTATCTCTGCTCATGTCTATGCTTATATTTGTACTCCAGGGGTGTCCTGGAACCAGCTTAGTCAGTTTGGGAGAGTTGATTATTAAATTTTCCATGTGATCATTTATACTTCAGAAATTAACAAATGCTATATTTTAGGACTTGATTTTTTTTATTAATCTTCCAGACTTAAGAAAATATTAATAATGCAGGTTAAATTTAATAATGCACATTAAATTTAATCTGTCAGGGTCAGGTATGTTTTTCCCCATCAAGACAGTTGTTAAAGATATAGCAATACATTGCTGTCTATACTTATACCTATCTTATATAGGTATGTATATCTATATTTATACCTCTAACTATACATACAATCTATCTAATTTTATTCACTTACAGATCATCCACATTGAAAGGGTCCCAAGAGAGGATTTGTCTATTTTCGAAGAAAACTCTCTCCCAGCATATCCTATTATCTTGGGCCTCCAATAAATGGAAATACTCTGAGGGCGTACACTGTTTTGTTGTTTTAGTTTCCAAGATTGGCATAATATCTGACTTTGATAGATACTTGTTGAAGAAAGGTATAAATGAGTCAAAACTCAGAGAACTTATAGTCTTTTTGTCACTGTTGAAGTACTTTTGTACTTCATTTGTGGTGCAATCTTTGTTACATTAGATAAGGATGATTCAGTGAACTCATGGAATCAATCTTTTATTTTTTATAATAATATGATAATGATAAAAATGCACATTTCTATGATGATTTCTTCATAATCCCTCTTAGGAGTCAGGTAGTACAAATATTATTAGCCCAATTTTATGTATGTGAAAACCAAGTACAAAACTGTGAGTTGTTCAAGGTTACACAGCTTCTAAGAGGCAAAACAGGAACTGAAACATATGTCCTTTGGCTCCTAGTCCAACATTTAATCTCACTACCCTGTATTGTCTTAAAATGTTCAGGTTCTAAGTGTAAATATCCAAAGTTATCCATTAGTACTTATCAAGTGCATACTATCTGCTAAGTCTAAGGATATATTGTTTTTGAGGACTTCCCAGTCTAATGGGGGACACAATCTGCAAATATGTATAAAGAAGATATATACAAGATGAACTGGAGATGATCTTAGAAAGAAGCACTAAAACCAATGAAGGTCTTCAAAGTCTTCATGGAGAAGTTGGGACTTTAGTTGTACTTTTGATCTAGGACACTTGCTGGGTGGAAGTCCCTTTAGCATGTTATATGACTTAATCAATAAATACTATGGAATTATTATAGGTACCTTGGTGTTATGAGATCTGCCCAGGATCACACAGTGAGTGCCAGAGACACAATTTAAACCCAAACGTTCTTGACTCTAACCTTTACTAGGGGACCTTGCCTCTAAGACTATGATTACCTTAAAATTATTAAAGATAGACCTCCATTAGTTTGAAGCACTTCACATGTTAACCATTAGTACTTTCTATTTGAAAGATTTCTTTCCTTTAGATACTCAAATCCTTAATTTATTTTTATTTGGCCCGAAGATTATACCATTATTCTGGAAATGCAAATCTGGTGGAATTAAAGGGTGGTTTGAATATAATATCTTGCTTTTTTGAGATGACAAACATAATTATCATTAATAGATGTCTTGCATCACACAGGTGCAGGTCTATGGATTTGTTATGTCATATTAAATCCCTATATTGGTTGGCTTGGCTGAACTGGTGTTTTTCCTCTTTTAATCTTTAATTTTCCATTTTTAAGCCATCTCTTGATAGCTTGTTGGCAGTTGGAAAGAGATATGTCTTTACCTATACCTATATCCATATCTCCATCTATCTATCTATCTGTATATAATAAGATAATATATGTAATGTGTTTTTCAAACCTTAACATGCATTATATGAGCTACTTTATTATTATTCAAATGAAGGTAATATAAAAACAGAAGCTATCAATTAAAAAACCACTAGATAATGTGGTTTTGTGATTATATGCTCAACTCAAAGAAGTGTTATGTGATCAGAAATCTAGACATAGAAAAGACCTCATTTCCTCTATCAGTTCTAGGAAGACTTGAAGACTGTTACAAAATAATAAAAGAACACACAGTTTTTCATAACTTCTCTCTCCCATGAACATCAGGACCACATCATTAATTGCCTTTTTGGCTTTGCAAGTGAGGTCCTAGAGAACTATTTCCTTGTATCCCACATATGAATCCCCCTGATCCCCAACAACAACAAATAACTTTCAAACCTCAGAAGCTATCCAATCAAAGTTATCTAGTCCAAACCTCTTATTTTACAGATGAGAGTTTTGAGACTAATAGGGATTTGGCTTAATCCAAGGTGACACAGTAAGAAACAGAACTAGAATTTGAACTCAACTCCTTTATTTATAAGTAAAGTTCTTTCCTTTGCACCAAGATATCTCCTGTTCTTCCCTTCCCCATTTTTTATGTTAGTTTTTTTCTTTTACATTAGAAATAAAGTATAAGGGTAATGATGGTTTCTCTCTTATATTGATAACCAATTAATGTATTAAGAATGAGGCTTTTCTCTTTCTATTTTCTTATTCAGAAATCAGTACCTATAGGTTATTCAGTCAGTCTTTAAAAGATATTAATGATAGATGAAATTGCCCAAATCCTTGAGGTATATGCTTTTTGATATCTGGTGGGACTCCACTCAATGAGGAGACCTTATAAATAGAATCCTGTTTTAGCAAAATCTTTCCTTTTGGGAATAAGCCCCTCTGCCTTCAGAACCTTCCATTAGAATTTAGCATGGTCCAACTTATAAAGGGGAAAACTAAACCAGTGAGGTCTGGTTTGCTGAGTCTCATAATTAGGTCACATTCTGTGCAAAAGAATTTGAAGACCTTTAGCCTGCCTCCTCATTAATATGTCCATACCTTTATTGATTGTTCAGCAATCTGATTAAATTTCTAATTTCTCAGGGCTTTTAAACATCTACTATTCTCCTGAAAGGCTCTTTGGTTTATAAGAGAAAGCCAATCACTATTTTATTAATTAACCACTAGCTATAATTAATGAAATTATTAATTATCCATGTCTCTTATTCTTTATTATAAGAAATTATTCAACTTTTCATTCATTATAAAGAGTGCTGTACTTAGAGTCAGGGAAACCTGGGTTCAACTTTTATTTCAGTTATTTGCTATATGGCCTTAAGTAAGTTATATGTTTCTCAGCCTCAATTTCATCTGTCAAATGAGAATAATAGTAGTATCTATCTCACATGGTTGTTGTGATGATCAGAAGAAAGGAGAGATGTAAAATGTTTTTGCAAACTTTAAAATATCACTAAGTGTTTGCTGTTATTAAGGATAATGAATGTCATAGTGAATAGACTATGTGAATATAGTGATATTAGGAGTCAAAAAGAACTGAATTAAAATTCTATATCAGACAATAGTTATGTGATCTTAAATTAAGACACAATCTTGTTTGCTTCAATTTTCTCATCTAAAAAATGACAACAATAATAGCACTAGAGCTGTTAAAAGTGCTATATAAATGCTTATTATTATTAGTATTATCATTATTTTTATTTTCTATGTTCCTTAGTACTCTTAGATTTAATAATTAAGTCATAGATTGATTGGGTGGGTGAAGGATGAAGAGAGTATTAACACTAGAAGTTACCTAGATGGATTGAAAGCACTGATCTTTCCATGGATAGCTATCGTTTGTGAATAGATATGACCAGCTAAGTGAAGAAGAGCAGCAATGTTGTGGGGGGACCCATTAGAAAAGACAGTGGTTGAAAAAGGTGTTTTTTTTTTCTTTTTAATAAAATAGATATCCCTGACAGCAGGGAAAGCAAGCCACTTTATTAAGTATCTAATAGGGAAATTCAGAGTACTGTTGAGGAGGTTGCAGATATTAGACCAGATCAGAGCAGGCTTGCTGCCTTCCCAGTGAGTTGGCAAAATATCTGCAGTATGTTAGTATATTCAGAGGCTGCCAAATATGACTACTGGTCATATAATGCTGTCAAACGAACTGTGAATTTATTCAATCTGTAAACCAGGTGGAAAATTATTTAAAGTTAGCAAGAGCAATACTGTGGTTTTGCTTTCTGTCTTATGAGGCAACGGGCCAGTCATTTTGCTTTTGCGATTTTCTGGGTTTATGTGTGTAAAAGGAGCTTCCAAACATTTCCTGACCCTAGGGGATTGGGAGAATAGTCCTTGGATAAGAATTGAAGCTAATTCTCATTTCCTTACCTCAGACTCTTACTTGCTGAGATTTGAAGATGAGTGTGCCATTTTTCTTTACCATCCCATTACTACTAAAATCATATCTTTATTCTTTTCATTACTGATTTTTGTGAAAGGGGAAAAAATTTAAAAATTTTATTGGTCCTATTTGATTTTTATATAACTTTCATTTCTCAACATATCTTCTATTTCCCACACCCAGAGAGTTATTTCTTATGATAAAGAATAAAAAAAGAAAGAAAAAAAGCAACTCAGCAAAACTATTCAGTGTATCAACTATATTCAAAGATTATATGCAACATTTCATATTCAGAATTCTCTTTATTCTGCAAAGGAAGGGTAGTACAATCTCAAATTTCTTTTTTAGGACCAAGTTTTCTTTGATTATAATTACACAGTTTATATTTCAATTTTTAAAAATTACATGATTGTAATGATAGAATAGGTAGTTTTCCCTGGTTCTGCTTATTTCATTTTGCATTATTTCATGAAAGTCTTCCCATGTTTTTCTGTTTTCATTAAATTCATTGTTTCATATAGCACAATAAAGAGGAAAGAAAGCATTGAAAACATTGTCATTTTTTTTTCATGTGAATTCTCTGGAAAATAATACTTCCTTTTAATATCTTCAGAGTCTCTTGTCTCTTTTACCCAACTTTGCCTGTAGTGGAACTTTTCCCCTTGGCTGAATGGATACTAGTTTATTTGTTTTCTCACTGGGGTTCAATTATCTTGAGGAGAGTGGATTGTATCTAGCTTTTTATCCAGTATTGTTCTGTGGTATGTCTATAGTTTAGAGTTTCAGAAGCAGTGGAAAGAGAAAATGATTATTCCACGAGAATGGAAAACCCACTTGATTTATTGACACATGAATTGTTTCCCATATCATCTTATCACCAGTGTGAGGAAGCATAGGGCAGGAAAGCAGAGCTTTGCAAGTTCCACTGAAATTGCTAGTTAGCGATAGATGCCTTTTGTGACAGTCCCATTTTGAAATACATTGAGTGGACTATAAACCAGTGCTTTGCTTAGCCTTCTTCCCTGACTTACGCTGTTCCTGCATTTTGTTGACGTTCTGTTTCAAATAAACATCATTAAGAACTGTTCTTTTTTTTTTTTTTCTCCCAGTTGTCCCTGATCATTACCTGACAAAGTAGCACATGAACTTCTTCTGTGACAGATTTAATGCTTAAACTGATGCATAAAATGGGGCTGAGTAGGAGAAGAAAAAAAATAATCTATATTTCCAAGTGTTTATTAATTCTTTGCTAATAATAAATTACCTTGGAACCATGATAGAAATAGATGTGTGGACCCTACAAAAACCAAGAGGATTTATGAAGATCAGTGAAGTAGTGTGGAATATAGTCAACTCTTTATCATCTATCTGGGGGCTTACCTATCACAAATCTTGCTTGTTTTTTTCTTTTTTTTTTTCTTTTTGCTTCCCAGTGACATTATTGCCTTCTTTGGGTAAATAACTCCTTTGTTGATATTTTAACTGCCTTTTTATTTTTGCTCAAAATTGCTGGCCTCAGCTAATTAGGACAAGAATGAAACTTATAATGTTTTTCTTTTCATTTCATGGAATACTTAGTTATTCCTCTAGGCTCCAGGGGAAGTTGTAAACTGGACAATCAGGAGGGCTCGAATGAGGTGGTTCTACTTAGTTGAAACTTTGAGTAATGGAAGTTTTCATTTTCAGCATATCATAAGGGAGTTAGAAGAAGGTGAAAAGGGGAGAGATGGGACAGCTGGACAGCTTATTAGGTCTGTCTGAATTCTTAGTGCCAGTTTATTATTTGATCCAAAGCATTCTGCATTTCCAGAACATCAGACAAGGCCATATTCCAATTTCTATAACGTCATAACACTCTAATAGATTTTCTTCCTTTTCAAAATATTATCTTAAATATTTAAATTTGATATTATCTGAACTGTGTCTCTCTATCCTCATGAGCATTAACTGTAGTAAATGTTAGATCTGAGTGAATATTTCATATTTTCAATGGAATTTTTAAGACCTTTTGATGTCTTTTTTCGCATTCCAGGTTTAATGAGGTTTCTGAGTTAATGTGTGATTTTTCTCAGCTGGCTGAGATGGTCAATTGATAAAAACAAGCCATTTTTCCCTTTAGAAAGTTAGTGTCTCCAAATGGAGTTTTATTCAACTGGCTAAGCTGTTATTATCGTTATCACCATCATCATCATTGTCATGATGCAATATCTAGGGTATTGGACTTCGAAGTAGGAATACCTTGCTTGGAGATAGGAATACCCTCATTGTTTCTGTAATCTTAGGCAAAGGACTTAACCTTTCTTTGACCTAGAAAACTCTTATATAAAACAGGGACAAAAATAGAACCTATCTTGCAGGATTGTTATGAGAATCAAATCAAATAACATATAAAACATTTTGCAAATCTCAAATTACTATTTTTGTTGTTATTGCTTTTCTTTAGTCATATCTGATTCTTCATTTCCCTCTTTGAGGTTTTCTTGGCAAAGATATTGGAGTGGCTTTCCATTTCCTTCTCCAGTTCATTTTACAGATGAGGAAACGGAAACAAATAGCATTAAATGACTTGCCCAGAGTCACATAGGTATGAAGTGTCTGAGGTTAGATTTGAACTCAGGAAGATGAGGCTTCTTGAGTATAGGTTTGGCACTTTATCCACTGTGACACCTAGCTGGCCTATACAAATATTACTTACCATTATTATTTAACTGACATTTCTATGATGTTTTAAGATTTGCAAGCACCTCTTATTTGCTATGATCAGATAAAAACTTCAGGTGGTATCTTTATTTTGTAGATGAGACAGCTGAAAGTTAGTGAGATTAAGTGATTTGTCTTAAGTCCCCTATCTAGTAAAGGTCTGAATCAAAATTCTAACTCTTGATTTTCCTGGTTTCCAATCTAGCCAATGCTTTATACAAGCACAGAGATGGAATTTAGAATGTAGTCACATATCAGAAATGTTGTTTATTCAGCCCCAATAGTTGAGTTTTCATTATGGATGGATTTTTTAACTGGCCAGTATTTACTGATGAAATATTTTATGTAATATAGCTTTATTAACTTGGAGCTATTTCCCTCACCATTCTTATTTTCTTCATCCACAGAAATGAGGCAGGTGATATTTCACATAACCAAAGTAATGACTCCTGGGAGTCACATTGTTTACGTCTCTGGCATAATTTTCAACTGAGCCCAAGTGATGGTGTCACTTATAGTTTAGAATCTGAATAAGACCTAAGCCTGTTTATCTTTAAAAATGCCCAACCTGAGTGTTTTACTGGAAGTACATGGCTAAGAAAGGACTGGTAGATGTGAAAAGAAGGCAGTAATAATGATTTATAACTAAACAGAGGCTAATAAACCTGTTAGCTTTTGGTATTTACTGTGGAAATCAATGGTGACCTCAAGCTAAAACTTGTTTTAACTTTATCCAGCTTCCCCTTTTCTGCTTTTTTATGGCCTCCTCAATTACTTTACTTGTCTGCTGGAGGAGACTTTTATTTGTTGATAAGGACTCTTTAACCAATTGCAAAGTTGGAAAAATAAAGTTACCATTATGCATAAGGCAATAAGTGAGTTACCACTTCAGATTAATCTGATTCTGTCTTTGAACAAACCAAAATGAGAGAGGAGGTAAACATATATAAAGGCAAAAATCCCATAAAGGAAGTTGTACAGAGGGACATGGAACAGTAAAAGGAGATGTGGAATTATGTTGTTCTTACATGAAACAATAGAATTGAATTTCCTGGACCATTTCCTTCTCCCATAGAAAAACTAGAAAAATGCTGGTCTGATAAATACCAAGTACCAACTGAAACAGAGTTTCTCTTTTTTTCTCCTTTTTTCTCCCTCTATCCACTTGCTTTCTGATTCATACCTTCCCTGGGCAGTAGAGGACTAATGAAGTCTTTTAGTATAAAAGAAAGGACTTGGAGCCAAGATAGTGGATTAGAAATAGCAAACCAACAGAGTCAACATTCCTCTCAAAACAAGTTCAAAATTATACCTCAAATAAAAATGTGGAGTAGTAGAGTTGAGAAGACAGATTTTCACCTTAAGAAAAATTTGAAGGTCATCAGGTGAAATCTATGACTAGAGTGGAGGTTTGTGGCAGCAATAGCAGCTTCAGGGATTCTCAGATTAAAGGCGTCAGATAGCTGCTTTGCTGGCATTAAGTACAACTAATTCTGAAGAAGATCAGGGGTCCTGGTCACAGTAATAGAGCCAGGAGGAGTGCTATTGCTCATAGCTACAGAAGAGCAGGGGGCATTTCTGGATAAAGACCAGAGTATAGACCAGTAGAGCAGTGATCTCACCTCTCCCCCAGGAGACACTACCTTGTGGAAACACCAAAAACTTGTAGACCCCTGCAAAAGGTTCTGAAAACAGTAGCACAAAAAAGCTTGAAACTTGGGACTCTATCTCTGCACTCCCAGGTTATTTGAACCTAATTTTAACATAAAATTCAAAGTCAAGATAAAGCTGGGAAAATGAGCAAACAAACAAGAACTTGGTCATTAAAAACTACTACAGAAGCAGTGAAGACCAAGATACAAATACAGAAAAAAATTATGTGAAAACACCTACAAGCAAAATTTCAGAGAAACATGTTAATTGTATTCAAGCCCTGGAAGGCTTTAATTTATATATAAGTTAAAGAAGTGAGAGAAAATTGGTAAATGAGTGATGCAAGAACATTAAGAAAAGAAAATTGAAGTAAAGCTGAGATGATGAAGAAAAGGATTCGCCGCATACCCCTCTAAACATCTTCAATGTCTCAAAAATTCTAGAGCAGCAGAACTCACAAAAGAACAGTGAAACAATTTTCTAGTCCAAGACAACTGAGAATGCCAGTAGGAAGGGTCTGCTACAACAGTGTATGGCAGGCTATGTCCCAACAAATCAAAAGTAGGTCTTGAAGAAAAATTAGTCAGTGGCAGCAGTGACAGTTTCCAGATCTCTAAATTTACAGATGCTAAGGGAGTTTCAAAAGGAGATTACAGGAGATTCCTTTACTGTCATCAGGGACAGAACTCTGCTTCATCACTTATGTTTAGATCTGGGTCATATTCCTGTATCTTAGTCCCAAGGTGAAGGGGTGCATTAGCAAACCAGAATTTGCAGCTGCAGAAAAGCTGGGACCTAATCACAGTCCCAGGGTGCAAAAGAGTGCTTGTTATCATTCATAGATAACAAATAGCACAGAATAGCAAAGAAGTAAATATACTCTTTCCTAGATCATACTACCTTGGAAGAATGAAAAACTTACAAATCCCCAGAATTACCTCTGAAAACAGTTGCACAAAATACTTGAAATTTGAAATGATGTTCTTTCCCCTCTGGAAACAGTTTCACTTTAGCATATAGTTAATATCCAAGAAATAGGCTGGAATAATGTGCCAAGAGCAGAAAAATTATCCTGACTATAGAAAGTTATTATGGTAAGAGGAAAGATCAAAACACAAATTCAGAAGAAAACAACAAAGTCAAAACTCCTGTATCCAAAGCCTCAAAGAAAAATATGAATTAGCCTCAAGTCATGGAAGAGCTCAGAAACGATTTTAAATGATTTTTTTTCCTGAGGCAATTGGGGTTAAGTGACTTGCTCAAGGTCACATAGCTAGGAAGTGTCAGAGACCAGACTTGAACTCAAATCCTCCTGACTTCAGGCCTGGTACTCTATCCACTGTGCCAGCTAGCTACCCCAAGTTAATGACTTTATGGGATATCAAGAAACAATAAAACAAAAACAGAAGAATAAAAAAAGGAAAAAAGTGAAATATTTTAATGGAAAATAACTGATATGAAAATAGATCAGAGAGATAATTTAAGAATTATTGAACTATTTGAAAGCCATAATAAAAAGAGCCTAGCTATAATTTTTCAAGAAATTATCAAGGAAAACCGCCTGATATTTACAGTCATAAAGAAACCAAAAAGAAACAATTTCTGCAACCAGAAAGAAACAATTCAAAAATTGAGGAGCCATCATCTGGATTACATAAGATTTTGCAGCTTCTATATTAAGGGAGTAGAGGATTTAGAATATGATGTTTTGAAAGGCAAAGGAGTTAGAATTACAACCAATAATAACCTATCCAGCAGAACTAATTATAATCCTTCAGGTTAAAAACAGATATTTAATAAAATAGAGGACTTCCAAGAATTCCTGATAAAAAGACTGGAACAGAATAGCAATTTTGACTTTGAAATATAACATTCAAGAGAAGCATATAAGATAAACATCAAAGAGAAATAATAAAATATTCAGTAAGATTAAACTAAACTGTTTACATTCCTACATGGGAAAATGATACTTGTCACTCCTAAAATCCTTATCATTAATTGGACAGCAAGAAGGAATTTCATAGATAAAAGGCATGAATCTAAATCTATGTGGAAATGATCTAAAAAAAGAGGAAGGATGAGGAAAAGAGATGCATTGGGAAAAAGAGGAAGGGAGAGATAAAATGGAGGAAATTTACTCATATAAGAGATGTACCGGGAAGAACTTTTATGTGTGACAGGCAATTACTGAACATCATTCTCATCAGAATTGGTTCAAAGGATAGAATACACAGATACACTCAGTAGAGTATAGACATCTAGATCAATAGGGAAATAAGAAGGGCAGGGAATAAGAGATGAGTGGAATGATAAAAGGAAGGATAGATTAAGGGAAGTGGTGTCAGAATAAAACAGACTTTTGAGGATGGATAGGATAAAAAGAGAGAGAGAAAGACAAACAGAAGAAAATGAGATACAGGGAATCACACAGTTAGTAAACATGAGTGTGAATGTGAATGAGATGATCATACCCATAAAGTGGAAGCAAATAGAAGAATGGATTAGAAATCAGAATCTAATAATATATTGTTTACAAGAGATATGCTCCAGAGAGATACACACAGAGTTAAAATAAAGACCTAGAAGAGAAGTTATTATGTTTCAGCTGAAATACAATAAGGTAGGACTAGACATTATGATCTCAGACAAAAAAAATAAAAGCCAAACCAACTAATTAGTAGAGATGATTAGGGAAATAACATTTTGCTAGTAATATAAAAATGTTGATAGCAAGTCTTTTTTTGAAAAAAAGGCTTTATTCGTATATAAATACATAGAAAATCGAGTCAAAATTGTAAAAATAAGAGCCATTCCTTAACTGATAAATGATCAAAAGACATGAACAAGTAGTTTTATGAAGAAATCAAAGTTCTCTAGTTATATGAAAAAAATGCTGTAAAATACTATTTATTAGAGAAAAGCAAATTAAAGTTTCCACCTCATACCTATAAGAAATAACAAATGTTGAAGAAGATGAGGGAAAATAGCAACACTAACAAATTCTTGGAATTCTAGAGAACAATTTGAAACTATAGCCAAGAAATTATAAAGCTGTACATAACCTTTGACACAATGATGCCATTATCAGATCTGTATGCCAAGTAAATTAAAGAAAAAAAATCTGTAAGTATAAAAACAATTATAGTAGCTCTTATTATGGTGGCAAAGAATTGGAAATTGAGGGAGATTCATCATTTGGGAAATGGTCAGACAAGTTATGGATTATTGATTGTGATGGAGTACTTTTGTGTTATAAAAATGATGAAGTGGGTGGTACAAGAAAGAAAAAACATGCCAAGACCTATATGAACTGATGCAAAGTGAAGTGAGAACATATTATTATGAACAATAACAACAATATTGTAATCATGACCAACGTTGAAAGTCTTGGCCACTCTGATGAATTCAATGATCCAAGATATTTCCAAAGGACTAAAGATGAAAAAAAGCTATCTATGTAAAGAGAGAATAAATGAACTCCGAGAGCAAATTGAAATGTAACTTTCTCACTTTATTATTATATTTTGATTATTTATTTAGTAACATGACTAATTAAGAAATATATTTTGCATGATTCCACATGTATAATACAAATGATATATTGCTTGACTTCTCAATTGTAGTGAGGGAGGGTTTGGGTAGGAAGGAAAGAATTTAGAGGTCAAAATTTAAAAGGAAAAGAGTGTTAAAATAAATTAATAATAAATCAAACAATCAAGGAAAAATCTTGAACAGTTGAAATGTTGAACAGCTGAAATTCAAAAAAAAAAAAAAAGAGAGAAAGAAAAGAAAAGAAAAGAAAAGAGGCTATATAACCTTTTCTCTTTCCAAGCAGTGTGGCAAAATTCAGACTGCTTCATAGAAGGATGTCGACCTACTCTCCAATCTCTTACTTTTACCTGGCTATCCCCAAGCTAATTAGGCAGCTAGCAAGTGCTACAGTATATATACATACATACATATATATATATATATATATATATATATATATATATACATACATATATACACATATATATACAGACTTAGTTCTGCAGGCTAATAAAGGAGTGGCAAGAATATTCTTAGAGACAGACTCATCAAATTGGAAATGTTTAGTCAGGAAAGAGAACACTCCTATTAGGATATGATACCTGCCTCAGAAGGTTTGAATGTTGGTCACATGGAAAAGAGATTAGATTTGTTTTGATTGGCCTAAAGAGCAGAATTAGGAGTAGTAGAAGGAAATTTAAGGACAAATTTCTTTATAATATGTTTTGTGAAAGAACTTTGTGAAAGAAAGAAGCTTCTTTGGAAGGCATGATACTCATCACCAGAAATCCTTAAGTGAAGGACAGATTACTACTTGTCAGGGATGGGTAAGGGAGATTCCTCGTCAGTCTTGGATCCCATTTGATCTATTTTTAAGGACACTTCCAACTCTGAGATTCTGTTATGTGTTAATCAGGTAATGTAAAAAACGAACTCATTCCCAAAAGTCATTATCTACTCATACTGTTCTGTTATTAATGCATTCTCAATTCTTTAGATCTGCCTTCAGTTTTAATCTTCATTTCAAAGAGTCTGCTGCATTCACTAATATTACACATTTATTTTAAAAAATCATAATCACTTTTCTTATTCTATCAAATTATCTTTCAGACAAGAAAGATACTATATATAATCTATTTCTGCATTCATTCCTTTGGGCCATAATGTCTGTAATTTAAAAAAAGCCAACATGTCCCTCTTTCCTCCAACAATTCTATCTTGCAGTCAGTTTTTTTTCCAAAGTTTCTACAATTTATCTCTTAATTTGTAGATCCTTGGACTAATCTAGATTCAGTTTTCTTCATTACAAAATGTCACAAGACTAAAATTATAAATGTTATTTAATCTATATTTCATAATATTTTGTGTGTATTTATATCTATATATGTATACAAATACATATGTATATACACACATATCATATATATTATGTTTGTAGTAGGGAGGAGCAACAAGCAAAGTTATGAATTTTTGTTCTCAAAACCAATATTTATTTATTTAAGTAAGGAATTTGACCCTGAAGAGAGATATGTTAACACTTTTAAGGGAAAATATTCAGAGACACTGACTTTCTGAGAGAAATGTGAAATCAATAAAATTCATAAATATAGTATGGTGAGTTTCCAGTATATTCACATACTATGGTGACTCTATTCAAGGGCCATGTCAATAGAACATAAACTCAAGGAGGGTTCACTGAGATGGAAAGACTGTAAATATGGCACCCATGAAATACCCTGTATCTGTTACCCTAGGACCAATCTAGATAAGCTCAAAAAGACATTGTTAAAAGTCAATCACAAATTGAGGAATCATATAGGACAGAAATTCATCAAATTTTCTATTAAGTCCTGAAGGGGTTGTGAGAAGTAACTCATACACAATTTGTGTGGTACAATAGCAATAGAATTTGGAGAGACCTGAATTCAAGTCCTCCTCTGACACTTACTAGTTATGTAAACTTTTGAGAGTTTTGGTTTCTTCATCTGTGAAAACGGAAATAATAAACTTCCTTTACAACCCTGTTGTGATACTCAAACTGTATAATACATGTGTGGAAAACTGTGCTCCCTGTGTTATTTGTGTTATTTTAAAGATCCCTGTGTTGTTTTAAAGATGCCAAAGCTCTGAGAAATATGAGGCTGAGTAACTTCAAGGGATTAAAGTAAACAGTCTAAGAGATAGGGACAAAATGTTTGGAGAGGGGAGATTACAAAAAGATAGAGAAAGTATTTTATATCTGACTCTGTCTCAAAGGTAGTTTCTCTCAATGGGAGTAGTGTGCTTCCCGGGTTCTGAGTTGGCAGTTGGCATTTGACCAATAGTGCCAATTATGGTCCAATATATGATTAGAAAGAAACTGACTGACTAATGAAAAGTATCAACGGTCATCACTATACTAATTAACCAGAATTCTCTCAAAGGTGGCTGTGATACTTCACTGGGGAAAATATTGCCTATATTCCCTGGGGCACCTGGCTGAAGGATCCAGTGATATACTTGGCAGCTAAGTGGGGTCAGGGACATGAGTTCAGATCCAGCCATGTATTAGCTGTTTGTTTTCTTAGTTTCCTCATTTGTATAATGAGGAAAAAAATTCTACCTAGCTCCCAGGGTAGTTGTGAGAATCAAATAAGATAATAATTATAAAGCACTTAGAACAGCGTTAAGCACATAGTAAGCAGTATATAAATGTTACTATTATTATTATTTCTTCTCTATTAGGTGCCCGGGAGCTGAAGGAATTTGCTGTAGGAGACAGAAGTAAAAAACTTTCGCCTGATTTGCTGGCCTGGCTAGGGCAGTGGTGAAACAGTTTCTATCTTACTCCTTGTAATTTTGGTAATGAGATATTCTGAAGCACTTAGGCCCCTGATTATGAAACCGTCTTTTTTGTGAGAACAATAAGTCATTTTGGAAAGAAAGATCAAAGATATCTTATTGTATTCTATTGCTTTGTCTTTCTTTTTATATTTCCTTATTTTCCTATTTTGCTTTAGTAAATATGCTTTAATCTGTGAGATTGGTCTTTTTGATTTGAGGTTGTAATAGAGATTAAGATTTTTGTAGGAATGGGGGCTAGAATCATTTGATAAGTTATGAATTGTTATTATTACTATTTTTATGCCAGGAAGTTCATACCCCTATATTAGACAGTGGTTCACAAAAGGTGTCTTCCTTTATAGGATCATAGAGTATCAAAGGAAAAAAATTAATACTGACACACAACACTCTGCGATTACAATTTTATGTAATTTATCATTATCACATTGTCAACCTATTTCTAGCTCAGAGAGGAAAAAAATGTGCAAATGGAGACAGTCCTTTATGCCCTCTGCTATGACTCTGTGCTATAAGACTATTTGAGGTAACATTTATAGGAATCCTGAATGAAGGAAAGATCATATACAGAAATATGTATATGTAACATACCAGAGTAGAAAGCACTCAGTTCTTTCCTGGACCATTGAAATGAGATCTTTCCTATAATCAACATCTTTGTCTTGAATGTTAAAGTTGACATCATCCTTAAGTTGGTCACCATGGCAATCACTTCAAATGGTTGGGGACTCAACAATCTTATTTAGAAAAGATAAGTTTGTTCGTTACTCTTAACCCATTTTGCAAAGAAAGGACTTAACTTTTGTTCTACTCACTTTCCTAGTTAAAGGGAAAAACTCTGGAGAAGGTTTTAGGCTAGAAGAGTATTATTATTATTATTATTTATTTCTAGAGCACATAAAATGAATTATTTAAAAAAATATAACTTGTTATTGTCATATTTGTCACCATAGTGAGTGATGATTATAATATAAACATGTTAACAATTGTGGAGTTTTTTATAATAGGGTTTAGTTATAATATGTTAATGAAGTTAGTGAGAAATTTAACTTTTGGGTCATCATGTGGGGGAATACCTACATTTCAAGAATTGGCATTGGAACTATAAAATAATATTTGTGAGATCACTGTTCTCATATTGGCTGAATTTAAACTTAAGCTTCAATTGTGGGAGATAGAAATATCTGTAGCTATATATACTTTGCGTATCTGATTGCAAAGTGGATAGAGTATAGGGCCTGAAGTTGGAAAGACACGTTTACTAGCTAGGTGATCTGGGTAAGTCACTTAACTTTGCTTCATTTTCTTCATATGGAAAGTGAGTTGGAGAAGAAAATGAAAAACCACTCTAGTATCTTTGCCAAGACAACCCCAAAAGGGCCCATGAAGAGCTGGACATGACTGAAATGACTGAACAATTTAGTTCAGCAAGCTTTTGTTAAGCATTGGGACAGTGTGAGGAACTAGTTGTGAAGCCAAAAATGAATATCCCTCACGTTAAAAAAGTTTACCTTCTATTGGTCTGTTACTTGGAAATATAAACTTTGCAATGTAAGTTTTACCCTGAAATATGTGTGTGTGTGTATGTGTGTTGGATTTCTATTTTCTGTGGAGAAACCTTAATAGTGTTGAAAGCTTATATTAGAGATAGTTCTCTATTTGCCTTCTGACCCATTCTTTTAAACATAGTACCTGCATTTTCTATCGTACAAAGCATAGCGTTAATTTTCTCCATGTCTCTACACTTATCTATATATCACCAAAAGACCTTGGCAAGTCACTTAATTCTTGGTGCCTTCCAGCAATTCCCTTAGACTATCAGTTACAAAGCATGAGCTGATTGACACTGATAAAGATTTTTCATGTGGGGAGCTTCCTAAAATAATGAAAATATAAGTGTAGTGTACATACATACATACACACCCCACATCATCAAGGAGAATTTTTCTGATGTTACTCATGAAGAGTAAGAAGGCTTTTGTAAGCAATATTTTGTCTCATTGCTTCCGTTCTTTGAGGTCTAGGAACACTGAAAAAAGGCCCTACACCCATAAATCCTGACCCTAATGCTTTTAAGCACTAGAGAAAATGGGAAGCATTCTTTAGGAAGTTTTTCTTTTGTTTGTTTGTTTCATGAAATGGTTGTGATGATCACCATTTGGGGGATAGGCCTTGGACTGACAATTCAAGGGAGTAGCTCACTATATCATACAACTTACACTGAGTCCTGAGTGATACTTTTAATTCTTCGGAGATCATATTGTTTTGTGACTTTCAGTAACAGCAACACTTCTATAATGCTTTATAAAGACAGGGTTTTATTTCAGGAAAGATTTTGGAGGTTATTAAAGCAGTTTTGTAATCTCTGACATGGAAATCACCCCATTCTCTTATTTCTGCTTAATTTTGAAGGATGCTTGTTGTTTATTTAAAGTTTCTGTACAAGGAATATTTATTGATGCTTTAAGTAGCCCACTTAATAGCATGTCAAATTCTGAACAACAGGCATTCTTCATTTACTTGTTTTTTTAATATAAAATGGTTATGTCAAACTTTTTTAGAAAGCTTTTAAATTTTCTCTAGTATTGTCTGGATATTCTAGGCTTGTGTAGCAAGCAGAATGTCATTCATGAAAAGAAACATCTGGGAAACCTCATCTTCTATAAAGATACCCCACTTTCTGTAAAATGGAGTCTTCACCATGGCAATGGAAAATATCTGTGGTGAATAAATGTCTTGTGATTTTATTCCTTATCTGATATTATTGATTAGAGAGTCATGAGAAGGACATGCTCTGGTATTCCACCCTTTCCTCATTCTTTTCTACTTTTCTTTTATGTGTTATCTTTCCTCATCAGATTGTAAGCTCCTCGAAAACAAGGATTGTCTTTGTTTTCCTTTGCATTTCCAAATTTTCTACAATGCCTGGCACATGCAGGTGCTTAATAAATCTTTAGTTAGTTGAACTGAAATAAAAATCTATATTTTGATGCATGATTAGGAGATGCTTTAGTGTAAGAAAACCTTGCTTTATTAAATCAAAGATTTTTATCTTTGTTACAGAATAAACAATAGAAACATCAAAGTTGGTATGTATATTTGTATGTTCATTTGTGCAACTGTGTGTACCTGTATGTTTGTATTAGAGAAAGAAATGGCAAATCATTCCAGTATCTTTGCCAAGAAAACCCCAAAGAGGGATTATAAAGAGCTGGACATGGCTAAAAACTACTAAACAACAATAAAATATGGATATATGTTGACTGTACTTATGTTTTCATGTTTAAGGGTATCTCCCCACATGAAAATCACAGTACCTACTTTGCAACTGAAAATCTAAGAAAATTACTTGGAGAAACCAAAAATCAAATGACTTGCCAAGACATCAGAGGCAAGACTTCAAGTCAAGTCTTCCTGATTCTGAGGTCAGTTCTCTACCTACCATGCCAACAATAATGCATAAAAATGATTCTTACAAACTATTTATATGGGTAAGAAAACAAGGATGTGTAGATAGATGATGATGCTCTCTTACTTGCCTTTTTTGGGTAATAATGTTTTTCTTACTCTAAGGTTGGCTCTCTATTCATTATTACAATAATAACATTTTATTCTCATAGTTTTATATATATTTGAAAATAAGTCTACCTCTCTCTCTGTGTGTATATCTATCTATCTATCTACACATACATATAACACACTTACAGTTACTTGGGAGGAACCAGGATGATGGAGTACATGCAGCAACCCAACTGAACAATCCCCTCTAAATAACTTTAAAATAACTCTAAAACCAATTTTAGAGCATAAGACTCAACAAAAGGTGAGATAAACTAAGACTACTTAGCAAGAGCTTATGGGGGAACCTTTGTGGGTACTGATAATGACTGTTGTTCATAAGCAGTTCTGGGCTGCAATTCTTTTATTTTTTAAATTTTTTTTATTATAGTAACTTTTTATTGACAGAATCCATGCCAGGGTAATTTTTTTTACAACATTATCCCTTGCACTCACTTCTGTTCCGATTTTTCCCTCCCACCCTCCACCCCCTCCCCTAGATGGCAAGCAGTCCTATATATGTTGAATATGTCCTAGTATATCCTAGATACAATGTATGTGTGCAGATCCAAACAGTTTTCTTGTTGCACAGGCAGAATTGGATTCAGAAGGTAGAAATAACCCGGGAAGAAAAACAAAAATGCAAACAGTTTACATTCATTTCCCAGTGTTTTTTTCTTTGGATGTAGCTGCTTCTGTCCATCATTGATCAATTGAAACTGAATTAGGTCTCTTTGTCAAAGAAATCCACTTCCATCAGATTACATCTTCATACAGTATCGTTGTTGACGTATATAATGATCTCTTGGTTCTGCTCATTTCGCTTAGCATCAGTTCATGTAATTCTCTCTAAGCTTCTCTGTATTCATCTTGCTGGTCGTTTCTTATAGAACAATAATATTCCATAACATTCATATACCACAATTTACCCAACCATTCTCCAATTGATGGGCATCCACTCAGTTTCCAGCTTTTAGCCACTACAAACAGGGCTGCCACAAACATTTTGGCACATACTGGTCTGGGCTGCAATTCTTGAGTAGAAAGAAGCACTTGTGGTTGGTTACGAGGGAACAGGAGGCCTGGTAGTTGTTCCAAGATAGAGAGAAGCACAGTTCTTTTAGCTGCAGCATAAAAGGGGACCTTATTCCAGTTCCAGGACAAAGAGTAGTAGTAGTATTTGTGGCTGCAGGGAACCAGAGTCCCTTCCTGAATAAAGAGTAGAGGACAGACCAGGAGAACAATAACCATACCACAACATCTTGGAAGCACAAAAAGAAAAACAAAAACAACAACAACAAAAAAAAAACTTCTCTCTCAGAAGTAACTGAAAATAGCAACATGAAAATCCTGAAGTTTGGACAGTTCCCTTTCCCCTACTCTAGTCAGGTGAACAAAGTACAAGCAAAAAAAAAAAAAAAAAAAAAAAAAAAAAAAAAAAAAAAAAAAAAAAAAAAAAAAATAGACTGAAAAATGAGCAAATAGAAAAATAAAAAAGAACTTGACCAAGTTATTACCAGACAGGGATGACCAATGTATAAATAAAGTCAGAAGAAAACAACAATATAAAAATAGCTACAAAGTCTCAAAGGAAAATGCTAATTGGATCCATGCACAATAAAAATTCATGAAAGAGCTAAAGAAAGTGATGAGTAGTATAGTTAAAAACTTGGGAAAAGAATCAGAGTGATGCAATAAAATTATGAAAAAATAATTAAAGTTGATAAAAGAGGCACAGAAATATCAAAGAAAATAATGCCTTAAAAATAGAACTGGCTTAATGGTAAAAGAGGCACAGAAATTCACTAAAAGAAAGAATTCTTTAAAAAGCAGAAGAGACCAGATGGAAAAAGAGGTTCATAAACTCACTGAAGAAAATCATTCCTTAAAAATTAGAACTGGGCAAATGGAAACAAGAATAAACCATAAAACAAAGTCAGAAGAATGGGAAAAAATGTGAACTAGCTCATTGGAAAAAACAGCTGACCTGGAAAATAGAGGAGAGATAATTTAAGAATTATTGGACTACCTGAAAAACATAAACAAAAGAAGAGCCTAGACATAATATTTATTTCTTTTTTCTTTTTAAAAGTTTTTCATTTTCAACATGTGTATCCTTTTCCCTTTTTTACGAAGTGTTTGGGATACAGGCCAAGTAGAGACACTCCTGGATCAAAGATTATGTACAGTTTGATAGTTCCATATTGCTCTCCAGAATGGTTGGATTAATTCACAACTCCACCAACAATGTACTGTTGTCTCAGTTTTCCCACATCCCCTCCAACATTTATAATTATCTTTTCCTGTCGCTTTGGACAATCTGAGAGGTTATGTAGTGGTACCTCAGAGTTGTCTTAATTTGAATTTCTCTGATCAATAGTGATTTAGAGCATTTTTTTCATATGACTAGAAATGGTTTTAATTTTTTCATTGGAAAAGTATCTGTTCATATCCTTTGGTAATTGATCAATTGGAGAATGGTTTGTATTCTTATAAATTTGAGTTAGTTCTCCAATTATTTTAGAAATAAAATCTTCATCAGAATCCTTTGATGTAAAAATTTCCCCCAGTTTACTGATTCCCCCCCCCCAATCTTGATAGACATCCCATTTCAAATATATGATATTTTAAATCCAGAAGGTAAAATAGAAATTGAAAAAAATTCATTTATCATCTCCTGAAAGATATCTAAAATTGAAAACTTTCAGGAATATTATCCAAAATCTAGAGTTATCGGATCAAAGATAACATATTGCAAACAGCCAGAAAGAAATGATTCAGAATTAAGATGTCATGGTCAGCGTCACACAAGGGGAAATATACTACATAGTATATATATGTATAGTATACACATAAATTCGCGCACAAAAGAAAGAGAGGAATATGAGGGGAGGTAGTAGTCAATGCTTGAATCTAATGCTTATCAGAATTGCTGCAAAGAAGGACATGTGCACACACATATACACACAAAAACACATACATACTAAATTGGGTATAGAAATATATATAATACAATAGGGAAATATAAGGATAAGAAGTTAAGAGGTATGGAAGAAGGGAAGGTGGTAAAAATAATGGCAAATTGTTAGAAGCAAAAGATGAAACGAAAAAGTGAACAAACAGAAGAAAATTAAACAGAGGGAAATACACAATTACTAATCATTACTATAAATGTGAATGGGATGAACTCATCCATATAATGAAAGCAAGAAGCAGAATGGATTAGAAACCAGAATCCAACAGTATGTTGTTTTTACAAGACATACTCAAAACAGAAAGATACATATAGAGTTAAAATAAAGAGCTGGAGCAGATTCTATATGCTTCAGTTGAAGTGGAAAAAAGCAGAACTAGCAATCATGATCTCAGACAAATCAAAATAAAAACAAGCCTAATGAAAGAACTAATCAGGGAAATTGCATTTTGATAAAAGGTACTATAGATAATAAAATACTTATTTGGAACTATGCTCAAAATTCTGATTTGTCCCAGCTCATACAGCTAATAACATGTCTGAGTTGGAATTCAATTCTTTCGGACTCCAGGTCTACTTTTTTACCTATCGTATTATACTATATTTGATAATAACTATTCATAAAATTTTAATCTCTAAAATTAAAATGAAATTCTATTTTGAATATATATGTATATATTCTGAGCACATTGCTTATCTTCCTCTTCTCCCCTCAGTCATCTCAGTTTTACCTTCTTTTCTTTGTAGAAATCCTAGATGAAGGGGTCTCTGTCAATTACAACCTCAGCAAGAAGTGTTTACACCAAAAGCTTGGCAAGAAGAATACAGACTAAAACTTTAAAGTTTCAATATGTCATTAAAAGAGGATATTTGAAAACAAACTGAAACCCTCCACAAAGTCATGAAAGAACAAAGAATTCAGGCAGAGATATTTAATTCCAGGTTACATGGTTTTATCTTTTTAATTTGAGAGCCAAGGTGATTCCTTCACAAACCCTTTTCATTTTTATAAATAATAAAAACAGTTAGCATTTATGCAGTGTTCTTGTTGGTGGAGATGGGAAGTGATCCAACCATTCTGGAGAATGATTTGGAATATGTCTAAAGGGCTATAAAACTGAGCATATCCTTTGATCTAGCAGTGCCACTATAGGGTTTGTATCCCCCCAAAATCATATAACAGTGGGAAAAGACTCACATATGCAAAAATGTTTGTAGTACCTTTTTTTTTTTTTCATGGTGGGAAAGAATTGGAAAATGAGTTGGTGCTCACAAATTGGGGAAATGGCTGAATAAGTTATGGTACATGAATGTGATGGAATATTATTGTTCTATAAAAATGATGAGCAAGCTGATTTTAGAAAATCCTGGAAAGATTTATGTGAACTGATGTTGAGTGAAGCAAGCGCAACCAGGAAAACATTCTACATAGGAACAAGTTTTATGATGATCAACTATGCTATGATAGATTTGGTTCTTCTCAGCGATTCAGTGATCCAAGTCAATTTCAGTTAAAAGAATTGCAATTTCATCCAATTTTTTGAATGGAAAATATCATCTGTAGCCAGAAAAAAAACTATGGAAACTGAAGGTAGATCAATGCATACTATTTTCACATTTTTTCTTTTTTTGTTTCTTGTGGTTTTTCCTTTTTGTTCCAATTTTTCTCTCCCAAAGTGACTCATATGAAAACATGTAAAAAATGAATGTACATATATAACGTAAATTTTGTTAAGCGCTTTACAAATAATATCTCATTTTTATTTAACACAAATTTCTCATTTTTTTTAAGTTGAAGAAGCTGAGTCAGACACAGATTAAGTGACTTGCCTGGAGCCACATAACTAGTAAGTATTTGAGACCAGGTTTGACCTCAGGTATTTCTGCATCTAGGTTTAGTGTTCCATTAATTGTGCCACCTAGCTTCCTATAGTTTGGTGAAAGGAAAAGTATGGTGGTAAGGGTGGGAGAGGGGGAAGAGGAACTTTGGAGAGCAGAGAGGAAGGAAAAAATTGAGTTATATAAGTCTTTAATACTTTCTTGCAGATGTTTTAAAAAGGTTAACTGAAATTAACTAGAAACTAAAATTGTCCAATGTCATTTTCTATTGGCTGAATGTTTTGAGAAACCTGAGAAACTTGACCTTATGTTGTACAGTGGGTAGAGTCTTAGATTTATAGATAGCAGGTCTGGTCCTGTGTGCTGCCTCTGTATAACTTTGGGCAAATACCTTAACTGTTAAACTGAGGGGATCAAATTAGATGTGCTTTAAGATTCCATTCTAATACTAAGTTATACATCTGTCTCTAGTTCTATCTGAAACATGTAAGCACATGAAATTCTTGGATAGGTGATGCACACAGGGCACCTGGTGCTGTTGAGTCCTTTTATTTGCTAGAATGTGGAGTAATCTTCTCTCAACCCACTTCTCGTAAAAATCTTTTGGGCAAGCACAGCAGACAGACAAAGAACTAGAACGTCAATTGAATAGGACAAGGAGATTGGATTGGGTCACGTTTGGGAAATCGAGCTGTATTTTCAATGATCACAATTTGCTTACTGCTGTAAAAGCCCATATTTTTTTTTAACACCAGTGTTTTCCTGGTGATAGGTACAAATCATGGAATACCATGGTCTAAGGAGAATCAAAATTGCAGGTGACCTAAAGGCTAATAGAAAGGCTCATGGTGGTTATAAGTAGGATGGGTAGGAGATTACTAGTGATGATTTGTGCGTAAGAAGTAGAAGCAAAGACACTACTGAGGATATATAAGACTAGAAAATGTGGATCAGTCATAGAGAGAGAACAATGGAAAAAGATGGGAAGTGTTGAGGGTTTCATTGATGTACAAGATATATTAAAAAAAAAGAAGTTATTATGACCATACTTGGATATCAAAGAAGATATATTAAAAATCACCTTCTCTTTGCTTTTTTTTTTTTTTTTTTTTTTTTTTTGCAGAGGTGGGAAATCATGGGCATGGAACACTGCATATAATGTCAATTATTTTTGTTTTAATATGCTAGTTTTACTGAATTTTTTTTATTTTTTTCTTATTCTTCTCTGTCTCCCTTTCTCTGTCTCTCTCTGTCTCTTTCTCTCAATGAAAGATGGTTTCCTCTGAAGGACAAGTGGGAGTAATAAACTGGAAAATGTAAGTGTAATAAAAATAACCCCAAAAGAAAACAACAAATATTATTTTAAAAAGTGAACAGGTCTCTTAGAAGGAAAAGTAGATCTTCTGTGGAGGATTTATGCAAAGATTTGGACAAGATTTGCCCAGGGTAAAAGGCAAGTGGGAATTGTTGTCTTGGCTAGATATATATAAGCTAGGTCTGTTGTCCATTCCTTGTCTGAGATTCTAGGATTCTGAAATCAGGAGTCTTAAAATTTCAAAGTAAAAGGAGCATAGTTTTATGTTCTAACATTGTTCTTTATTGTTTCTAGGAAGACTGATTGTGTACCCCAACAAATATCATGCTTTGAAAATAATCATAACTCACATTTCTGTATTGTACAAAACAATCCTGTGAGGTAACGAGGACCCATATTACTTACATTTGAAAAGAAGAAATATATTCTCAGAGGTTAATTAAACTTGTCCACTGTTACAGAGCTAATGTGTGTCAGAACCAGTATGTGAGCTTTGACCTTCATTCCATTCTCTTGCCATTTAGTCCTATAAACTATTTATAGCATGTTAAAACTTGGGAAGACCTTAGAAATTATCTAGTCCAACTCCTCACTTTACAGTAAGAAAAGAAGATCATTTATTCTGATCCTTTTTGTTATTATTACAAAATTCTCCTGTTTTCCCATTGCAATCTGTATCAATTCATAGAAGTCTTCACAAATTTTTTTTCTGAAGCCATTCCCTTCATTATTTCTAAAGTACAATAGTACTCTATGACAACCATTCTGCAATTGATGAACATCCTCTTAATTTCTAATTCTTTGCCAGTGGGAAAAGATCTATATAAATATTATATAAATTATATAAATAAAGAACATGTAGTACTTATAAAAAATGTGCACTTTTTTTTCTTTGATTTCTTTTAGATATAGACCTAGTAGTTGTATTGCTGGACTGAAGGGTATGCATAATTTCGTGGTTTTTTGGCGATAGTTTCAGTTCTTTGGTGATTGTTCTTTGATTGGATGATTGGACCAGTTCACAGATCCACCGACAATGTATAGTGTATCTATTTTTCCACATCTCCACTAGTTGTCATTTTTCTTTTCTGTCATATTAGTCAATCTGATGGGTGATACCTCATTTAAAATTATTTAATAATTATTTAAATATGGATAGCAAAGTGGTACAAAGGTCAGAGTGCTAGACTTAGAGTGAAGAAGACCTCAATTCATATCTGGCCTCAGACACTTGCTAACTGTATCTTCCTACTCAAGTCATTTTACCCTTTGTTTGCCTCACTTTCATCATCTATCAAATGGGGATAGTGATAGCACTTATCTCCCAGGTTTTTATGAGGATCAAATAAGAGAATAATCATCAGGTGCTTAACACAAAGTACCTGTGCACATAATAAGCTCTATACAAATGTTAGCTAACATTATTGTGACTATTATTATGCTGTTATATTATTTTATATATCAGTGAAATCATTCCTGCAATCCTCTTCCACTAGAGAAGCTTGAGTGATGAGCACTTTACATATGATAAAAATGCCATTCATTTACTTCTATCAATAAAAGAAAAAGAAAATTCTGATTCTGCATGACTTGCTGAAAGAAGACTCTTTATTGGATCAAAGCTTCTGATCCACTCGTGGATCCTCCCTAATTTTAGATGGGAGCCAATTTTAGTTGAGAATGGTGGAAAGAGCTCTGGGTTTGGAGAATAAAAAGCCTAGCCAGAACTGGAATTCAATCCTGCCTGGTTCTGCTTTGGACAAGCCCCTTTCCTCTGAGTACTCAGTGATGTTAAAGAGATATGTTGTAGCCCTATTTGATCCTCAAAAGGTTGCCATTCTATTTATTCCACAGTGTCATGGAGTAATGAGACACCAGTTGTCTACAAACTGATCAGTCACCAGTATGTCAGAGAAAATATAGTTTAGTGAAGGTAAGATGGGCAGAGGTAAAATCCAATATTTTATATACCTGAGCTCATTATTATTTCTAATACTTTTCTTCACAATTGTCTTCATAACTCTGATATATTGGAGATGACTGGAAAAATTAATCTGTGACTATTTCATCTGTCTCCTTCTAAATAGAAAGACCATTGAACCTTAAACTCTATCAGGCATTAAATTTTTATGATCAAATTGAGATTCTGTGCAAATACTGTTAATTAAAATTTTAAATGATCTAGTAACTGAATTTATCTGGGATACTTGGTTGAAAATGGTCTATAAAAAGCATATCTAGGAGGCAACACCCAGGCTCCACCCCCTGGGCTGCTTGCCCTTAGTACCAATGGCATGCTTTCCAGATTTCTTTGCAAAAGAACTCGAATCACTGACAAAGTGATAAATGCATTGGCATATAGATTTGGAAAATGCCAAGTCTGAGTGAAATGGTATCCCAGGCATGCCACTGAAAGACTCAATCTCAGGAGCAACAAGTAAATAGATAGTTTGGTGGAAATAAAGCTTGTAAGAAAAGGAATAATGTGAAATGAATGTATATGTTAAAGTCAGATTGTGAAGGAATTTACATGCTAAACAGAGGAGTTTATATTTTATCCTATAGGCTAGGGCTTCTTAAATTTTTTCCATTTGTGACTCTTTTTGTATGACTCCAGGTTAAAGGTATATAAAATAGATATACAAACCAAGTATTTACTGATAATAATCATAATTTTGTAACCCCCACATTCAGTTATGAGACCCCATATGGGGCTGTGAGCCACAATTTAAGAAACTGGGCTATAGGTAATGAGTGACCACTGGAGATTTCAGAGCAGGAGAGTGACATCACACAATCAGTTTAGGATGATCACATTGGCAGTTATGTAGAATGATTATAGAAGGGAGAAATTAGAATTTTTGCCTATGGGCACGCTAATTGGATGAGAATCATTAAAAATAAGACATTCTGGTAAAGAAATTTTGGCTCATAAGATGAAATCAGAACATTTGCTTTCTTTGCCTCTTTCCCCCCCTGGAATTTGATCATCTGGCTTCCCTTTTCAGTCCCCCTTTCTTCTACTAACTGAGATGTCATTTTTTTTAGGCACAAATCTTACTTAGGTGGAGAAAGGCAAGAGTGATTTATTTCAGTACATGTCGACTCATCAGACTTTCCATCCAGTTTGACCATAGAGGACCTTGAATGTCTCTTGAGCAAAGACCAAGACCTTGTTATCAAGAGAGCTTTCTGCATAAAAACATAGAGGGATGCCAAGGCCAATTCCCCTCTAAGTAATTCGCTTTCTGGACACAACAGAGTAGAGCGGCATTGTTTAACCTTTCAGAAGCTGTGTATGAAATTTACATTAGCAGGTTGTTGAGGTTTTGCTACAAAACGTTTATCCCATGAATATCAATGCAGCCATTTGCTCCGGGAAATTATCATCTCTCTGTTGAGAGTTACTAAGGAATTTGTAAGCATATAGAGAAGTTAGGAGACATAGCCTGAAGTGTCTCTGGGAGAACCATGAAAGTAATTAATGATAGAGGTGACCCTTGGACCTGGGAAAGTATACATATAATTTTCCCCTGAAATAGATATCATTTTTTTTCATCCAGGTGATTCTGCCCAAATCTAAAAATTCTCAGGACAGTTTTAAATCTTAATAACTCTGTCCTACAACTTTGTTTTGCTTTATTTGTGTGTGTGTGTGTGTGTGTGTGTGTGTGTGTGTGTGTGTGTGTGTATACACGCAGCCCCCCCCTTCCCCCAGAGCAAATTTGGTATATCTGTTAGAAAAAAGTAGAAGATAATTTTAAGCACTTAAAAATGATGTATCTCTTTCATTTCTGAATATATCTCTGATACCATACATCTCTTCTGTTATGTCATGATCTTTTCTTAATATATCCCTGTTGACTTCTCTACTCAACTCATCATTTCTTGAATGAATTAAATTAATGCATGAATGAATGACTATACAATTATAAAGTGTTTATGATACATTGTGCTAAGTTCTAGGGTTACAAATGCTAAAGCAGTAGAGTCTGTGATCTTAAGGAGTCTACAGTCTAATTGCAGGAAGAAAAAAAGGAAAATAGTTTTCAGAAGGGTTTTTTGGGTCTCTGAATCACAGGTATGGGAGTAAAGCAAGAGTGCAGGTCCAGAAATATTGGTGGTGTGATTTTGGCTACAGTTCCTAGTGCTAGTGAAATGTTGGTAATAGGGTGAGGGATGTGTACAACCAATCAGGAAAGGTCAGTCCCTGGGTGAGACCTGCCTGCTCCAAACTTCTTCTAGGGGGTAGAGCATTGCCAATTTGGAAAATGGCCAGAATACAACAAAGATTTTTTAAAAAGTAGTCCCACAAATCCAATATATCATGCATGTTTGATAATATATACAATAGTCTACATCCATAGTTCTTCACCTCTGCAATAAAAGAAAAGAAAATTTTTTAAAAAAAATTTCCATAAGGCCAAGCTTGTTTATTATAATGTAAATACATTTTTAAGTGAAACAATTCACAAATAGTGAAGAAGCTACTTTATACAGGTGTAATAGTCAAATCAATCAAAATTTCCTTATTTTATTCATGGCTACTGCTGAGTGATTTTATGTTTGCATTTGAACAGTCATTGAAGACTGATTAAGGGGGTTGGGTTTTATCACCTGAACTGAAACAGCAGATTGTTGAAGTCCTTGCCCCTCAGAACCTCACTCATATGAATATGGATATATGAAAACTGGGAGAGTCATGAGGGAATGAAACTAGGTTTTTAAAAAATTAGGAACATGGGGTGCCATAACCATCTCTCTGGGGATTGCTTTCATGCATGGTACCACTGTTTATTGTGTCTGTGTAAAGCCTCTTAAATATGGAAGCTACTATTCTCTTTATTGCTGTGATACTGCCATCACATAATAAGAATCACATCTAGCATTTATATTATGCTTTTAGAATGTGCAAAGTCCTTAAATTATATAAAATAAGCCAACTGGAGCTCAGAGAAATTAAATGACTGGCTCCTGATCACAAAGCAAACAACTATCAAAATGTGGATTTGAACGTGAGAATCCTGGTGCTAAGTCTAGAATTCTATCTACCACTTCACACTGCTTTTGGAAATGTTTTGATTTGATGCAATGAGTAAATGGCTATTGATATCAAGAACAATAAAAATTTTGTAAATACTTTGAAGGAAGAATGGTGTATACATGCATTGATAAAGGTCTTATTTATGGTTTTATTGTGAAAGATGATTTTTTTGAAAAGAAAGAAGCAAGTATTTGTTAAGTGTCTACTGTGTGCCATGTAGTATGCTTGATGCTTTACAGGGATCATTTGATGTTTATAACAATCCTGGAAGGTAGGTGTAATTTTGTCCCCATTTTACAGTTGAGGAAACAGTTTAAGAAGGGTAAAGTGACTTGCCCAGGGTCATACAGCTAGTAAGTATCTGAGGTCAGGTTTGAATGTAGGTATTCCTTACTCCAGGCCCAAACCTCTTATCTATTGTACCACCTCGCTAGCTGATTGGGAGTATCCTTAGCTAGGACTTAGGGACTGATTATACAAATATGTCAATATGTTGCACACATTGTCTCTACTTCTTAAATATATGTTTGAAGCCTTTATCGTTTTTTGTTTTGAATCCTTGGCAGTTAGCACAGAGCCTTGTACTTAACAGGTCCCAAGTAATACTTTGATTGAATGACTGGAAAAGCAAACTGTGTGAAATTCATCTAGGGATGGTATGGTCATTTAAGTTCTGGGTTTGTAGGATCAACCCTTGGAAAGTTTATTATTTCCTCCTAAGACCAAGGTCTCCCATTGCATCCAGTGCTATCTCCAGTCATACTGATCAATATGTTGCCACTGGACCCAGATGGCTCTGAAGGAAAAAGTGAGGTTAGTGACTTTGCACAGCTTTCTCTCACTTAAATCCCATTCACTTGTAAGTCATGACATTTCTTTCTTGATGTCATGGTCTTCTGCAGGAAAGAAGTACAAACAACAATAATAATCACTATCATTCAAATACCAGCAAATAGGGGAACAGCAGTGCCAGAACTATGATTACCCCAGGCTTGGATAATGGAGAGAATAGGAAGATCATATGATCTAGTCATTAGAATATCATGAGGCTTAGAGATAAAAGGAATTCTAGGTCATCTTTTTGGCCTTCATTTTGTGGATGAGGCTGACTCTTCTTCCTTTCCCCCATGGAATTATAAAACAATGCTTTAGAAGAAGTGGAGTTCTGAAGGTATCTATACCTCATCCACTGATGGATAGATTATGAGTTGTTATGGCTAAAAAAAATCACCCCTGGGTGGATAGTCTTTTGGCAAAAGGTTTGTCCTTAAACAACAGTTACTGGGTTGTATACTTGAAGCTGGTGGGAGGTTATAGAGTTCTTCACTCCAGTGGCCTTTGAGAAAGCTCAGGGTCACCTGCATGCATTAATAAGACATCTGACCAAGACTTTAGTAAAGCCCCACTATGAAAATAATATGAATATTTAATAATCATTAATGACAACTATTTACATAAGACATTTAGGTCAACAGATGAAAAGCATTTTAAAAAGAAAATACAAACAATCAGGCACAGTTTAGTGGCTCACTAAATTCAAAACAATCACTGCTTACTTTAATTAACTCTGGCTTTTCATGCTAGACCTAAGATGAGACTTTGTCTAAAGTCCTAAGCCCGTGAGTAGCCAATGGGGAGCTATTGAAGTTTTTTGAGCAGGGAAGTGTTATGGTCAAAATGACACTTTGGGGGAGATTAATCTAGATGCTGCTTAGTCTTGAGCAAGTTTAAGCACTCTCTGGGGCAGGGCATAGGGGCTGTTTGATTGAAAATTGGAGGCAGAGTTAGCTATTGAACATAGCCAGGCTGACTAGAAGTGTGACAGAGCAAATTGGTTAGATAATGACATCCCACTGAGGAAACTGATTGGGTTAGGAATCTGGGTGAAGTGGAAGGGAAGGGTCCTTACCCGTATGGTCACTATTTCTTCCTCTAGTTTCTCCATGATACCTACCAATTGTTTCCTTGTCAAACCACACATTTCTGTTTTTGGAAGAGGAATCAGGTATCTTGTCAGCCACATAATTTAAATATGTTGGCAGTCCTCAGTACTTGATGGTGATGGATAAAGTTGCTCTATGCTCATCTAATTTGGAGAGTGATGAGAATGAGAAGCACTAAGGTCAGCAGGGAGATTGGCACAGAGTGCTGCTGATGGAGTCTGAGACTGTTAAATGATGTCCTTCCCAATTTGGGGCCTGGCAGCCCAATACAAAGAGCCTTCTATGGAACCTGCATCAGCATTTTTGGGGTCATGAGTTTTCTTTGTTGTTAAGAATACCGTGATCACTTGTCCTGTTCTATAAGGGATTGTTATGGTAACAACAATCATAGTAATTCACTTACAGATACAAAGTGCTCTGATCATGGGATCCCAGATGAAGAGCTAGAAGGAATCTGAGAGCTCTTCTAATTTAACCCCCATCATTTTACAGATGAGGAAATTAAGGGCCAGGAAGATTCAATGATTTGCTCAAAGATACTCATGTAATAAGTATCAGGTCCTCTGACTTGAGAGCCATTGTTCTTTACCAGAATTGTATGTGTGTGTGTGTGTGTGTGTGTGTGTGTGCAATAGACAGACAGAGACAGAGAGAAACAGAGAAGTAGAGAGGAGAGACAGAAAGAGAGACCTGAGAGCCAATATTCTTTACCAGAATCCCATGTAAGAGCAGGAGAGAGACCAACAGAGAGAGAGAGAGAGAGAGAGAGAGAGAGAGAGAGAGAGAGAGAGAGAGAGAGAGAGAAAGAGAAATAGGTACAGAGAGAGACAGAGACAGAGATAGAGATAGAAAGACAGAGACAGAGACACAGACAGAGACTGAGACACACACACATACACACACAGAGAAAGACTCATAGAGAGACAAAGACAGACACACAGAGACACACACAGACAGAAACACAGAGACACATAGATTTGCAACGTGCTTTATGTAGATCACCTCATTTTTTTCCTATCAGTAACCTTGTGAGGTAGGTGCGATTATTGTCCTTGGTTTACAGATGAGGAAACTAAGGCTCAAAGAGATTAAATTATTTTTCTTGAGTCCCACTGTTAGTAAGGGTCTGATAAGGGATTCAAATATGCAGCCTCTGGATTCCAGATTCAGCACTCTATCCACTATCCCAAAGTCTATTTAAAAAACAATTTAACATTGAAGTCTTGATGCAGCTATGAGAAGTATAAAGATTTGGAGATCACATAGAAAAAATTCTAGTATCTAGGATCCACTTCCACTGCATCTTTGGGCTAATCTCACCTTATTGATATGCTAAAAATAGTCTTGCAGAAACAGGTTTTTCTCTCACTAGAGTCTTCCTAGAATGGTTCCTAAGGGTATATGTACTATGGGATCATTTTATGGGTAAATCCAAGTTTTACTAAGTTTCTCTGATATTTGGGTAACCATTCCTCCAGCCCTATATGGGTGGTGACCAAAAAGAATCTGCTCATACTAAATTCTTATCTTCTATGTAGATATTAAAACAAGGAGTCAGCCTGTGGTACTGTGATAGAAAAGTTTATTGCTCATTCATTGGTCATTACTAAATGGTTAGTGGAATAAAAAAGACAGAAAGAAATCTCAGAAGTCTTTATCGTCCTCCATATTCTAGCCAGTAAATGTCACTAAAGACTGTGTTTGGTTTTAAACCGTAGTGATAATTGACCTCTTTTGGCAGTTTTTTTTTCCAGTTTGGAAAGGTTTCTTCTGCCAATTCAATTCATTCTGTGTCACCAGCTGGCCCTCTTCTGCCAGTCTCTAGCAATGACATCATGGTCATTATCAATATCTTAAGCATGTGACATTGTGCTGGGAGGGTTACAAAGCAAATTAAATAGATGAGATCTCACTGCACTGGGCTTCTATGTGGCAGAGTGGAGAAGAATACAGGTGATAGCATTCAGAAGACCTGGGTTTGAGTCCCTAATTTTGATGATTTTGGACAAGTCAGTTATATCTTAGTTCACTCCTCCATAAAGGGAGGTAGTTGTATTTCTTTGGACTCTATTTTGAGTTTATTTTGGACCTTTGGGTATTAATTTATATTTCAGTAAAAGAAATGACTATTAAGCAAAGTACTGAGTTTTTAAATTAAATTTTTGAACAAATATCTGATTATTTACAAAATGAACAAAATGATATTTGTTAATGTGACATGGTATACACAGTAGTTTGGAGTTAGAATGGTCGTGGTTTACATCTTGCCTACACCACTTTGCTATCTGGTTGATCTTGTGTGTTTTGCTTGCTCTCTAGTCATATAGCTCCCAAAAACTTATTTCCTAAATCATAGATGGATTAATAGCAGTGTTCATTGATGGGATTCTCCATACTGAGAAAAGTCATAGATTATTGAGATATCCAATATACAATATTTTTTGTTATTGCAAAAATAAAACAATAACAAAATCAACAACCAAAACAAAATAGAGAGGTACCATGGTGTAAAAGATTAAGAACTAGCCTTGAAGTAAGGAAGACATGAGTTCAAGTTTCATCTCTGGTTATGTGATCCTAGGCAAATTACTTAACTCTCAAAATCCTAATTTACTTAGCTGTAGGTCTACTAATGATCTACATTGATAAAGGGAGTTTCTCCACCAGGGAGATTCCCTACAACAATAAAATCACATAGACTAGATCCAAAAAGAAAAAAAAAACTTGAGGTAAAGATATCTGCATATATATGTATATATACACACATATGTATACACAGACATATATGTAGGTCTATTTCTATATATGTGTGTTCAAATATATATACATACATACTTTTCTTGGTGGAGTATGTCCATGTGTTTGACTTCATCAATAAGAAAGGTTTCCTGCTATGGAAATTTTTTTCAATCAATGTAGATTATAGAAGATAATTTGTAATACATAGTTTTAGAGAGTTGTCTGGGGCAATTAAAGACTAAGTTACTTGGAGCAGAAATGGAACCCAGATTTTTCTCCCTTAAAAGCCTCTCCCCATAGATCAAACCGCCTTTCCAGGTTATATAGTCAGTCTTAAATAAAGATAAATTAAGACAGCACTAACAGTTACTCACATTTAAATCAAGCTTTATAGCAGTGTTTATAGCAGAATTTATTAATTCCATCCTCACAATGATTCTGTAAGGTAGAGACAGTACAGGGACCATTATTCTAATTTTATAGATGGGAAAACTAAGTAAGGTGATTTGCTCAAGTTCACACCATCAGAGTTGGGATTCAAAGCCATTGTGGGTTTGGTGCCAAGGTCACAGCCCTTTATATCAAAATGCCCATTAGGGAGATTAACAACAACAACAACAAGAAGCTCTCCCTTTCTAGCCAAAACTTGCTATTAGTTACATTAATTTAGAAGGCATTCCTTTCTGATGCTCTTACTTCACCTTCCATAAGCCTCAGAACATGAAAAATGTAAAAGTAATTGATGAGAATTTACAGAGAGATCAAGATTTCCTGAAATTCTGGAGAGCTCCTCATCAATAACATGCCTATTTATCCACTAGGTGTCACTGTTGCTATGCTTTTTCTGAATAAAGCATTCAGCATTATCTGGTTTAACTTAAGCTTGAACTTCCATCTTTGATCTTCAAGAGTAGAGCCTTCTTTGAGAATATCAACCATTTTGTTGTCTTCATCAGAGGGACTCTGTTTGGGGATAGCCAGTCAAGAATTTTTGGGATTGCCATTTGAGTGGGAGAACCTTCTACCCTCCACTCATTAGGTGGTAGCAGTTATTTTTCAGAGTTTTAATAATAAAAGAAATCTTAAAGGAATTTGCTCTTACCCAGCTCATATAAGAGAGGCTTATTTTCATAAAATTTTCTATTTTCACTGTAGAATAAAAAATCTTAAATGAAAATAATCTCATTAAAAAAGAATTGTTGGTTTAACATACCAGAAAAGAATCAAACCTAGAAAAATAATGTATTAAAAGGGGTTTTGTCCTTATTTCTCTCCCTCTTTCACCCCCACCTTCCCATATATATATCCTACACAGTGTAGAGCATCTGAATAATATATCTTCTGTGGCCTCAGCAGGTCACTAGACTGCGCTTCTGAGCACTATAATTTAATGGTTAATGGTGTTTTTCAGTTCAATCTAAAAAAACAAAACACATACTATTATAAGGCAATATTGTGTAATCAGTAGCAAGTTAGCCTTAAGTCATGAAAATATGAGTTCAATTCCTGCCTTAGACACTTAAACTCTTTTGGCCTTGATTGTATATGGGGATATTAATAGCATTTACCTCTCAGAGCTGTTGTGAGAGTGAGATGAAATAATATATGTACCTAATTTTGCAAATCATGAAGTGCTACATAATTGCTTGCTATTAGTATTTATTTTTATAGATTTAATTATTCATAAAGGTTGTTTTTCAGTTGTTTCCAGTCTTGTTAAACTCTTTGTGATCTCATTTAGGGTTTTGTTGGGAAAGATCCTAGAGATCTCCAGCTAATTTTACAGATGAGGAAACAGTCAAATAGGATTAAGACATTTGTCCAGGATCATACAACTAGAGTCTGGGGCCAAATTTGAATTTAGGAATATGAATCTCCCTGACTTCAGGCTTGGCACTCTTCTTAACCATGTCAGCTAGCTATTATTTTAATAATTGTGTACATTATAAAATTGATGGAAAAATAAAAATTTCAAAGGATTATTTAAAGATGATATAATATTTTATTCTAGAATTAATAGGAAAACACTGGCATTTCTGGACTAGGGAATGATATTATCTAACCCATGCTTTAGGAAATTCACTTTGGCAGTGGTTTGGAGGATAGATGGAAAAAAGAGAGGCATTAAGCAGTGAGACCCAATAAGACTTCATTGTAATAGTCTAGGTGAGAAGTTATGAAGGCCTGAATTGGAGTTTTTATATTTGTATGGCTATTTGTATAGTGAGGAGGGATTAGATTCAAATGATATTATGGAGGCAGAAATGACAAGGTTTGGGAATTGATTATTTATGTGGGAAGAGGAAAATTGAGTTGTCATGGATAATGGTCTAGATTGAAAACCTGGGTAATTAGAGGGAGAGTGTTGTCCTCCACAAAATAGGGATGTTTGAAAGAGGGCTATGTTTGGAAGGCCAGATAATGTAATCACAATCCAGCCATGCTTGCTCATTCTGCACCATTCTTTCTCACTGAAAATGAAAAGTGAGGAGGTAAGTTATTCATTGACTACTGCCTTGGAGTATAGAATCTGCTACTGTAATGATGGTAGAGACAATTCGGAGGGGAAAGTCAGTAGTTTTGCTTGCTGCAGCTATTATGGATCTGTAGGATGATTAGGTCCTGGAGGGATCCATGCCAAAGGGTAAGGAAGGTAAACAGTAGGAGGATATAGAGAGGAGTAATTTTGAAGATTGTTGTATAGGAAAGATGAGAGAAGAAAGATGAGTTACAATGTATCTTTTCACTCTTCTGTTGATTGATCCACATACTCACAGACCCCTGGGATTTATTCCATTTAACACCAAAAGGCTCTGCTCTCATTTTGGTAAACTTAGCTATAGGTAATGGGTTGTTTCAGAAGGTTTCCAAGCAGATAAGGGACGTGGCTATAGGTATACATTATTAGTAAGATTATTTTGGCAACTTTGACCAGAAGGAATTGCAGGGGCAGGGAAGATTAGACACAGTAAGGCTAGTTTGGAAGCTATAATAGGTCACCAAAAGATGATGAGGGCCTGAGTGAGCATGGAAGCACCAGGAATAGAAAAAAGGACACACAAGAGCTGTTATGGATTTAGGACTGTCAGGACTTGGCAATTAATTAAATGTAGGGGATGAGGGAGGAAAGGCTCAAAAACCATCGATGTTTTGAACTTAGCAACTGGGAAGATGTTGGTACTGTCGATAGATATAGGAATGTTATGCATATAGACACATTTTTTGGAGAAAGATAATACAGACATGTTGAATTTTTAGATGTTGTGACAACTCAGTGGAGAGGTCCAGTGATTGGATCTGTGAGAAAAGGAAATGTGAGGAAAAAATGACCAAGCTAGACCCCAAAGAAAAATAATGGATAACATTTATATGATACTTTAAGATTTGCAAAGCCATAATATTGATCCTCACAACAACCTTATGAAGGAGGTGCTATTATTATACTTATTTACATTAGACTGTAAATTCTTCTATTAAACTAAGTTTCTTGGGGGCAGTGACTATTTCTTGCCTCTTTTTTGTATACTCAATGCTTAGCATGGTACTTGGCATATAGTAGACCTTTAATAAGTATTGATTGGTAATAGAAGAAGAAACTGAGTTTCAGTTTAAGAGATTAAATTTTTCCAGTCACATAACAAGTAAATATCTTGGGCAGAATTCAAACTGAGGTTTTCTTGACTCCAAGTGTAGCACTCAATCCTCTAAAGCATTAAGCTAGCCATCTTACTGTCTTTTTTTTTTTTTTTTTTTGTTCGTTTGTTCGTTTTGTTTTTGTTTTTATTGGAGGTGGAGGACAAAAGGGAATGGAATACTGCATATAGCTTTAGGATGTTATTTTTGCTGAAAAAGTTTTAATAGTTTTTTCTTTATTTTAAAGAATGGCTTTCTGGGAGGACAGTGAGGGATATATTTTAAAATTAATTTATATAAAAGAAAAAATACTAAGCTTTTTTTTTTTTTTTTAAAGAAAAGAGATTTGGGATACAGGAGAGTATAACATTGAAATAGATATAATAGAGGGAGATCAGGGAACATGAAACCTAGCCCATTGCTTAGAACAAAACTTCTTAAACAGTAGGTCATGACCCCATTATGGAATTGTGTAGTTGAATGTGGGAGTGATAAAAATTTTGGCAACAGTAAAATATAAAAAATATTCTGCTAAGTTTTAATTCTTTATGTAAAAATAAATAAGCACCCTATCTTATTAGTATGCAATTTTCTTTTTGTCTTTAATAAATGCTCATATTATATGTATGACTAAATATTGTTTTAAAATAAATTTCTTTATGACATTATCAGTAAATGTTTGTATTCCTATTTTATATGCCTGCATACTTGGGATCACATAAAAATTTCTTAGGGGAAAAGGGTTGCTAGTAGAAAATATTTAAGAAGTCTTAGAGGATAGGAGTGTCTAACTCCATGGTATCTGCCCATTACTATAAAGGTCTATACCTTGTAATCTTATCAATTAGGGGGCTCCTGAAATTAACACAAGATTCTCCAGATTATCCTAATTAGAGATCACTAGAGGAGTCAAAGTGGTAAAGGGAAGGAAATAGAGCCAAAATATGATAGAAAAATAGGAGCATATCCTTATTTTTCTCCCATTCTAGAACCACCTCAGTCTTTTCCAAATCTATGATTTTGTGATCCATTGTCACCACCTTTCTCTTTTCTCTCTTCCTGACTCTCTAAATTCTTCCTTTCAAATAGATTTCAAGATCTTAATACACCTTGTAATCTTTGCCCATCCCCTCAGGCACACCATCAATTTAAGCTTTTTCCATGGCCTGTTCTAGATCCCATCTATCTCATGTCTCACCTCCACTTGGTGAGATGATTGTTTCCTTGTCACATAGTAAGGGAATGAGGATATGTGAGAACCTTCTTATTTCTAACTGAAATAAAAATATTTGAATTACAAAATCCATGATCTGAGAGTTAATTTAGTGGTAATCTAGTTCAACTACTTCAGAGGAAATTGAGAGTGAGAAAAATCAAACAACTTAATTAAGGTCTCATGAAAAATGGCATAACTGGAACAAGTACTAGGTTTATGGGATTGCTTTATCATCACTCTAGTGCACTACCCATTTTACCACCTTGTTCTATATTAATGATGTTTTGAGGGTTGGGTTTTTTTTTGTCTTGGCTATGTCCTTCAATTTCAACAGATATATAAGGGACATATTCAATACAGAACAATATTCTAGAATCTGGGGAGGGTAACATTGCCAGGGTAAGTTAAATAAAATAATCATGGTCAGAGATCTAGAACTGAGAGGAATTTCAGTGGTCATATATGTTAGTCTTCTCAGAAGAGGACTGTGAGCTGTAGATATTCAAAGTGATTTACCTAATGTCACACAGATGTAAGTGGCAGAATGAGGAATCCATGTCAGGTCTCCTTGCTTGGAATACAGGGCTTTTCCCACCATATTATGTCTTCCCTTTTTCAAATTTAAATTCAAGGTCAGGATACATTTATTAAATGCTTCTTGGGAGTAGAACATTTTTTAAGTTCTGAGTGAGATATAAAATTCTGATAAAGTATAATCTTAGCTCTTTGTGCAGCTATATAAAGAAATGACATGTAGGTTTAGATTTAGGTTTTGATCAGGTTCTCACTCCTACCCCAAATGACATAACTTTGCATCCTTCTGGACTGGATAATTCCATTGTTAATATTCTTCTTAAAATGTGTGTGTTAAACTGAACCCAACACTATAGATAGGATCTGAACAGAGCAAAGCACTATAGGACCATCCTCTCATTTAATTTATACTTCTATTAACCTAGCCTGATAATGAATTAGGTTTTTTGTTTTTTTATTTCCCCCATCATACTACTAGCTTAGAGTTAAAGTCCACTAAAATCCTTAGTATCTTTTTACATTACCTATTGTTAAGCCCAGGTCTATTTCTTCTATTTGTGTGGTTGATTTTTTAGAGGATAAGAGCAAAAAGCTTTAAATTCATTTCTATTAAGTTTTGTCCCATTAGTAATGGCTCAATATTGGACCCTTTTGCAATCTTCTTAGATCCAAAGCTTTTTGAGTGATGGACAGTAAAAGTCAGGCAGAGATTGCATTGATTCATATTCTTCTTTCCAAATAATGTGACACACTACACGTTTTTCCTCTAAGGCTGTTGGACAGAGAACAGATTAATTAGGTTCTATCATTGGTGAGCTTCCAGAGAAGGGCTATTGTGTTGGTGAAGGGGCATGAGATAATCAAAATAGCTTACATTTATTTAGTTCTAACCTCATGCCAGATAATGCTGAATGCTTTAGAACAATTATCTTATTTGATCCTCATAATAGTCTTGTAAAGTAAGTACAATTACCTTTTATAGATAAGAAAACTGAGTTTAGCAGTTAGATAATTTATCTAATATCACATAACTAGTAAGGTTCTGAGACTAGATTTGAATTCAGGTCTTCCTAACTTCAGTCCTAGTTTCATCAACTATGTCATCTAAATTTCTTCATATTCTGCATGAGAATCAATTGGTGGATCTGAGAAAATTTTGCAAATGGAATAAATGATTTAAGACAATGTGATGGAAGCCATGATAGCTATTTTCAAGTATCTGGAGAGCTTGAATATGAAAGTGGGTGGGCTTTATTCTGTCTAGTTTCAGAAGGCAGATACAGAGTCGGTGATTGGATACTATAAAGATGAAGATTAAGTTTTGGTGCAAGGAAAACCTTCCTTATATTTAGTCATATTCAGAAATTGAATGGACTAACTTTAAATGACATGGGTTCTTTTTCCTTGCAGGTCTGTAGGCAGAAGTTGTATGACCATTTGTCCTTTAAAGGAAGGAAGAATTGAAGAATAAAGATCTAAAAAGAAGAACTCAAGGAGAAAATACTTGTCAAGGAAAGGTAAATAACATGAATTAATAAAACAATCAAGAGAAGAAAAAAGAAATAAGGTTAAGTTGTTAAGTTGTTGAGACGTGACAAAAAGTATTGTTAAAAAAGTCATCAGATTAATGAAATCCAGAAAAATACACAGAAGAAAGATTTCACAAGGGTACATGTTAACCAACAGGATGGTTTTTTACAATTTGACCCTTTTATACTTATGAATATACTCTTTTTTCCTCAATAGTATTTTATTTTTCCAAATACATGTAAAGATAATTTTCAACATTCATTTTTGTGTCCTTCCTGTTTAATCTCTCCCCTCTCCAAGACAGCAAACATTCTGATATAGGTTATACATGTGCAATCCCTTTAAACACATTTCCATATTTATATTATTTTGGGTCTGTATTACTAAGAAGAACTCAGTCTATTATAGTTGATCATCACTTAATCTTATTGTAACCATGTTCAATGTTTGCCTGATTCTGCTTATTTCACTCAGCATTAGTTCATGTAAATCTTTTTAGTTTTCTGAAACCAGCCTGCTCATCATTTCTTATGAAAAAAAATTCCTTAATCTATACATAATTTATAGAAATTTTAATTGATTGACATAATTCAATTTAATTCTTCCAAACAAAAAATACAAAAGATTTTTGCTCATCTGAGTCTAAAGTCTAAAATTATTCTTTTTTTTTTTCTGAGACAATTGGGATTAAGTGACTTAACACTTAAGTCACATAGCTAGGAAGTGTTAAGTGTCTGAGGTCAGATTAGAACTCAGGTCCTCTTGATTTCAGGGCTGGTGCTTTATCCATTGCACCACCTAGCTGCCCCAAGTTAATTTATTTTTTTTTTTTTATTTAATAGCCTTTTATTTACAGGTTATATGTATGGGTAATTTTTAAGCATTGAACGCCAAACCTCTTTGTTCCAATTTTTCCTTTTTCCCCCTCCTGCAATGGAAGATGACCAGTAGATGTTAAATATATTAAAATATAAATTAGATAATATAATAAATACAAACTGTTATTTTTGTACAAAAAGAATGACTCTGTATTGTTGATTTATTCTTAAGAAAACAATGAATTTATTTATTAGTTAATGAAAATAAAATAAATTTAATAAGATGATTGGGTTTTTGCAACAGTAAGCAGCTTGAGGTCATTGAAAGTACCACAATTCCTTTTTTTTTTTAATTTAATAGCCTTTATTTAAGGATATACATGGGTAATTTAAATTAAAACCAAACCTCTTGTTTTAATTTTTCACCTCTTACCCCCCCTCCCTAGATGGCAGGATACCAGTAGATGTTAAATATATTAAAATATAAATTAGAAAAAATAAGTATACATGACAAAAAGTTATTTTGCTGTACAAAAAGAATCAGACTCTGAAATATTGTACAATTATTGTGAAGGAAATCAAAATGCAGGGTGCATAAAATAGGGAGGGAATTCAATGTAATGGTTTTTAGTCATCTCCCCAGAGTTCTTTTTCTGGGAATAGCTGTTCGTTCATTACTGCTCCATTGAATGATTTGGTTGATCTGTTGTGAGGATGGCCTGGTCCATCAGAACTGGTATAATAGTATTGTTGTTGAAGTATATAATGATCTCCTGGTCCTGCTATTTCACTCAGCATCAGTTCATGTAAGTCCTTCCATTTGAAATTATCCTTTGGGCTTTCTTAAGAACAGTAATATTCCATAATATTCAATACCACAATTTATTCAGCCATTCTCCAACTGATGGAATCCATTCAGTTTCCAGTTTTTAGCCACTACTAAAAGGGTTGCCACAAACATTCGTGCAGACAGGTCCCTTTGCCTTCTTTTTATAATTCTTTGGGAATAATCCAAGTAACACTTTGCTGGCAAAGGGTAAAGTTTGATAACTTTTTGAGCATAGTTCCAAATACTCTCCAAAATGGTTGGTTTTCCAAACCACCAACAATGATCAATGTCCCATTTTCCCCGGATCCCTCCAACAATCATCAATTTTTCCCTTATCTTAGCCAATCTGAAGGTGTGTAGTGGTATCTTAGAGTTGTCTTAATTTGCATTTCTCTGATTAATAATGATTTTGGAGCATCTTTTCATATGATAGAAATAGTTTCCAATTTCTTCATCTGAGAATTGTCTGTTCAATTTTACATTTTTCAATAGAATGGTTATTTTTATAAATTAGAGTTAATTCTCTATATATTTTGGAAATGAGGCCTTTATCAGAACCTTTGACTGTAAAAACATTTTCAGGTGGGGCCTTTTCAAAACCATTGTGATAAATAGTTTGAGAAGGGCTGGAGAGTAAGTAATGCTTCTTTGTGCTATAGTACCTCAAAAGAAACATATCAAAACAAATCAGAAATCCCAATGTCCCACATGAGATCAAATGGAAAAGCAAAAACAAAAACACATAGAAATGCATCTGTTCAGATGATATACTATGAATGAGTATGAAAGAGACTGAAGAGATGAATACTTTTTGATATATCCTAAAAATATTGTCAATTATTACAGGAATTTGCTTAAGTTTTCTCCAATCTTATAAGAACGAAATCTTAGTAAATTTTCAGTGTGAGCATTTACCTTTCTGAATTTGATAAATATCACAAATCAGGTTTTGATGAATTGTTTTGTTGATTTTCCTGACTTAAAGTGATGGAGAATGTGAATAATGCAGATTAAATTTACAAGGAAGTCAAGGCATACATTATTGTTTTTAAGGGGAAGCAGGTTGCTAAATACTTACCAGAATGCTACTGGTTAGGGGCAAGATAAGATTATGCTTTTTATTATCAACAATGTCCTCAGGTTTGAGTAACCTAACACATTTTCAAGAGAAATTCAGAGCAATAAGAAATAATTTCTTTGATGAGTTGAAATAAGCTGAAATAAGAAAAAGGGAAAAGCTGAAGAATCTGAAAGTATTGAAAATTTTTACCTAAAACAAAATCTAGAATGAAGAAATGAAGCATTTTTAAAAAAGCATTTATTATGTGGCACTTGAGGATATAATTAGGAAAGTAATATGTATTTACCAACAGTAAAATGAACGGAAAAATAATGTCAATGTCTTGAATTATTTTGAAAAGAAGATAGAAAAACTTAGAATGGAATTTCAAAGAGCCCCTTTGGAGTGTTGTTAGCATTAATCCAACTAACAGATCAAAACAGAATAATTAAAAATGTTCCTATTTAGTATGGGGAAGTTAGGTGATAAAGTGAATTGAGCACTGGTTTTGGAATCAGAAAGACTCATTTTTTTGTATTCAAATCTGGCCTCACACACGTATTTGCTATGTGATCCTGAGCAAGTCATTTAATCTGTCTCAGTTCCTTATCTGTAAAATGAGATGGAGGAGGTAGCAAACAACTCCAATATTTTTGCCCAGAAGATCACAAATGACATTATAAAGAGTTGGTTACAATTGAAATGATTGAGCAACAACACTATAAGAAGATAAAACACATTTTCTCAACAATATTTAACTTAGGGCAAAATATTGTTAGACTTGCACACATTAAGAGATGCTTTAGCCATTGCCATAGTAAGATCAATGGAAGGAAAGATGAGTGCTCCTAAGGATAGTAGGCAAACAGCATCATGACAGAAGTGACTTGAATCACTGAATCCTTGCAGAAGATGTTGAAAGATTATAATACCTATGTTATATATGTCATATATACATATGTACTCATTGAAACTCTTGAATGTTTTATATCTCTCATTTAAAGATAATAAAAAAGAAACGTGTAGACCTAAATATAAAAAATAAAAGTACAATAGAAATTCTTGCTACTCTTAATCAACATTGAAAGTAAACTCCCACAGGTCAAAGAAACATAAGGATTCAAAGAGCACAAAGTAGAGAAAAAGCAATTCAACATTAATAAAAAAATTAATACTCTAGAGGCTTGAAAAGCAAAGATATAAGAATAGGGGTAATATTCAAAATTATTCAAAAAGAGGAGGTAGAATGTTTCTGGAAAAATTTTTAAAACAAATTCACCTAAGATATAAGCTGTATCACATGCAAAATGGAAATATTCCATACTATTAACATGATGAATGACAGTATGGTTATAGGAAGGAATGTGATTGAAATTAAAACCTAGAAAGCAAAAGGAATTTAATAAAATAAAATAAAATAATAGTATTGATTGAAATGTTTCAAGGTGGTAAATGAATTAGTAGTAAAGATTGGCAAGTTTTCTCTTTCTGTGTAGGAAAGAGAGAGAAAGAAAGAGAAAGAAAAAGAAAGAGAAAGAAAGAAAGTGATGCTTTTGGACAAGTGCTACTTGCCGTAATTGATTATTGCAAAACTTTGACTTGGGTCATACAGATCCAAGTACAATGAGAATGCTAGAATATGTTCATAAAGAAATTATTTTCTACTTAAAATTGCCTCCAATACAATAACATCATGGATAACTGATGTAAAATATGGACTCTTTCAGGGAAACAATTTAAACCCACTATAGGTCTGCCTAGCCTTAAATCTATTATCATCATTTATGAATAAAATTGAGTATATGGTTTTCAAATCAAAGAGAAAATTATACTAAAACATCATATCAATCACTTGATGCATGCAGATGAACCAATTTATATAGCTCCATTGGGGGGGGGGAACATGTTAAAAGTGGAATTTATCCTCTAGAAACTCTCCAATTTGATGTCAAATTGTCATTTGAACTCATTAAGTGTAAAATTCTTAATGTGTTTTAAAGAAAAAAATATAGACTGAAGACTTTGAACTTAAATCCAGAAGTTTAAGTTTAACCAATGAGTGAGACAATATTTACAAATACCTTGGTCTTCTCCAGCTAAGGAACATCAAGCATAAGAAGAAAGTTGAGGCTATATATATGTAAAAATTCTCATAAAAACAAAAGTAAAGGCTAAGGGTATTGGTGGGTGTATACCAATGAATTTATAAAATGTAATCAAAAGTACTTTATCTCTAGATGAACATTAGGGAATGGCTAAGATGCAAGGACAAAATTAAAAAGTGCTTCATGGGCAATATCAACATGAATTTAATCAATAATATGTCAACAAAGAAGTGCTGAGCAAATATCTGGGTCATGCAGATTGTTTATAGAAATGGAATGTTTTATGATAGCAATGTAAGATTGGGTAATTGCTATTAGAAATTGCCAAAAAGAGCTTAGATTTACTGATTGATGTAGATTATATAATGGGGTGGTAAAAATGGCAATGTATCATGATTTGTAGATTTTGAAATTTAGCATCTACCCACTATTTGGAAAAAACACACAATCAGGTAGCTAGAATCATATACCAAAAGCTCATTATTTTTTTTATAAACTAACATGATAAATCACCTTACTATTAAAACTTTACAACATAATTAAGAGTTCAGCAAATAAACTACCATAATTGGAACATCATTTAAAGATAAGCACACTAATGCATTATTGGTAGAGGTGTGAATTGGTTCAGCTATTTTGAAAAGCAATTTGGAACTATGCCCCAAAAGTCTCTTTGATACTACTAGTTGGCAAAAACTTCAGAGAGATCAAAGAAAGAGGAAAAGACCAATATCTATCAAAATATTTATAGTAGCTCTTTTTATAGTAGCAAAAATCCCTGGAAACTAAAGAAAAAGACCAATATGTGGAAAAAATATTATAGCATTTCTTTTTATAGTAGTGAAAGAACCAAAAACCAAAAACCCTAAATCAAACCGGGAAACTAAAGGAATGCCTATTTATTGAAGATTGACTAAACAAATTGTGGTATATGAATATAATAGAATATTATTGTGCCATAGGAAATGATGAAATGGATAATTTCAGTGGAAACTAACATTTATGAACTGATGTAGAGCCAAGTCAGCAGAATTAGGAAAACAATTTATGCATTGACAACATTATAAAGAAAAACAGTATTGAAAGTCTTTAAAACCCAGATTAATGTAACAACAAACCATGATTCCAGAAGCCTGAAGAGGACTTAATATGCAGAATGAGATAAGCATTTTTGCACATGGCTAATGTGGGAGTTTATTCTGATTAACTTTTCTTATGCATTATCTAGATTTTATTTTTTATTGTTTAAGGATGGGGAATGGTATGGTAAAATACTTATTAAATGCAAAAATAATAAAATTAAATTAAAAAAAGAAAGTGCAACATAACATTTTAGATAAAGCACTGGTTCAGATATGAGACCCAGGTTTTAATCCTGGCCCTAATAAAAGTAAATATTTTCAGGCCTCAACTTCTTCATTTGTAAAATGAAGCAAATGACTAAAATTCCATGATTCTCAATGCTTATTTATAATTATGTGTTGGAATCTTTACAAAGTGTTATGCCATTGGAGTTGATTTGATCTTAGAAAGAGATATTTTGGGCCAGAACTTGAAACAAGGTACTAGGTGGAACTGATAGAAACAATGCTTGTGTTCACACCTCTAGAGAGCTCATAAGTATCTAAGTACTCAATGGAGTTCACACGTTTGGGAGGATGCAGGGCTTAGTAGGGCTTAGTCCGAATTCACACCTCCCTTAGGGCCAGAGAGCACTCTGGGAGATAACCCAGAATCCCACTCCCTCCAGAAGGTGGAGTTTACCTTTGGGAGATCACATATATAGGGAGCTTTTGAAGCTTGAGCTTTGTTCTTCTTGTGGGACTGACTGGAGTTAGTTACTTAAGGAGTTACTAGAAACTCTGGGAGCTCAAGAGAGATTTACTTGGAGTAGGAGAGAGCTCTTGGAACCCACAATCCCTATCTTTGAGGCAAGAGATTCATTGCATCTTCTACCTTGGTGCTGGCTGGAGGCTGAAGAAAGCAGAGGCAGAAGCCAAGGCCAAAGCTGCAAGATCTCTTGGAACCAAGCAGAGAGATAGGCCTTAACTAACTGGGCTAATTTGGAAGGAGAAATAAATGTTTACACTTTTATCAGCTGGCTGCGATTTTGGAGTAATTATTCAATTGTAACTGAAACTAAGGCTGTCTCCAGAAAACCTTCATAATTATGCACATATAATAATACATAAAATTTACAAAGCACTTTTTCCTACTGTCTCATTCAACATTTGCCCAAACACATTTAACAAAGATCTATTGTGCATCTACTATGTGCTCAATTAATATTTGCTGAATAGCAGCCCTCTAGAACATACTGAGTTGAAAATAGTCATTGCTCTCATAGAACTTAATAGGGGGGAGATGTGACATGTCCATGGATAACTGAAATAAGTCTGAAGAATTCTTAAAAGCTATATACAAAACTAAATTGTTTTTGTATGTATTTGTGAAAGGACTGTAAGTTAGATTTATCTTCTCAAGGAAATTAATGCAAATTAAGCAACCATTGGTTTTCCATTTATCCTTTTCTTACAATTTTTTTTTCACAGAATTGCAGTAGAACTTTGTTAAAATGCCTTTTGTCATATTATGGTAGCAGGACTACATAATAATCTTGTCCTAGATCAGTAATTTTCCAGTTGGTGAATGTTTCTAAGATGCTCTGTCTGTCTCTCTTTCTCTGTCTTTGTCTCTCTGGTTCTCTCCCTTTCTCTCCTACTCTACATACCTTCTACTTTGTCTAAATCTCCAACTCTCTTGTTCTATACTTCTCCCATGAGCCATTTTGATTAGCTCTGTTGCCACTGCCCAAGATGGGAAACCTTTACTGCAGGTATGATGCAAAACCAAAACAAAACAAATAAACAATAAAAAAGTCCAAGATGGAGTGGGGGGGGGGGCATGGAGCCAAGTTGGTGGAGTAAAGGCAGGAACTTGCCCAATCTCTCCCCCAATCTACTCCAAATTTCTTTAAATAATGACTCTAAACAAATTTTAGAGCATCTGAACATCCCCCAAAGATGGAGTAGAACATTTTCCAGAAGAAGGCTACTTATAAGCTTGGCAGGAAATGTCTGTGACACCAGAAAGATAGTCCAGCATTCAGTTCTGATGCAAGGAGAGCCAGCACAGTCCCTGACTCAGTCCCAGCCCTGACCCACTCTGAATCAGTGCCAGTACTGGTGGTTTCCAGATCTCTCAGTTCATTAACACCAAAGAGGCCCTAGAAGATCAACAGAAAAGGTCTGTGGAACCAGAGAGGGACTCCAGGAAACAATCCTAGTATAGGACTGGCCCTGGCCCTGGCTTCAGCCCAGACCCCTGTGTCCAAGAGACAGGATCTCTGAATCAGCAGCAGAGGTGGAGGCTTCTGGACCTCTCAGCCTCTGGACACCAGGGAGGACTCAGAAGATCAGCAGAGAGGGTCTGTGGCAACAGGGTGGGAATCTGATGTGTAGTTCCAATGCAAGCCTGGTCAATGGAGCTCTAGTCCTGGCCAGCACCCTAGATCTTACCACTACAGTGGTACAGGAGACTCCTAACAGCTCCAGGGCATAAAAGAATACTTGTGGTCAGATTCCTAGAAGGATTTCTAAAAACAGCTGTACAAAACCCCTGAAACCTAATGTACCCTCCACCCCAGAAACAGAACCCTACTTTAAGAGTTAAAGCCAATTAATAGTCTAGAAACAGGGCCAGGAAATCATTATATACTTCAACAACAATACTATATGATGACCAATTCTGATGGACCTGGCCATCTTCAGCAATGAAATGAACCAAATCAGTTCCAATGGAGCAGTAATAAACGGAACCAGCTATGCCCAGGGAAAGAACTTTGGGAGATGACTAAGAACCATTACATTGAATTCCCAATCCCTATATTTTTGCCTGCCTGCATTTTTGATTTCCTTCACAGGCTAATTGTATAATATTTCAGAGTCTGATTCTTTTTGTACAGCAAAATAATGGTTTGGTCATGCATACTTATTTTGTATTTAATTTATACTTTAATATATTTAACATGTATTGGTCATCCTGCCATCTAGGGGAGGGGGTGGGGGGAAGGAGGGGAAAAATTGGAACAAAAAGTTTGGCAATTGTCAATGCTGTAAAATTATCCATGCATATAACTTGTAAATAAAAAGCTATTAAAAATAGGCTAGGAAAATGAGCAGACAAAAATAATGTTTCTGACCATTGAAAGTTATTGTGATGACAAGAAAGATCAAAACTCAAATCAGAAGATGATAACAAAATCAAAGCTTCTATATCCAAAGCCTCTAAGAAAAATAAGAATTGAGCTCAGGCCATAAAAGAGCTCAAAAGGGACTTTGAAGATCAAGTAAAAGAGTTAGAGGAAAAAAATATGGAAAAAATAGAAAGAGGTGCAAAAGGAAATACAAAAAGCTAATGAGAAGAATGCCTTAAAAAGCAAAATTAGCCAACTGGGAAAGAAGGCACAAAAGCTCACTGAGGAAAATAATTCCTTAAAAAATAGAACTGAGCAAATGGAAGCTAATGACTTTATGAGAAATTAAAATATAATAAAGCAAAACCAAAAAAAAATGAAAAAAATGTGAAATATCTCATTGGAAAAACAACTGACCTGGAAAATAGATCCAGGAGAGATAATTTAAAAATTATTGATCTACCTGAATGTCATGATAAAAAAAAGAGCCTGGACATCATCTTTCAAGAAATTATTAAGGAAAACTGTTCTGACATTCTAGAACAGGAGGGTAAAATAGAAGTTGAAAGAACCTATCAATCACTTTCTGAAAGACATTCCAAAATGAAAACTCCCAGGAATATTATAGCCAAGTTTTGGAACTTTCAGGAGAAGAAGAAAATATTGCAAGCATCCAGAAAGAAACATCGTATAGTGGAGGCACAATCACAAGATATCTACATGAACAGACTCTCCAGAATATGATATTCTGAAGAGCAATGGATCTAGGATTGCAACCAAGAGTCACCTACACAGCAAAACTGAATATAATCCTTCAGAGGAAAAGGTAGTCATTCAATGAAAGAGAAGATTTTCAAGCATTCATGATGAAAAGACTAAAGCTAATTGGAGAACTTGATTCTCTAATACAGGACTCTAGAGAAGAATTAAGGAGGTAATCAAGAAAGTGATATCATTAAAGGACTTAATAAGATTTATCTGTTTACTTTCTCACATCCTCACATGGAGGATGATCCTTGTAATTCATTAGAACCTTTTCATTATTATGGAAGTTAGAAGGAATATATATATATATATATATATATATATATATATATATGTATATATAGAGAGCACTATTGTGAGTTGAATATGAAGGAATAATATCTTTTAAAAATGATGAAATTAAGAGATGAAAGAATAATGTACTGGGAAAAAGGGAAAGGGAGAAGTGAAATGGTGCAAATCATCTGCCATAAAAAAAGAAAAAGCTTTTACAATGGAGTGGAAAGGGGGAGGTTGGACTGAGTGAGTGAACCTTACTTTCATCAGAATTGGAGCAAATAGAAAATAACATACACACTCAATAGGGGTATAGAAATCTATTTACCCCACAGGAAAATAAAAGGAGAATGCAATATGGAAAGAGGTGTGGATGATAAAAGAGATGGCATATTGGGGGAGGGAGTGCTCAGTAGCAAAACATTTTTAAAGAGGGACAGGATGAAAGGAGAGATAGAATAAATGGGGAAAATATAATTAGCAATAATAATTATAAAAAAATTTTGAAGAAAATTCCTCTGATAAGGCCTCATTTCTCAAACATAGAAGGAACGGAGTCAAATTTATAAAAAATAAGAACCATGCCCCAATTGACAAATGATCAAAAGATATGATCTATGTCTAAAGGACTGAAAATTCATGCATTTCCTTTGACAACACCACATACTAGGCAAGAATACCAAAAGAAATTCAGAAAAAAAATAGAATAAAAAAGGAAAATGACCTATATGTACAAAAATATTCATAGCAGCTCTCTTCTCAGGACAAAAAAATAGCTCTTCATTTGGGGAATGGATCAATAAACTGTGGTATGTATTAGTGATGGAATATTATTATTCTCTGGGAAATAATGAGCAGGATGCTCTCAGGGAAAAAAACCCTGGAAACTCCTTCATGAACAAAGTAAAATATACTGATTACAAAGTAATAGCAATGTTCTGAGATGATCAGCTATAAATGACTTTGTTAATCCCAATAGTATAATAATCCACAACAACTCTGGAAAACTTATAATGAAAAATCCCATCAAAATCCAGAGAAGGAGCTGATTGTGTCTGAATACAGATTAAAGCATTCTTTATTTCTCTATCTCTTTTTTTACAACTTAATTTCTCTTGAAGGTTTTTATTTTCATTAAGATGGGAGATCTGTATTTTTTTTTACAACTTGACTTTTATTTTTTCCCCTTATCTCTTTTTTATTAAAACCTTTTGTTTTCAAAACATATGCATGGATAATTTTTCAACATTGACCCTTGCAAAATCTTGTGTTCCAATTTCCTCCCCTTCCCTTATCTTTCCCCCTAGATGGCAAGTAATCCAATACATGTTAAACATATTAAAAATATATGTTAAATCCAATATATGCATACATATTTATACAATTATCTTGCTGCATGAGAAAAATAAAATCAAAAAAGAAAAAAATAAGAAAGAAAATAAAATATAAGCAAACAACAACAAAAAGAGTAAAAATGCTATGTTGTGATCCACACTCAGTTCCCATAATCTTTCTTCTGGGTATAGATGGCTCTCTTCAATCCAAGATCATTGGAACTGTACTGAATCATCTCATTGCTGAAAAGAGCCACTTCCATCAGAATTGATCATCATATAATCTTCTTGTTGTATATAATTGTGATGACCGCATTAGCACCCAGGATACTTTAGAATCAGCCGGAGTCAGGATAAGCAAAAAGTCCTTATTATTATTTATTCTTAGTCTTTAGGGGTAGAAGTAAAGGGGATGGAAGCAGAATCTCCGCAACCTCCTTCTTCCTCACCCACCACCAAAGTGACCCTGGCTAGTCTTATTCTACCCCCTAGTCCCTCCTACAATCTTCTGTATACACCAATCATCAAGCCAGCACAGGAGAGTGGGAAGGGACATTTTCCAAGCATATGCCCATAGAGTATTGTCCAATCAGTAGTTAGCCTCAAGTGCTCAGCTGTCCTGACCTCAGTGCAACGATTCAAGAGTTTCAGCCCTCTCCATTCAATGATCTCCTGGTTCTGTTCATTTCACTTAGCATCAGTTCATGAAAGTCTCCCCAACCTTCTCTGAAATCATCCTGTTGATCTTTTTTTTATAGAACAATAATATTCTATAAAATTTACATACCATAACTTAATTCAGCCATTCTTCAAATGATGAACATCCACTCAATTTCCAGCTTCTTGCCAGTACAAAAAGGGCTGCCACAAACATTTTTACATGTGTGGGCCCCTCTCTCCTTTAAGATTATAGAAATGTTTTGCATAACTTCATATTTTGTTTCTTAATTGTGGTTGATAAGAGAAAGAACCTAGAATTCAAAAATCTTTAAAACAAATGTTAAAAATTGTTTTGAATGTAACTGAGAAAAATATTAAATCAATAAATTTTAAAATGTTCAAGACCTGATCTAAACTAGAAACTCTGCTTTCTGAGGATCCAGTTTCAATCAAAAGAGAAGTTGAACATTCTTAATCTTGGGATTCCTCTTTAACTTAAGATAAATTTGATTAATTTCTGAGTCATGGCTTTTTCCTTTTCTGGTTTACTAAATCAATGAGTTTCTCTCAGTTCAATGATTTGTGACACCTTAATCCTTAAATTCTTACCCATTGCCCTTGCATGCCCTAGCTTCAGCCAGTACTTATTCCCTGTTTCTCTTCTGCCTCCTTTTACATGGACCCCAGATCACAAGTTTGCTAATAGTGGGGTTTATTCACAAGAAAAAAGAGTAATATATGAAACGTTAAGAATAGGTTTGATAATTCATATAAAAGGAAGCTACCTGGTACAGTTGGGATAGCTTCCAAGTATTCTATCTTATATCACATATATAATCATACTTGTACTTTATAAACAATAACTCATATTTATATGTTACTTAAAGGTGTACAAAGTGTTTTCTTCACACTCTTGTAAATGGAGAAGTTGCTTTATTGACCCCATTTTATAGATAAGGAAACTGAGATTGCAAAAGATTAGATGTACTCTAGGATATTACCTTGGTCAGCATCTAAAGCAGGGCTCAGATACAAATTCTGATTTTTCTTGTAAATCAATGCAGGATATTTGGAAGTCAAAAGGACCTGGTCCATTTTTCTATTTCTGTGACATTGGGCAAGACACTTAACCTTTTTGACTTTATTTTTCTCAGTTGTAAAATAAAGGATTTGAATAGAAAATCTCTTAAGGACTCATTTAGTTTTAAGCCTTTAACATCAGTGATTCTATGATTTCTAATTTATGGTGCTTTGTTTCTAAGTCCTCCATATCTCCTTAAATAGCCTTTGAGTTGTTATAACTGAAATTATGCATCAGTTAATAGTCATCCTTATGAAGCTAAGCCACTTAGCTTATATAATACATAGAAAGGCCCCTCACATAGCTTTGTTGGGATTTGCCTTGAGGGCAAAGTCTTTCTTTCATACCACAATAAGGTACCAGAGTAGGGTTCTAGTGGAGGATATAGAAATAATTATCTCTTTAATTACATTTGTCTTTAGTTGAGAATGGCCTCAAATTCTCTCTGCTGACCCTGAATCAGTCTTGCTAAGTAGACTAGTTCTTGTTCCTCTCCACAAGTGACAGCCCATCTCCTCCTTCTACACCTTTGAGACACAAAAACATAACCAATCGATAAATTGCTAATCATTTTGCTCTTCACATTAATGGAAATGTTTAAATTCAAAAGATTTCCCTCAGGAATCCCACCTCATTGGAATGAATGAATCAATCCACATTCCTTTTACTCATTAATTTTTCCAAATTTATTCCCTGTCCCTCCCTTAGGTAAAGATAGCAGAGATTCAGCATACTCATCAATTGTGTTCACAACAGTGCTGTACCAGTGTGAGACTTAGCTTTGGGGGGAATACCTCAATGCCTATATTGGGGAAAGGGCTGAATGCTCTAAGTTTCTTCATTTGTTCACTTTCACTTGGATAGGACAAATCAGTTTTGAAATAAGTAGTGATGGAGTCAAACTCTTCTCTACAGTGACACAATGTCTCCATGTTTTTTCTGTCTATAAGTCATTCTGTATCCCTTCTTGTGTGTTATTCTGTTTCTGTCTTCTATCACTCTTGAAACCCAAGCTCATAACATTTACTGCCTCTCTATGCTGCAATGTTCATGGAACTCGGGTTAGCTTCCAGACCTTGTCAAGCCTCTCATATGTTTGATTGTGTAGCTATTTCCTGATGCCCTTGAGTAATACTGTCAATTGGTAATCAAGTGCTTCCTCTCATAAAGGTTCCAACAACTATGAAGTTGAAAATTCTTCTTATGCAAAGGGATAATATTTGCATGTGTCTTCATCTTTCAGAGTCACTGTGTCCTAAGTACTGAAACCCTAGAGAAATGGGAACTATTATGATTATTTGAAAAGATCCTGAGATCTGTCAGTGCCCTTTCTTAGAATTGGGTCTTTCCATTCCAGGGCTTCTTGTAGAGTTAGATGAATTAAATGGAAATTGGGGAGGAGTGTCAGGGGATCAAGAGGTAACCTCACCTATTGTCTTGAATAATGCACCAGGATTGTGGGACCTAACACCCTCTGTAATTAGTTAGGATGGAAGCCAAGCTTTTGGATTCTTTAATCAATTTCAAACTGCTGAGCTGTGGAGTTGGGAGTTTGCTACTTAGAGGTCCAGATTGTGTGCTAACATTTCTCTTTTCCCAGCAAGTTTAGTTAGGAAGTGAGAACCAATGAATGAATTAAGTGATAATGACATGTCTTCAGATTCTATCAAGTAACATGGTTTTACAACTAGGGTCACTTGTGGATGAGAGGACATGGAAAGATATTTGTCATTCCCACTCCTGAAAATAAGAATTCACTATTTAGTTATTTGTTGTTAGTAGTCCTTGAATATTTAATAAACATGTGCAAATACACACTCTGATTTTACCTTTTGAGTTTATTCATGCATGAAGGAGTGTATGTATGTGTGTGTGTATGTGTGTTTGTGTGTGTGTGTGTGTGTGTGTGTGTATGTGTGCATGCATCTATAAAATAGAGACAGAGACTGGAAGAGATGGGGTGAGACAAAGAGACAGGTAAAAAAAAAAACAAATGTGGGAACATGGGATAGATCAGTCTTTGTGGAACAAGAGAATTGAAAGGTTGGAACAATTATCTGATTTAGTTATTTAAATATTGCTTCAACTCTGCCATTGCTTAGATTGCAAATTATTTAAATGCAGAAAATTAGAGCTGGAAGGGATCTTGGAAATCCTTTTGTTCAAATTATCAATGAGCAGAAATTTCCTCCAGAAATCCTTTCCTGAAAGTTAGACAAGTCCCCTCCTAGGGTTATTTACAGCTCTAAAATCCCAAGATGCCACAATACCTGACCCATGAAGTTTGTTGACAGGGAACTCATTATCTACTAAGGCTGCCCATTTCACTTGAGTCAGTCCTAGTTGCAAAAAAATGAAACAAAACAAAACAAAAGCAAAAACCCAAAAACAACGACAAAAAAATGGCTTGCAGAGTGTGGGTATGAGCCAGCCACTCAGTAACTTTGTTTTATATCTCTAGTTACTCTGGACTTTATAACATGATTAGAGACCATGTGAGGGAAAAAATTGGATAGTTAGTGTTTTCTTAATTCTCAGGAGTAAAGATTCTTTTAAGAGGAGCACACTAATTTATCCTTGACTCAATCACAGATGTTCACCAATTCACCTACTGTTCTTTTTTGCTGACCCAGACCATCATATCCCTTATGATCACTTGCCTCAGAACAAGTTCATCTGTACCAGGCCAACAAAGACTAAAGCCATTCCATGAGAGAGAGCTACAAGAATGAGCTTCTTTTTGATACAACTGTAGATATTCCAGGAAATTTATACATTTATATTTAGGATCTGGTTGGAATTCAGGGTCATCCACTTAACCAAAAAGCTGCTCCATTAAGATCTTATTTAAGGCCTTTCTCCTCACCCCCAAAGGTGAAAAAGTTGTACAATTAGTGATTAGTACATTAGTGATGTCTCAAGACCATCTGAGGAGGACAGAGGGGATAATCTGCTCAGAATCTCTAGGTTTCATTCAGTAAACATTGGAAGATCCTAGCAATAGTTCATAAAGTAGCAGATACTTTCTCTGGGCTGCTCCTCTGATTTGCATACTCACAATTACACTTGGAGTTTTCAGAAGGCAGCCAATTAATTAATTCATCCTTAAAGTTCTAAGTAGAACCTTGAAGGGTATGGCTCTAACACTGTTTGCAATTTGTTTCCCCTAATAGTCAGACTTAACTTGTTTTTAAAATTTTTAATTTAATTTAATTTTTGGTGGCAAGGGAATAGAGCAGCAGGTTTGGAGTCAGGAAGAGTCATCTTTGTGTGTTCAAATCCAGCCTCAGACAATTATAGATAATTATCTGGGCAAATTATTTTACCCCATTTGTCTTAGTTTCCTCATCTGCAAAGTGAGCTGGAGAAGAAAATAGAAAACTCCTGTAGTATATTTGCCAAGAAAACTTCAAATAGGGTCACAATGAGTCAGACGTGACTGACACCACTGAACAATAGTATTTACTGAGGTGGTGCAGTAAGAACAGTTGATACAATAATTTGGGATGGAAAATGCCAATCACCTCTAGAGAGATAACTATAGAGACTTAATGTGGATTAAAGTATAATATTTTTATATTTTTATTTGTTTGTTTTTTCTGTTTTTTTCCTTTTGGTTTGCTTTTTATCATACAACATGACAAATATGGAAATATGATAAAAAAGATTGCACTTATTTAATCTATATCAGATTGTTTGCTATCTTGGGGAAAGAAGAGGTAAGGAAAGAAGGGAGAAAAATTTATAAAACAAAGTTTTATAAAAATTAATGTTGAAAACTGTCTTTTCATGTATTTGAAAAAATAAAATACTATTGAGACTGATTAAAAAAAATAACCCAAGATTAAAAAAGAACAGTTGGTACAATTTCAGGTCCTAAAAACCAGGGACATACTGCTTATACAGTGTTTATACAGAAAATTTATAGAGAAAGTATGAAGGTAATGATGCACTGATATAGAGAACATACATTGTGAAGAGGTACTCCTTAGGTCCTAATACTAGAAATTTTCTTTTTCCTTGTGGAATGTTCATAAAGTTCCCTCTCTGCTAATCTTTTCTAGAGTCCTTAATGAACATTCTTTCTACTATGAGGTATCATCCTTCTTGAATCTCTCTTTCTCCAAAGAGCAGTTCCATCTCAAAGGTTTAACTTGAACTAGATTCTTCATTTATCAAAATTTAGTATGTCTCTCCTGATCTTGATTTCTTTGGTCTGGGGAACTGCTGAAATTCCTTTGCTATTCTAATCTCCTGTGTCGCTAACTGTTCCACTTCTTATCCCAATCAAGGAGGTTTGCACCTCTAGAAATACACAATCTTATTTCCATCAAAGCACTGGCATGTTTTGAAGCTTTGAATCAGGTTACTAATGAACAATTGAAATGAGAACCATGGCACTAGCATATTAATGCACATTTGGGAACAAAATCCTAAGGAGAAAGAAATCTCAGGACTCATATCATTGGCAAGCGGAACTTCAGAAGCATCCCCTACCATTGTTTTAGACTGGCTCAGGTTTTTGCAAAATGCCCATAAACATTTTCCCATGAATGAATGAGCAAACTTTTAATAAATACCTACTGTGTGCCAGATGCTGTACTAGATTTTAGGCCTCAAAGGCAAAAGAAAGAAAGAAAGAAAGAAGGAAGGAAAGAAAAAAGACAGACAGATAGAAAAAAGTCCCTGCCCCCCAAGAAATTTACATTTGATTGAGATCATATATATATATATATATATATATATACACACACACACACACACAAATGCATATAAATGCATACATATAAATATAAAGTAATTTGGTGGATATGAGTGGAACTAACTAGCAGCTAGGAGGAGGAGGTGAAGAGGGAGAATATTCAAGGGATGGTGGACAGAAAATTCACAGAACAGGTGAATGAAGTGTCTTATATCAAGCCAAGTGAGGAAGTCAGCATCAGTGAATCACAGAGTTTGTGGAGGAGAGTAAAATCTAAGAAGATTGAAAAAGTGGGAAGGAGCCAGGTTATGAAGGGCTTTGAAAGCTAAACAGAGGATTTTGTATTTGATCCTGGAGGTTACAGAGAAGCACTGGAATTTATTGAGTGTGTGTGTGTGTGTGTGTGTGTGTGTGTGTGTGTGTGAGGGGGAGTTCATGATCTGACCTGCATTTTAGAAAGATTACTCTGGCAGCTGAGTAAGGATGAAATAGAAAGGACAGAAACCTGATGTAAGGAGACCAATTGGGAAGCAATTGTCATAGCCCAGGCATCATGAGATAAGTACCTACAGCATGATGGTATTTGTGTGAGGGAAGATGGGGGGTATAAGTGAGAAATATTGCAGAGCTAATGTTGACATGACTTGGTAACAAATTGGATGTGGGTACAATGTGTATGTGTGAGAAAGAGTGAGGAATCATGGATGGTATCTAGATTAGAAGCTTGGGTGATTAGAAAGACAGTGGTACCCACCTTAGTAAAAGGGAAGATAGAGGGGAGGATTGGAAAAAGATAATCAGTTCAGTTTTAGATGAGTTTAAGATGTCTATAGGATAACCAGTTTGAAATGTTGGAGGTGTGAGTCTGGATGTTGAGGCTGGATAAATAAATCTGAGAATTATTTGTATAGAAATGGTAATTGAATTTATGGGATTTGATGAGATATCTAATTGGGAATAGCATAATGGAGAAGAGAAAAGTTTCTAGTACAGAGACTTGGATGACATCCATGATTAGGAGTTGTCATCTAGATGAAGATCATATATCTAGGGGGAGAACCAGGAGAAAAAATTTTCATGAAAACCCAGAAAGGAGAGAGTATCAAGGTGGAGAAGTAGATTAATAGTGTCAAAGCCTACAGAGTTCAAAAAAGGATGAGCATTGAGAAAAGACCATTAAATTTGGTAAGAAAGAGATTACTGCTAACTTTAGAAAGAGCTCTTTCAATTGCATGATTATATCGGGAGCCAGAGAAAAGAGAAGAAATGAGAGGAGAGTGATGATAAACTCCTTTGTGTTTTTGTGTTTAGTCACAAAAGAGAGTAAACATTCAAGTTAATAGCTAGTGGAGATGGATACATCAAGGAAGGGTTTTAAGGATGGTAGAGACATGGAATGGGACCATGTATATAGACAGAAGGGTTTACCTTGGCAACGAGAAAGGTTAGCTCTTTATGTGAGAGGGTTGAAGGAAGAAATAGTGGAGGGAAGCATCTGAGTAAAATAAGGTGAGGAGGGAAGAATCAAAAGAGAGTTTTCAGTTTATGGCTTCAATTTTTTTCAGTTAAATATGAAGTAAGATTCATTTGAAAAGAGGGGGAGGAAGAACTATGAAAGGTTTGAAGAAGGATGGAAAGGTTTGTAAAAGATTCTGTAATGGGTGGGATAGTGAGTTGATTAAGAAGGTAGAAAAAGATTTTCCATACAATAAGGACCTAGTGGAGATTATATAAAATAAATTTTTAGAGGACCCAATCAAATTTTATTTTACATCTCTATTCAAATGCCATAAGAACTGGAGTGAAGGCAATGGATAGTGGAACAAACTAAAGTTGGGACTTAGTGATCAGATAAGGTTAAATAAAGGAGCAAGGGACTTGAATGTAGAAGACACTATAGAATTGAATTGGTAGTTCAAGGTGTGAAGACTGGAAAGGAAGAAAGTATAATCAGCACAGGTGTAGTGGCCTGGGAAAAAAACCCAAAAAACAAAAAGCAATAATAATAATAATGATGAAGGATGGAGGTCACAGTGAGGATGAAGAAAAGGGTTAGGTGATAAGACAGAGGGAAAGATATAATGGCAAAAAAAAGGGATCAGAGAAGAGAATTTCAGGGTTCATGAACATGGAACACTTATGGGTGATAAAATCAAGAATTGTGACCATTTTTTGTATGAAGCTGAGATGGAGTAATCATAAGAAATGAGTAAGTTGGAAAAATTGGATGTTTTGTGTATGTAGGGGTGTGGGTGAAGGTATAGTGAGTGCTGGGAAGTTAAGGATATCCTCAAAGAGGAATCAAGGTCTCAGAGAGTGTTGGAGGATGAAAATAGTGAGAAAAAAAAGATTATGAGGAAAGCCAATGGTTCTTATACTGTGTCCTCTGAAACCCAGGAGGCCCATTGTGCAGAAGAATACAGCCTAGGATAATCTGGACAGAAGGAAGCAGATGGGATTTGAGGTGGGTTTGATATAAGAACAATCCAGGACTTCTGGAGAATACTGATACAAGGAAAGAAGACAGAAACCAGAGATCCATTATCTTGGTAATGATGCAGGATATCCTTAGAAAATGTGGGAGTAAGGAGGCCACAGGCAAATGGGCCTGATGTAAGGGCAAAGGCAGAAAATACAGTTGGGCAAGATGAAGCTAGAACTCCCCAGGAATTCCTTGAGGAAAAGGCAGAGACCACAGGTGTACTAAGTCTGAATTCTGGTCAAGCTGTGCTCACTGGGAAATCTCAGAGACAAAGACAAAGGTCTGCAGGTAGAAGCATTAGATCTGGGCAAAGTTGCACAGTCACTTAACTCTTGGGCTCAGTTAATTCATCTGTAAAATGAGGAGATTGGAAGAAATAGACTCTAGGCCCTTTCCAGTTTTAAATAGATGAGCCTATAACTATATTGCATAAAAATGGAAACTGAGAAAATCATATTTTATGAAGAAAATACAAATTTGAATAATTGGCTGGATTGGATACATACACACCCAGTGAATGATTCTTCTGGGTTTACAATATAGTCATATTGGCTTTGAGTGGGAATAAAGTCTAAGCCAAGTTTCATTTTTACTCCTCACCAAAGTAAACACAATAACTCTTAACCCCAGGAATCAATCCAGGTGAAGGGCAACATAAATTCTGGTAAATGTGTACATCAGAAAGCAGTGGACCTTGATATGTTTCTCAGAGGCTTAGCTAGCTCTGTGGTGAGCGCTTCTGGGACTCTTTGGGTATCTGTGGTTTCATGACAGGCTGCTTTATGATTTCCCTGATCCTTAGTTTCCTTTAGAGTGTTACTTGTAGGGAGAAATCTATATACTGTGAAGGGAAGAAAATTTCAGCAGTCTTTTCCAATTTATTTTGAGTTTTAGGAGTGAGCGAGTGAGTGTGCATGTGTGTGTATGTGTACATGTGTGTTCATGTGTGTTTTTTGTGTATGCATACATACACATGGGCATGCATGCATGCATACATGTACATGGGCTAGTACAGAGGATATATATAAATGTTCTGTATAGTTCATCATCAAAATAGCACAAGAGTCAAAATGAAGGGAAAAGCTTGCTTCCAGGCTTAGGAATAACAGTTTCCTCAAAATGCTTTTTATTAAATTGGAAAATGCTGAGTTTATGAATGATTGCTAAAGATAAATTTCTTTTGTTAGTTCTGCTGACAAAAGATAGCATTTAAATAATGCTTTGAAGTTTGCAAAAGGAAACCCTATGCATTATCTCATCTAGTGTTCACAATGTCCCTTTGAGGAAGGTAATATCATCATTCCCATTTTGTACAGGAAGAAACTGAGGCTCAGAGAGATTAAATGATTTTTTTCTCAAGCTTACGTCTGTTAACTCCTGAAAGTAGCATTCAACCCTTTCTTTTTTCCTGATTTATATTGCTTATTCCACTGTATGATACCTCTTTATTCAATCATTTTCAGTCATGTCTGATTCTTCTTGATCCCATTTCAGGTTTTCTTGTTAAAAAGATATTGGAATGGTTTATCATTTACTTCTCCAGCTCATTTTATGGATAAGGAAACTGAAGTAAATAGGATTAAGTGACATACTAAGGGTCACACAACTAGTAAATGAGTGAGGTTGGATTTAAACTCATGAAAATGAGTTTTCCTGACTCCAGGTTTGATACTCTATCCATTTTGCCATGTAGTTGCCCAATGATGTTTCTTACCATTTTATATTTTACAAGATGCTTTATACTTTTCAAATGTTTTATATGTGTAGCACCTGTTCTGGACTTTCTTCCCCAACTACTATTCACACTGGCTAGTTGGGTCCCCAAATGGTGACTGTCTATTTATTACTCTCCCTTCTATGCTTTTTATACTCTGGGACAATTTTGAGAAATTTTTAGTATGTAAAACCTAAGCCTCTAAAAAGTGCTCATTATCAATAAACAGAATTCTTTCAGAACAGGAATTTATTGAGAAGATAAAGAAAGAACAATTGCTACAAATCATCCAATTCAATTTAAGGGAATGTTTTCCCTTGCACACAGAAAATCTCTGGACAGAGGGACTCATCCTTGAAGTATCAACACAGTGAGACACACATGAAAAAGACATGTATGGGGTCAAGGGATAGCTTCTGACTCCTGAGCCTGAAAATCTGATCTCCCTTTGTGGAGTCATTGTGATTTTCCTTAGGTTCAATGAGCTATCTTCTGGAGTCTGAAAATCAATGTCTTTTTATCATCTTCTTGGTACTTCTTTTTATCTGAAAGCCTCCTGATTTCTGAAGCTATTGCCATCCTTACATGACTTTCTTTTCATACCCATTTGTGACTGTTTCCTCTGTTATTTGCCACTACGACTATCTCTAGTGGATTTTGTAACCAACTTCAGTTGTGAATAGATCTGCTGATGACTCTTCTGACTTTTTGGAGGTCGCAAGGTAGTAGGTTGGATTAGAACAGAGTTATGCTTCACGTAACTCACTAAGGAAGGGCAACTCTGAGAATCCTCCCAGGATAGAGTCTTCATTAGCCCATCTTTCCCATTATTTTGATCTTTACACCAACCCTGGTATTATCTGCACTTTGTAGAGGGGAAAACTAAACTCCAGAGAGGTCGAATAACTTGTTCAAGATGACACAGTGAGTGAGTGGCAGGAGCTAAGACTAGAATACAAGTATTCTAAAGTTCAACTATATTATACTTTCCTAAGTATTAACAAGATTATTTAAAAAACTTTCCTTTTACTTAAATAAAACCAAGAGAAGCTTTTTTTGTTGTTTGCTGTGTTTTTCCATTGAGAATAAATGCTTATATACTACCTTCCTCAGTCACTAGATGCCTATAGTAACCCCAATTGCATATAAAGAACTGGTCTTAATCACTGAAAGAATACTTACTTATCTACAGAGTATAATTAGAGAGATACTGAAAGGCCCCCTTGTCTGGAAATATCTTCCTTAAATCTTTGCAACATTTTCCCAAATTTTCACTATTAGCTATCCATTCCCTTTTGGTTAAAGTATTCGTTTATTTCTAAAATATGAATATGATTAGTATAATTTATACACTGAAGCATTAACTGCCACTTACATCATGCAGTGAATTAGTTTATTAGCTTAATTAATATTCAAGAAATGCTCTAATAAGGCATGTGGAAGGTAAATTTTCATGGTGATGGTGGAGGATGGGTAAAGAAATAAATCCTGGAGCACTGGGAGTTGCCCAGGAGGACAAAAACCAAATATAGTACATGTTGAAGGATTGAGGAGCTTTAAGTAGGTAAATTACTAGGTGCTTGAAAAGGAATAGGGAAACCAAGAACAAAGTCTGGGGTTGCTGAAGAGAGTCTTTGCCCATTTTGTTATGAAATATAAATATATAAAAATTACAGGATTATGGCCTCCCTACAATGCACTTGATTGACTCATATTCAGCATGGTGGCAATTTTTTTTCTCATGCTGAGCTGTTACTTTGCTCTTCTATATCTTTGTTCTTCTGAAGTCTCTACAGATTTATTTCTAAGTTGAATGAATGCCCCCTTCTTCTATCTTCAAACTTTCTGGAAAGGAATGTCTGGTGGCACATATCTGATATAGTTGAGATAACAATGAAAATCTTGGTTTCAGCCAACAGATTTGACATTGTGTATGAAGAAGGGGGAGGCTGGCAGGATATGAGAAAAGATCAGTTGGCATCCTTCAGAAAATATCATCCTTAAAAGAAATTTGTGTAACCCTTTCTTCAAGGATGTTCCAATCCTTTAGAGTAGGAAGTTCCTTGTGATGTGACTTAAAGGACACCAAGAAGGCTTACTCTGTCCAGCAAGGAAAAGGTAGGTGCCTGATTCTAGGCACTTAGTTCTGGTACAGGCCAACTTAGTGCCAGGACCAGAGCGAAAAGTACAGTCTAAATAGAACATGAGGCAAGGAAATATGAAGTAAAGGGAGGAAATTAAGTGTTCAAAGAAGACAGTAGGTATTTCATCTTATCTGCTGCTAATCTTAGATTGCAGAAAAGTTAGAACATGGCTCTGTTCAGGCAGACCTGAAATGAAAGAGTCCCAGCCAAAAGCACTTAGAACAAAAGTGCTATCAGAAGGATGTGGTTCGATAGCAATACACTTTTCTTTTCCTCTTAAAATTAATTCTCTCCTCCTTTTTCTTCTCTTTCTCCTCATTCTTCCTCTCCCCCTTTCCCCCTTATTCTTCCTCTTCCTCCTTTTTCTGTGTCTCCTCTTAGTATATGATTAGCAAATAAGTAGAGCATACTATATACCCAGAAGTTAGTAGCAATTTTAGTTTCAGGCAATGAATTAGATTTTATATAAATAGAAGGGGGAAATGAATGAGTAAGAGAGTGAAGTATTACTTGGTTAAGTTTCAGAATCATCATATTTAAGGAATAATCTCTGGTCCTTTGAGGAACCTGAAACACATAGGGAAGAGTGCTGGGAATCAGGGCAAAGGGGGAGGATGATAGAAACTAAATTGAATCTTTCTGGAGTTTTCCAAGGTTGAGAATGCAAGGTTAGATCTCTCTTACTAGGAAGAAAAGGAAACTGGGTAGCTTCTTCTTCAAAGGGAATCTTCATATTTAAGTGAAAGATGATAATCACCAATCAATTAGCAAACAATTATTAGAAATCTGACTTAATATAGGACAAATACTGGCTAATCTCCTGGGGATAAGAAGATCAAAAATGAATAAATACCTGCCACCAAAGAGCTTAAATTCTGTTGTGGAGACAGCAAAAATATATGCAAGAAAAAAAAAACAGAAAGACAAAGTAGCCCAATGGATAGGGAGCTGGTCTTAAATTCAGGAAGAATTAGGTTTGAGCCCAATCTTTGACATATACTGACTAATATTGGGGAAGGTCATTTCACCTTTTCCTCAGTACCCAGGCTATTGTCTAGGCAGCAGATAAGGTACTATCTTGAATTGGTAGATGTAGTATCCTCATCAGAAATGTCCTATGCTAATAAAATCCCTGATCCAGTCCTTATTCAATACAAAGTATTTTTATTTGCAGAAAAAAAAGGACTGAGGAGATATGAACACTTTTTAAGTGTTCATAGGTCAGGAAAGGCTTCATGTAGAAGGTGATTTTCAAGTTTGCTTGTGAAGGAAACTATGTTTTAAGAAATAGTGATTATATGATATTATGGAAATATTTGTTTTATTCCATAAATAAAAAATAAAATAAATACTAAAAAGTTAGTGATGAGGAGGGAGTATATTCCAAATATGTGATTGCCAATTTAAAGGTGCAGAAATGGGAAATGAAATGTCATTTATAAGGAAGAGTAAGGAGGTCAGTTGGCCTAAGATGGATGAAGGGGAGAGGATTTTTGAGTCATCTTGTTATTTGCTGTGCTCATATAGGATACACCATATGTTACTGAAGAACAGATGGAAGAGATGCTTTATTATGTACTAGGA